>NW_004949099.1:31263909-31277216 GCF_000317375.1 Microtus ochrogaster
GACATAGAAAGGACATGTGAAGCCACACAGACACAGTAAGGACATAGAAAGGACATGTGCAGGCACACAGACACAGTAAGGACATAGAAAGGACACATGAAGCCACACAGACACAGTAAGAACACAGAAAGGACATGTGAAGCCACACAGACACAGTAAGGACACAGAAGGGACATGGGAAGGCACACAGACACAGTAAGGACACAGAAGGGACATGTGAAGGCACACAGACATGGTTAAACAAAGAAAGACTCTAGCTTACGGGTTCAGGATGGCTGGGTCACTTACTTGCTATGTAGCCAGTAACTGGGATCCACATTCTTTTCATTAGAATCTTTTACTTCCTTTTTAACACAGAAAGTATTGGATGTCGTTTGGCATTAACAGACAAAGTTGGCATTGATTCTCCGACCCTCTCTCTTCTCCCACCCTCTACCCCTGGTACCCGATGACCCCCCTGTATCTGCACGTCTACTTTTGTGTCACACGGGTCCTTTGTCCTCTCCTCACTTCCCCGACACTTCCCTCTGGCACACTCTTTCTTTCGGTCTCCTATCTAATGTCCTAGCCCATATCCACTTCACACCCACTTCTACACACACAGAAACATTAAACATCAGGATCTGCTGGGAGACATAACCTGCAGAAAATCGTATATTTTGGTAACAAATTTCAAGAAGTGAGCGCTGTGAGTTGCCTGAAATTGAACATACGCACACGCATACATTTGAACAATGCATTGTCTATACACACGTATTATAGAAAAGAAAGCTAACGTGTCTCAGGATAAGTGCTGACTACGGCACTTTGAAACCAAAGCAATCATTTTCTTTTCTTTTTCCTAGCGATCATTTGAACTGACTCTTTTGCCTTTAAAAGTTTTTTCTTAGTGGTTTTTTTTTTTTTTTGTCATGACTTTATTCATAAGGCAGGCACTCAAGCGAGCACTTGCCTAGCTCCATCGTTCTTAGCTTATGATACTTTGGAGAGATAATTGGCATCACAAACTTTCTCAGAGCCTAGTTTATGAGCCTAAACAGAGCACTGCTCAAAGACAAGGGCAAACAAGGCCTTGTCTGTGTTCCCGCTTGAAGATGGCACTTGCTCTGACTCACACACAGGATAGCTGTGGGCATGGGTGTCACTACTTATATAAGAGATGGTATATTTTAAATTCTGCTCATGCTATGTGCAAGTTCAGCCCAACTGCACCATTAATCAGAATCACAATGTGGCCTTTACCAAAAACTGTCTAAAATTCTTTAAAATTTTTAAGGAAAATACACAGAATTAGACCTCGTGTTCATTCCAGAAAACATGGTAGATATCCATCAATATTTAATAATAAAATCTGGTTAGTCTCAGAATGCAGAAACTTGGGGGGCTGCCCATGCCATTAACAAAGGATCGTAATAAAAATGAGACCATATGCTATTTCTCCTCCATGTATTTCCTCAAGGCCTTCAGTGCAGCATCCTTCCAGGGCCATACACTACAATGCCATATTCATGAAATCCCTTCTCCCATGGCATCTGCCCATGAGCCAAGTTTTAAATACACAGAGAAGAAAGCATCTCATGAATCTCATTAACATTAATGCCAGCTCTGTGCCCAACACATTTCTGTGTCTTTTTTCACGTTGTATTTTAAATTTTCACAACTTTGAAAGGTAGGTACAGTTGGTCCTCTATATCCATGGTCTCTGCATCTACAAATTCTGTCAACCACAAATCAAAAAATATTTTTAAAAGATTGTACCTTAGGGTCTGGGGAGATGAACACTGGCTGCTCTTGTAGAGGACCTGGTTTTGATTTCCTGTAC
This sequence comes from Microtus ochrogaster, assembly GCF_000317375.1. Lineage (NCBI taxonomy): Eukaryota > Metazoa > Chordata > Mammalia > Rodentia > Cricetidae > Microtus > Microtus ochrogaster. The sequence continues at coordinate 31,265,732 of NW_004949099.1, forward strand.
CTCCATGGCAGCTCACAACCATTTTTATGTCTAGTTCTAGGTGATCCAGTGCCCTCTTCTGGCCTCTATTGGTACTGTATGCACACTGCGTGCTTAGATGAATGAATACACATGAACATACACATAACTAAAAAATAAATATCTAAAACCTTGTGCCTGTTATTGAGTGTATATAGCATTTTGTAGCATGAATTTAGTTTTATTTTAATAATAAAAGCCCAGAGTCAGATATTAGGGGGTGAAAGCTGAAAGATCAAAGAAGCAGAACAGCAGCCACTAGAGCTCTTACCTCTATGAAATCCTCAGACTGAAGGAGCAAGATTCTGTCTCTACGAATCCTCAGAGTGAATAGGTCTGAGTTCCTGTCTCTTCCTTCCTTACATCCCTCTCTCTGCCCAGCCATATCATTTTCTATCTCCACCTCCCTAGTGCAGGGATTAAAGGCATGAGATCCCAAGTGCTGGAATCAAAGGTGTGAGCTCTGCTTGTTTTTTAGACTGATTCAATCTCTTGTAGTCCAGTGTGGCCTTGAACTCCTGATCTTCCTGCTCCCATCTCCCAAGTGCAGCGATTAAAGGTGTGTGCCACCATTGCCTGGCCTCTGTGGCTAACTAGTGGCTAGCTCCACTCTCTGATCGTCAGGAAAGCTTAGGGCACAAACAAAATATTGCCACAATTTCTTGTTCTGTTTATTACATTATAGAGTAACATGTAGACATCACAGTGTAACAATTATTTATGTATCATTTACAATGATTAAGTGCTACAAGTAACAGATGATTTCTAGTACAGAGCAATGTGGATACAGAAAGTCCAATATAGCAATGCCCACAACCTGAGCCCCTGGCAAACAGGCTCCAAGTCCCACCACCAAACTCTGACCCCAGCTTTGCTACAGGATTTTGCAAGCATTTAAATTAACATCTATTTATTTCATTCAAGTCTAGAAATGTTTAATCCAGATTTGAGACATTATTGGCACAAGGGAGAGGACACATGTGGTAGTACTGCAAGTGCTTTTGGGGACTCTCATAAAGAACAAGCTAACAGATGTTATACAATGTAATGGGAAGGGACTATTCAACATCTTGAAGAAAAGTCAGTAAAATAGGAAACAACCATGAAAAATAGTATGCAAATTCTGTATCATAGAGTAGGTTTTAAATCCAATCAAAAAGTGTTTGGTTATTCCCATAACATTTGTGCCACTGATGTATACCTTGCAAACAGGGAGTCGTAGGTCATAGGGTTTGTGATACTGGGGATTACTTGTATCCTCTGTAGCATGCAAAGAACCTTACAGCGTGATCAATACTAGCCAGTAGGGATGAAGCTTCTAACACTATTCTTAAAGACATCACCACTTACTTATGTCATCCAACAGGGGAGAATTGAGCTGTTTAAGAATAGGGCCTTAGCAGGGCAGTGGTGGTGCACACCTTTAATCCTAGCACTCGGGAAGCAGAGGCAGGCAGACCTTTGTGAGTTCGAGGCTAGCCTTGTCTACAGAGCTAGTTCCAGAAAAAAAAAAAAGAATAGGGCTTTCAACCTTCAGGTTGTGACCTATAGCCTTGACAATAGCCTGTGATATTTGAGGGCATCTATAGGAGCCTTTTGGTCAATGACTCAACAATATGTAGCCTGTTACTGGCACTGGGTATTTACTTGGTGGCATAAAGTCGTTGTTTCCCTCAATATATGGTGACTCCATTTAAATTTCACACACACATGTGTGCGCACAATACACACACAAATGGAAGCTTCTCTGGTAGAAGGTTTCCATATGGCTTTTCAAACAGTCTTTTGTGTTAGTTGCCCCTCCCCATTCCCTCCTCTGCCGTGCCCTCCCACCCAGCTCCAGTAGCTGGTAACTGACACACGACTAGACAACATGTGCAGAGTGAGAGACTTTAGCGCACTGCATCCTAAATGAAATGTTTTCATCAGTATCCTTCATCAGTCAAGGTTCAGGGATCTACGAGGAAAAGGGGGTGGAAAGATTTTAAGAGCCAGGGGTGTTGGGTGACTCAAAGGAAACAATGTTTTTCAGACACATCAGGACTGATGCACGTGTGCACTCCCAGGGTCTGTGACAACACACACAAGACTGTACAAGTTTAAATCAGAAAAAAAAAAAAATTCCAGCTCAGAGAAGTGGAAGTGGACAGAAAGTCTCACCCCAACCAAGAAGCCATTTTCAATTGCTAGCATTTGGGAAAGGGAAAACCGCTTTTCCTCAGTGGAGTGTTGCTGGGTTTACCAACCTCACACCAAGGAAGACCCCATGCTCAGGAGTAGTTGGCCAACATGGAACTTATGCTGTGTTTTTGTCCACCTTTTGTTCTATTATGTTGGGTTTTTGTTTCACTTGGTTTTTGTTTGTTTTGACCTTCATTCTTTGTTTTGTTATATAGAGACAGAAGAGAAAGAGAAAGGGATGGTTGCAGAAAGACAAAGCTACACGAAGGAGGTGTTGGGGGAGGGGAAATAATATGATCAAAATATATTGCAAAATTTTAAATAAAATACTTTAAAATATACAACTCGGTGGGATAGGAACGAGTATGTAAGAATGCATGCGGTTGACATGCAAATGCTTGCTACTTCACTGCTTGATGGGAGGGACTTGGGCAGTCGTGGCTTTGGCCTTCACAGGGGACCCTGAAATCCTTCCTAGAAGATGTTTCTGGCTGACTGCATTATGATCCTTTCAGTTTCACAGACAACAGACACATATCCAGTGTGGTAGCAGGAGAGGAGGAAAACGGTTCCCAGGATCTCGAGAGCGTTTGACTTAGGAGCCTGGACTTGATCACAGCAAGTCTCCATCAGTATGAGTCAGTGTGGAGTTCCCTTCGGGATCCCATAGAGTGAAAATCTAACAAGACTTCCCAGAAGGAGGATGGGCTAGGGCACCTTTGGAGTTCAGAGAGTTGAACTGAGATACAAATCCAGGATTTTGTAGAAAGCTTGGGAGTATCTAATAACCTGATGGTAATGGCCAACCAGTATGTGGGAACGCAACTGAAATCGTGTGCAGAAGGCACATACGCCCATCTTATGCAGGGATCCAGACATGCCCATGCTCTGGTTTATATGGAAGCCCATGGAAGCAAGTGTGAGGACCACCAAGCACCCTTCCTCCTGCACCTGGCTTGGATTAGCCCTCCACTAGTGTCCAGTCTCTTGCTTTATATTTTCCAAAGATTTTAGAGGAACAAGACCTGGGTGTGAAGAGCCAAAGAAGTGATTAGAGAGAGAAAAGCACACGGATCGTAAAGCGGGTGGGAGTTGAGGGGATGCTAAGTTAATGGGAAATGACACGGCATGATGTTAACACCAGTCATGAAGGAAAACTGCTCTGCAGACTTTTGGGGTTTAGGGTAGAGGCAAGACGGTTCATCTCAAAGCATAGTGCCCCAGAGCTGGAATTAACTCCACTTCCAGGTAATTCTGCGGAAGTCGTAAGAGGCTTCACACAGCAACCTTGACATGGAGGAAAAATCTGGAAAAGTCAACTGTTTCAGAGGTTAAGAAGCATTGTGCATGTGCTGAAGATGTAGGAGGATGCGGGCTCCTGACCAGTTCCTCTTCCCACGCTGACGTCACCCAGAAAAATGAAACACTGTCAGAAGTTGGGAAATCAGATGGCTCTGAAATCTGTACTCGTATCCCTAGAGGGTGCAGCCAGTGGCATGAATACACACGGCACTGTAACTAATGTTTCTGTCTGTTACAGCCACATTAACAAAGTGCCTTTAACTAGGTCAATTATACACAAGCATCATGTTGTTCGAAGTTTTGGAGACTGGGAAGCCCCATATGAACGTGCCAGAAGACTGACTAGCCAGTTAAGGGTTTATTTCCTCATGGATGGTGCTATCTGGGTAGCCTTCCATGGCAGAAAGGCCACATGTGGGAAACAAGCTTCCTCGGGCTTCAGGCTTTGTTTATAAGGACACTGTCCTAGGTTCATCTCTGTCACTATGATAAATACTCTTACAGAGAAAAAGAAACTTAGAGAGAAAGGGGTTTGTTTTGGATTACGGTTCCAGGTTGTAGTTCATCAATTTGGAGATGTCAATACATGACCTCCAAACAGCACATCACACCTACTGTCAAGAGCAGAGAGAGAAGAGTACATGTATGCCCCCTTGCTGATTTCCCTGGGCTCAGTCAGATTTCTCTACTCTTACACAACTCCCTTTCCTGGGGAATGGTGTTGCCAACAGTGGACTGGGTCTTCCCACATCAGAAAACTTAAGGCAACCCCACACAAAAATGGCCACAAAACAACTCAATGCAGTCACTCATTGAAATTCTCTTTGCAGGTGATTTTAGGTTTTGTCAAACTGACAAAGCTAACCATCACAGACACTAATCCTATTTACCAGAGCTCTCTTCTCATTGTAAACAGAGACTGTTCTTTTGTTCCCAGCTGCCCAGACCCAAATAACCACACAGAAACTATATTAATTGCAACACTGTTTGGCCTATTAGCTCAGGCTTCTTATTAACTAACTCTTACATCTTAAATTAACCCATCTTTATTATTTTATATTTTACCATGAGGCTCATGGGTTCTGGCATCTGTCTCCTTTGGCAGCTACATGGCATTTACCTGACTCCACAATCTTTCCTCCTCTATCTCTGCTTGGATTTTCCACCTTGCTATATTCTGCCCTGCCATTGGCCAAAGTAGCTTCTTTATCAACCAATGGTAATAAAACATATTCACAGCATGCATAGAGGAATCCCACATCATCTCATGACCTGCTTACCTCCTGTGATGGCAACTCTTGGGAAATTGACTAGATTTGGGATTACCTAGGAGATTGGGAAGGGATCTTTCTGGTAGTATCTGTGAGGACATTTCTATAGATGTTTAACTGAGACAGGACAAACCACCCTGACTGTAGTTACCACAAATTCATGGGTTAGGAGTTCAGTCAGAATCAAAGGGAATAAAGCAGAAAGTCAGCCAAGTCCTTGCCTTTGCCCCTACTTTCTACCAGGGTGTGAGCAACTCCTCCACGCCCCACTGTCACTGACAGAATCCTCAGAAGCAATAGGGCAATGTAAGCATTCATTTCCTTATGTGGTTTCTGTGAAGTGTTTCAGTAATAGCATTGAGGAAACAACTAACTTACTCCTACATGCCCAATCTCCTAATACTATCACATTGGCTGGGGTTAACATCTGAACATATGAACTTGGGGCAAGACAATTGCAACACTGTGATCAGAATACAGATTGTGTGGCAATCAAGTAAAGAATCTCCACAGAAAAGTCTCCCATCTGGGGATGCCGCATGTGTGCACAAGCATAATGCGACGGTTGGGGTTAAATCTAGACTCACCTGGCATCTCAGCAGAGGTTGAGAGAGGGGGAAGGGAAAGCCTTGGGACAGGAAAGGTGTGGGGCTCATGTATGACCTGGTCTGGGCGCTCCTGAGGACTGCCTTAGATATACACAGTACAGAGTTTCCAACATTCCTTTCTCTGACATTTAAGCAATTTATTTTAAATAATATTACTATGATCTAATACCAGAATATCACTCATGAGAAGACATTCACTCTCACTAGTAAACACCCCCAGCCTCACGCATCCATCTCTACCCTCAGCACCAACTCATCTGCTTTCTGTCTCAAAGCTCAGTAAATTTCCCCCCTCTATAGTTTGTGCCAAAGGAAGAGAACATGAGTATACACACACACACACACACACACACACACACACACACACACTATTGCATGCTCAGATGCATGGATTCAAGCATACTTTGTGTCTGAATTTTGTTTTCCCATATCTTTGGGGTTCATTCATGCTGTAGTGTGTATGAGTATTTAGCCTTTATTTATTTGTTTGTTTGTTTGTTTGTTTGTTTGTTTATTAAAGATTTCTTTCTCTTCCCCGCCAACGCCTCCCATTTCCCTCATCAGTCCAAAGAGCAATCAGGGTTCCCTGCCCTGTGGGAAGTCCAAGGACCACCCACCTCCATCCAGGTCTAGTAAAGTGAGCATCCAAACTGCCTAGGCTCCCACAAAGCCAGTACATGCAGTAGGATCAAAAACCCATTGCCATTGTTCTTGAGTTCTCAGTAATCCTCATTGTCCGCTATGTTCAGCAAGTCCGGTTTTATCCCATGCTTTTTCAGACCCAGGCCAGCTGGCCTTGGTGAGTTCCCGATAGAACATCCCCATTGTCTCAGTGTGTGGGTCCACCCCTCAGGGTCCTGAGTTCCTTGCTCGTGCTCTCTCTTCTTCTGCTCCTGATTTGGACCTTGAGATTTCTGTCCGGTGCTCCAATGTGGGTCTCTGTCTCTGTCTCTGTCTCCTTTCATCGCCTGATGAAGATTGAGGTAAGCCAGACCCAAAAAGAGGAACATGGGATGTACTCACTCATATTTGGTTTCTAGCCATAAATAAAGGACATTGAGCCTATAATTAGTGATCCTAGAGAAGCTAAATAAGAAGGAGAACCCAAAGAAAAACATATAGGCATCCTCCTGAATATTTAGCCTTTTTTATTGAAAGTAATAGTCCATTGTATAACTGTACCACATCTTGTTTAACTATTCAACAATGGATGCACATTTACATTGTTTCCTTTTTGTTTGTTTGTTTTATGAGCAGCTGTGATGAAAATTTCATGTACAAGTTTTTGTGCAGACACATTTTTAAATTCTCTTGGGTATATATCTAGGAGTTGAATTGCTGGGCCTTATTGAATTGTACCTTTTTGAAAAGTTGTCAAAACCATTTTCCAGAGTGGTTGTACCATTTTACATTCCCATCAACAGGGTGTGAGACCTCTAATGCTCTACATGCTGGCTGACCTGCTTACAGAGGCATGAAGTATATTTGCATTTCTCTAATCAGCTGATCCATCTTCCATGTACTCATGGACCACTTGTGTGGCTTTGGATCAGTCTCTACTTTTCCAATTTTAATTGTGTTATTTGAATTCTAGTCTCTTCTCAGATATTCACGGACATTTTTTTCTCACATACATTTTCTTTTCACTTTTTCGCAAATGTCATTTTGCTACATTAATATTGGAGGACCATTATACAGAAAGCAAATTTCCTTCTGGTCAAGATAATGGAATCTCCCCTGTCTGTGTAGAGACCTAACATTCCAAGCAACTCAAAACATAAAAGTTGAGCCGGGCAGTGGTGGTGCATGCCTTTAATGCCAGCACTTGGTAGGCAAAGGCAGACGGATCTCTGTCAGTTCAAGGTCAGCCTGGTCTACAAGAGCTAGTTCCAGGACAGGATCCAAAGCTACACTAAGAATCCCTGTCTCTAAAAAAACAATCATAAAAGTTAATACAGCTGGGCTGGTCTATAGCCTGGCTAAGGGACCACCCTCAGGAAGACAGATTCACCTAATGTCATAATGAAGAGATGGGAGGAATAATTAACCCTTCAATGAGATAATATGCTCTTCCTTCCCAGAAACACTGCCCTGGTGCTGGACAGCCTTACTAAATCTGTTTGCTCTTTTGAACTACTCAAAAAGTGTCACTTTTCATTTTCTTCTTTTTCTTCCTTTTCTAGGATTGCCTTCCCTAATACTTTGAGCTTCAGTCTTTCTCAAAGCCCCTCCTCCCCACCATGTGGCTGGTTATCTGCCCTGTAGCTGACCCCCATACTGGCTTAGCGTTTTTCTCTTTCTTCTTCATCTCCCTTCTCTAGGCAGATGCTGAGGTTCACAGCCCCAGCCCATGAGTTTCTCTTTAAAACTCTAACAAAATGTCCTCAAGCTTTTTTTTTTTTTTTGAGTTCATTCTCCAATTTTTTTCTTAACAAGATTAAGAGCCCTGAGATGAGAGCCCAGCTCCACAGATAACCTGGTGGTATGAACTCATGGTACCCTAGTTCTACAGATAACCTGGTGGTATGAACTCATGGTACCCTAGTTCTACAGATAACCTGGTGGTATGACCTGATGGTACCCCAGCTCCACAGATAACCTGGTAGTATGACCTTATGGTACCTCAGCTTCACAGATAACCTGGTAGTATGACCTTATGGTACCTCAGCTTCACAGATAACCTAGTAATATGACCTTATGGTATCCCAGTTGGTATGACCCTAAGTTTCCAATAGAATATTTGTTGCATGCCTTTTAAACTTTGACTACAAAGTCCAATTTCACTATGTCCTTTGGGCACATGCTTTTGATGTCATGTATAAGAATTCAAGATCATCATGACTTACTTTGTTTTTTAATCTGAGAAGGTTATATTGTTAAATTACACTAAAGTCTGGTCATTTTGACCTGTAAATCTTTGAAGTGAGGTGAACACAAACTCATTATTCTGCATGTGGGTAATCAGTGGTTTGAGCACCAGGCCTGAAGAAATTTATCTTCATATACTATCAAGTAGTATTGATTCATTTTTGAAAATCAATTGAGCATAACTGTGAAAATTTGTGCACAGCCTCGACCTTCATGCAAGGACTACACACTGTCACTCCGACTTTGCCATGTATTACAAGTTCTCCAATTTGCATTGCCTCTCAAGACTTTTCAACTTTTTAGATTTCCATGCATTCTATATAAATTTTGGAATTAGTTTATCTGTTTCTTCAAAATAGCTTGAGAGTTTGATAAGGATAATATTAAAATTTTGATTAATTGGGAGCATTGGTTAATAGGGGAGGTGTTACTGTTATAACAATGTTATGCCATTCTATCCCTGTACATCGGGTTTTCCTATTAAGATTTTATTTAATTTTCTTAAGTGATATAAAAATTTTCAATGGAGGGACATATTGTATATCTCTTTTGCAAAATTATTTGTTTTTCTATTTTTAAATTTCTTTTTATTCATATTACATACTGGTTTCTACTGTTTTTAACAGTTAAAGTTAACAGTATAACGTTTTAACGTCGGAGTTTTATTTTTCAGTTGTTACACCCTATAATGGTTTCAGACTTATAATACAATGCGCTGTGATGCGATCCACATCATTACCCTCTCATAGTCCCCTGACACACCTGCTGGCCTTCTCTTCCTCCCATTCGTCCCCTCCCACTTGGTCTTCTTGTTGTTAATGTACAAGCTCATGACATGTGCAAAAGACATCTTTCCAACTTTCCCATCTCACCTGGATCCCCGTTGTCTCTTCTTATTGCCTAATTTCTGCCTCTGAATGTTCTCTACGGTGCTGAATAGGAACAAGTGTGGATATACTGAAATCGTCCCTCATTTTAGGGGGAAGGCGTCCAGCATCTCACCCCACAATGGCACTGTGAGTTTCCTGGGGGTGTTATCGTTCAAGTCTCCTAGTTGACTGTGTTTTTCACAGCCACTTCGTTTCATTTTGCAGCCCTCACATACAGGAGGAGCTGTTTGTGCCACTGCTGTTCCAGAGGACAACTGGGAACATTCTGGTGACTCAACTGGGTTCAGAATGAGTACGTCCTGTCTGCAGAGTATAATTAAGCCAAAACAATGATCTCTAGCATTTGCTAGACTAACAAGCTAACTAACATGTTTTCTTTGATACCTCCTGGTGTAGCCGAAGTGACTTAGTCTATATATCAGAAAACAACTTTTTGTTTGGCAAAATTATTTTGCCTGCATTGACGTGACGTTAAGTTTCCCCTCTATATCATGTGGGAAAATTTGCATCTGCTTTTACTGTCTAGCTGGATACGCGGATATTGAGTAAGAAGAATTCATTTGAAAACCTGTGATCTTTAGAATGCTGTCATATCTGAAGACAGCGATGTTTGTGTGGAAGATGTGCCAGGCAGAGGATACAGAGGCCGGTTTGCCATCTTACCCGGACCAGATGACCTGCCGCTGTTCCTTAAGTACCTGACTTCATGTTTTGGTGCAAATTCCCAGGCTCATTGTGTCCATGAATGACAACACAGCATCTTGTAAGAAGCATGCCTAGGGCATGAGGGGAGCGCAGTAAGGCCATCCATATTAGTCGGAGGAGAGGAAGATGTGAAGGCATGAAGGTGACCTTCATCATTACAGCCAAAAGGGCCTGTGGTCCATTTAACCTGGCACTGGGCGCAGCATGTCAACAAAGCATGTGTTAAGACAAAAGCATTTCTTGCCACAAACACTGGGGAGGGGTGGTGGGAAGCTTGTGCCTGGTGCTCCCACTGTGCCCTGTACCCCCGCACAGTCTGCCAGGAAGTTGGGCTTCAAGAACTTCAAGTTCACCAACTTTCTTGAACTCGGCATTTACTGGAATAGAAACCATTTTGGGGGGTGATGACCCATGATGGGACCCACATGTAGCAATCTCTACTCAGTGATTAGATGATGAAATGATAAACTCACATTATAACTGAAGAACACTATTTTAAAGAGGAGATTTGGACGTTATCGGGGCATGTCACCATGATTGCAACACTCGCAGCTGCCGCACGTAAAAAGGCGGAGCCAGAAGACTTTAAAATCAGTGACCCAGTGTGAAGTGTCTGTAGATCTTGGCACAGGAACAGCCCAAAGTTTCAGAAAATAGACAGGCTTGCTTCTCCTGAGTGGCTATTCTTGGCAGCATGAAGAGAGAGTCAGTGATGCCCTCTGATGAAGCAGCTCTGCTGTTACTCAGGACCTCGTGGGACACAATTTGAAGAAAAGAATGGGGTGCCTATCAGTGGATCACAGAGTAGAAGCAAACTTCCAAACTCATTCTGTTTGAACGCATTTGACTTAGTGGAATAATTTCCCTCCCCAATAAGCACCTTGGTCTGCCCCTGGACACAGACCAGGGGACTGGCTCCCAAGAAAATGATTAGGAAGGCACAACTGAAAACATTGCCAATGTATGCGGGTTGCGAGATGAAAAGGAACGTGGGTGGCAGAGGTGACGTGTATGTGAAGAAGGGAGCAAGTGAGAGCTTCCTGATTCAGTCCCGAGGAATGTGTTCAGTAGGAGTGCACAGAAGCACAGGTGGCTGTGTACTTTGAGCAAAAAGTTGGCACCAACTGCATAAGCCTTGTTCACCGTGTGATGCTAGCATTTCTTCTTCCCACATCTTCCCATCGTGCTGAGGTTCCTAGGCCTTTCCTTCCTTTTGAGGCGGTGTTCTGAGGAACTTGGTGGTGGCGCCAGCAGGGAGCAAACATCTCCACCTACACCTTACATGGGGCCAGGTATTCAAGGAGCAGTGTACAAAGAACATGTCCTGAAGTACCTTGTGCTCACCAGCAGCAAAGGGAGAAAGGAAAGTGTGTAGAGGAGGCAGAGTTGGCGAGAGGGACCAAGGCTGATGGAAGGAGACAGTCCTGGTGGGGAAACCCTATGTGGTAGATGGAGCTAGTGATGGGAGATAGGAGAGGGGCCAAGGCTGTGATGGAGATAGGAGGAGGGGCCAAGGGTGTGATGGAGATAGGAGGAGGGGCCAAGGGTGTGATGGAGATAGGAGAGGGGCCAAGGCTGTGATGGAGATAGGAGAGGGGCCAAGGCTGTGATGGAGATAGGAGAGGGGCCAAGACTGTGATGG
>NW_004949099.1:31277316-31289980 GCF_000317375.1 Microtus ochrogaster
CTGTGATGGAGATAGGAGGAGGGGCCAAGGCTGTGATGGAGATAGGAGAGGGGCCAAGGCTGTGATAGGAGATAGGAGGAGGGGCCCAGACTGTTGGAAAATCATCTGTCAAATGTCTAGGTAAGACCTGTCTTAAAAAAAAGAAGAAATTGGAGCTGGAGAAATGGCTCAGTGGTTAAGAGCACTGCCTGCTCTTCCAAAGGTCCTGAGTTCAATTCCCAGCAACCACATGGTGGCTCACAACCATCCGTAAGGAGATCTGGTGCCCTCTTTTGGCCTGCAGGCACACATGCAGACAGAATACTGACAATACTGTATACATAATAAATAAATAAATAAATAAATAAATAAATAAATAAATAAATAAATCTTTAAAAAAAAGAAGAAGAAGAAATTGCTGGGAAGACCTTAGGTCTCCATAGGGCAGGAGAGACCTTACAAGTATTCTCTTTTCTTTATTGTTATTAAAGCAATAGAGAAACGACCGAGAATAAGGTCTGGAAGCTGGGGAAATTGGTGCCAGTTAGTTCATAACTCAGTAAATGCAGAAATACCAAATGTTGTTCTAACTTCTGAGGTGACAAAAGTTGAATATAATCGCTACTTCTGTAACCCTGAACTAGATCATCTTGGAAAGAAGAGAACAGGTCCCTTCACCTGAGAAATGACCTAACTGCACTGCCCCTGCTGGTAATAAAGCCCCATAATTCCCTCCTGAGGGGGTATCGTCAGCATCATACCACAACCACAGTCACTAATGTACCCAGAAAGCCCACACCGGAGACCCCTCATGATGGACTTACAGTCATTTCTTCCTGAAATGGTGTTCCCCTCAAAAGTCACCCACTCCCTCTCAGCTCAGCATTGCCTGGAGCCCTTGGCCAGGCAGGCTGGAGCAGCCAATCACTCACCCTCCAGCTCCGTACCCCCCTGGATCCCAGAAGAGCCACTCAAAAGTCAAGCTGCAATGAGTTTCAGCACTGCCAAGGATCTTCCCGTTTCTATGACAACATTTTGGGAAGATAGGAACAGGATGGACAGAGGTAGATGTAGGAAGGCCCTCTTCACAGAAAGAGGTATGGCAAGCTGTGTGTCAAAGTTTGGGCTATAGAAAAGAGATTCTGAGATAGAGCCTAAGTCATCACTCGTCCCTGGCTTTAGAGGCGCGCACTTGTCACTCGATTGGCAGTGCTCTCTGAAGTTAGGAGGGTCCTGTGTCTAGAAAGGGGAAACAATCGTTTCCTCATGACCAAATGTGGCCCGGTTCACACTCCCAACTACAATCTTTGGTGCTCACCTGCCAGCTCCGGGATGACCATGTCCCTTCCCTCTGTTTGCCACTCGCTCCCTCCTCCTTAGAGCTGCAGCCCTGAAGCCAGCTCATGCGTCCTAAGAGCTGCAGGCTGAAGTGCAGCTCGTGGGTGCTGTTGCTGCAGCGAGGACTCAGGCTGGTCTCTGCTGACCTCTCTCCCAGGTCATCTCCCCCGACCTCCCAGTCCCCCTCAATGTTAGAAACTTCCTGTTCCCATGACCACGTGCGTGCCATTCATTCGTACGCGCTTTCCCTGTTCCTGTCCTGCCTCCAGATCATGAGCTCCTCGAAGGCAGCCTATGCCTGAGGCATCTGGGAACATTCTCTCTAGTGAATGATGCCTTACTCTTCTTTTCCTGTGTTGGACCCAGATACACACACACACACACACACACATGCACGCACGCACGCACGCACGCACACAAATGAGCATACATATTTAGTATTTGCTGTCTCTGCCATATTCCAAGTACTTTGCTGAGCATTTTAATGAAGTTCTTGTGTTATTCTTTGTAATAAATTTATATATGTCCTATTGTTGCCCTCTCCCAAATTAAAACTATGAAACTTGAGCTGTAGCAAAATCAAGTATCTGGCTTCAAGTCAAAAAAAAAAAAAAAAAAGCCAGTAAGTGTCCAAGTTGTGTCTGGCCAGAATCATCCATCTGCCTCAGAAATTGTTTTAATGTTTAGAAAAAAAATTCAAATGGTTTTAAGCAAATCGTAGGCTTTGGATCATGTAAGGCCACGTGTGTGAGCTTACTTACCATGTGACTTTGGGTTGAATCCTTGATTGCTCCTATCTACAAAATGGAGTTAGTACTTGAGCCCAAAGGCTTTCCCATGAACAAAATAACCTACATTCCTGAAGGTATTTCACAGTCCTCCTCACCAGGCCTGGGACCGAGGGTGAAGCCGGCAGACACCACTTCCCAAGGGTCAAGAGTTAAGGGCCCACAGTGTTAAGACCAACTTTGAAGCCCAAACAACCTTGACCAGGGCACCTCCCTGGGTGTCTCCCCAACCTGTCCCAGCACAGCTCTCAGAAAATCATTGTCACTGTCACTCTTGTCCAGAATCAGCCTTGCTTTATGCAGCTGTTAGGATCCCCATACTCTTCAGACTCATGCATCTGAACAGCTAGGGGCGCTGCTCTGGAACCTTGTAGAAATCTTGCAGAACTTTCAAGAGAGGAGGCCCAGCGGGAGGAAGAGGATCTTTGGGGACCTTGTGGTTTGTGGCTTGGCCCTGTTTTCTGTCCCAGCTGTGCTTGTTTGCTGTGCTGCTATGTGGGTAAGCAGTCCCCATATACTCCTGCCATCCCTGAGCTACCCACCGCATCTCCCCATTATGACAGATCAGACTTCTTCAGTCTATAAACCCAGACGTGCTCTTCTCCGTTAAGTCACTTCTTGTTAGGAATTTGGTCACAATGAGAGATGCGACCAATGCAGGGACAAAGGGTAGAAGTGTTCTTTCCAGATGAACACCCTTCACACCCCGCTCTCACACGCAGCTCCATGTTGTCTCCATCTGTGTCTTGCTCTTAGACCATATCCATGTAGTTTCCATACAACTTGTCGTATCCAAAATATGATTTCAACATGAAACTGGTATAAAAATTGTGAACAAAGTGTTTTACATTGATGTAAAGTTTGGTATGTCTTGCACATATTCAAGATCTCTGAACTCAGATGGGCCACATTTCAGGTGCTTAGCAGCCATTTGAGGAGTGGCTCCCACACCCAACCCTGAACCACACAATTATAGTCCTACATGTCTTCCCAGGGGGCTCCCATGGGTATCGGTCTGGGATGGAGAATGTGATGAATTCTGACATAACTGGTTTTCTAGATGCCACATAGTGAGATGCTTGTTTATGAAAGAAACGTAGACATACTAAACCTCAGTTATCTCAACAACCAGAAAGAAAATGTGTTAGACCTTCATAGGTCTAAGAATTTGATAATTGAAGCCTCAGCTGTATATTCAAGAAGTTCAAATCATTATTGCCATGCTTGTTTTGGCAGCATGTATACTAAACTGGACCATTACAGAGAGGATTAGCATGGCCCCTGTGCAAGGAAGGCTCTTCTGGAAGAGTTCCATGTTTTGGCACCTGATGGGAAAGGGGAAGTTGGTTTCCTCCAATGGAGTGTCACTGAGTACATCAGCCACACTCCGGGACAGGCCCTGTGCCCAGGACAAATTGGTCAACATAAAACAGATTTTACATTTTGTTGTTGTTTGATTGGTTGTGAGGTTGTTTTTTTTTTTGTGAGACTTTTGTTTTGTTGTATTTTTTTTCTTTTCTTTTATTTGAGAGAAAAAAACAAAGTTGGAAGGGTAGGGAAGTGGGGAGAAGCTGGCAGGGGGAGATGGGGAGGAGAAAGACTAGAATAAAATATATTGTAAGAAAATTTTTAAGTAAAATCTTGTCTAATTAAAAATTATTATTGCCATTAGTGGTGATAGTACATGCTGAACACCTCTATTTTGAGAATGTTAACTCCAAATGTTTCAAAATCCAAAACCTTTTGCCTGCCAACACACCAGTTCAGGTAGGAGATTCGGCATCTACCTCTTGTCACCAAACACAAGCATGTTAAAAATCCTGTACAAGATGACCTCCAGCTTGTGTGGGAAGGTGCTCAGGAAACAGAAAATGAGTTTGGGTCTGGACTTGCCATCCACCTTTGAGACAGCTCTTCATGTGTGTGCAAATGTTCCAAAATTTGAAATCCAGAACCCCTCTGGACCTAAGCACTTTTAGCAGAAAGCCTCCAACCACTAACACAGGTACCCACGATGGAAGGCCTCTGACCACTAATACAGGTACCCACGATAGATCTCAGACAGTGAATCTTATTTATGGGTGGTTACCTGGGCACACGGCCGAGGAGCTGTGGGAAAATATTCGAGATGACTCAGCCCCAGGTTTCATGAATTAATGAGACCTAAGACCTAGAGAGTGGGATGGAGCAAATGAACCATGCCACACCCACTGCTCACACACCCCTCTACAAGACAACACGCAAACCTCAACAGCCACTTGCTATAATTTAAAGCAGGATGCCTTCCTTAGGTAGATATTCTAGTATATAACATGTGTTATAAAATATATGGAAAGCAGGCACCTCCATCATACATCATACATTATACACACAAAGCACACATATGCTGGTACAGCCCACAGAGTGGCGTTCAGTGTGCTGGAAACAAGAGACTCAAGAAGGAATAATAGCTCCAAACCAGCGTGGGACAGTTCATAATGACCATCAGGAAGTCCTTGTTACGAATGCCATCTATTATTAGACTGACACAGCTTCCGCGGGGGGGGGGGACACAGGAAGAGTGCGTAACCTGAGACACTTCAGGCAGGACAGGCACTGCTGAGAGCAGGAGAGAAAACAAAGCGCTTACTTGCCAGGAGACGCCAGAGACAGCTCAGGCTCCTGCTTGAATCAGGGCAGAGAACAGACTTTGGGGCACAACTGAGAGTCCTTTGTGCAGCGGGGCTCTGGGGACAATGAGAGGCAACGGAGGATGTCGGGTCTAAACCACACAGCGGGACAAGAACACGAATGCAGTTAGTAGGTTGCACATCAAGCAAAAGCGGTGACCTCGGTGTCGGGATTTCTCGACATGTGACGAGGTGACGTCAATCAAAAGACAGCATGGGAAGATCCCCATGGGTGTCTCCTAAAAGCATTGGCAGATGGTGGACCACTGTGTTGCAAGGGGTATCAATGGATAGTGAACCAAGGAAGCTCAGCCATAGCTGGACAGCCTCTGTGAAGGATGCTACAATGACTGTGTTGTCGAGAAGCCAGGGATGAAGAATAGCTACCTGCAGCGTTCACTGATGGAGTGCTTGTATACATACTGAGTTGTGCAAAATTCAGTATCCCAGATGGTCTGTGTACGAGCTGAGTGTCCCTTACCAGGAGGTGAAAGGTACTGCAGATTTGTGGTTTGATCAGATTTTGGAATATCTTTAAAGATAGGTTGAACATCTCTAATATAAAAATTCAAAATGTAAGCTATTTTGAAATCTGGAAATCCCAAATTTTCCAAAGTTAAAATCAGATATTGCAACATTTAGGATTTAGGATTCTTTGGATTAAGGGACATGCAACCTGCAGAAGATGATAATGGACATAATAAATCCGGGTGGAAGTTAACTCTTTAAGTTATGGAGTTACAAGTCTTCAGTGGTACAGCCTTGACAACCGCCTGGCTCATAGAGGAAATGAATTGTTTGATGGCAAATGAGTGCATGAGATTAGCCAGCAGCATACAGCAAGCGAGCTAACTGAACAAGTGCATCTGAAGAGGGAGTTCTCCTATGCAACTGCTGTGCCCTTGCCTGCATGCCCCACGGGAAGAGGTTCCAGCCTGTCCCTGAGGTACACCCGTCAAACCCTACCCACAATTCCTGTGAACCGGATACCACAATGGAGAGGGGTCTGAGAATCAGTTTGCCAGGAAATAAGGGAAGGTTCAGGAAGAGGAGAATTGGGTTAGATTATCAGTTCTGTCAAAACACCCCAGGATTGCTAGGGGAGGCCTAGCTGTCCTTGCCCAAAGTGAAGTGAGAAGTTACAGGTAGGAGAAATAGAAAGAGATTATCAGGAAGTCATTTCTGGCAGAAGCATCTAGTAGGTTGGTCTGCTGATAAGCAACATGTCGGTGCAAGCTCCAGCAGAGTCTGAACAGCTACCTCCCGTGGGCACCTAAGGTGGTTCCGGTGTGGGTGAAGGTGTTAATTCAGCTGGATAATTTTGCTCTTTTATTTTAAAATTTATTTATTTATTAAAGATTTCTGCCTCCTCCCCGCCACAGCCTCCCATTTCCCTCCCCCTCCCCGGATCAAGTCCCCCTCCCTCATGAGCAGTCAGGGTTCCCTGACCTGTGGGAAGTCAGATTGATTGATGTGTCTTGCCCAGGATTGAGACCAGGCAGTTGCACGGCCAGCCCTACCAGTACCAGCAGAGGGCGCGCTCCAGGCGGGCGCGGACAGGTGCCTAGTAGCTGGGGTTCGCCTAAATTGGAGGGGGTTGCGCCCTGGAAGCAACCGACAAGGGTCTTGGTTGCCAGATAATGAGGGAAGATGCAAAGAGTTTACCTCAGCTGGGGAGTACGGGTTCTGCACCTGCACAAGCGCAAATCCTTGGAACCAGGGTAGGTGAGCTGGGCAGGCAGCGGGGATACTGAAGAGGGGCCTCCGAGCCCACAGAGGAACACTAACTACGGCACAGTCTTGGTACTTCTCAGGGTCTCATTTCTTTGGAATTTCCCCTGAGCATTCCTCCCAAGGCCTTCATCCCCCACCCATGCAGGCGCCCTGCCCTCCTGTGTGTGGGGCTTCTCATTTCCTCGCCTCCCAGCTGATGAGAGACAATCAACCAAGGAGTCGGGGCTGGAAGGGCTTTGCTGCCTCTTCAGAGGGTATTAACTCAGAAGGTACCCACAGAGCAAAAGCGAAATCTTCAGGATTCCCTGGGTGTGAACCGAAGAGAGTTAGAGCTGGATGCCCTGCCGATCTCAGGCTCTCCTATAGGTTTAACAAGTTTAGCAATCCCAGGTGACCCCACAGAGGAAAGGGAAGATGCCCTCCCGAATGTCTTCCTAATGCCATCCGGGTCAACCTTCCAGAGCCAATCAGCTTTCTCAGTCACAGAGGCTGCTACACGTGTCCGGATGTGGTTCATTCTAAACAGCTGACAGTTCCTGCTGTGTCCTTGGACATCTCCACCCTTCTGTCCCTGCCCGGCCATCCTGCCAGCGCTTGTCTGTGAGCCAACAGCCTGCTCAGTACCAAGCAGACCTAGGCCAGGGACTTCCCTGATGCCAGGGAGCTCTTGGTGACCTCTCTC
Source organism: Microtus ochrogaster (assembly GCF_000317375.1). Lineage (NCBI taxonomy): Eukaryota > Metazoa > Chordata > Mammalia > Rodentia > Cricetidae > Microtus > Microtus ochrogaster. The sequence goes on from NW_004949099.1 coordinate 31,284,507, forward strand.
TCTCTCTCTCTCTCTCTCTCTCTCTCTCTCTCTCTGTCTCTCTGTCTCTCTCTCTGTCTCTCTGTCTCTCTCTCTCTGTCTCCCTCCCTCCCTTCCTCCCTTCTTCCCTCTACCCCCCCCCCGCCCCATGAAACTACAATGATCACTCTTCTACAGGCAGATCCTTGAGCTTTGTGATTTCAGCGGATAAACTGTCTGTTTATGATTAAAAGCGGTCACAGTTCATAAGACTTTTCTCGTTATAAACTTGCTTTATTTTGCTTTCTGTAAGAAGCCAGAAATGCCCAAAAGAGCAACACAAACCCTTTTGTACCTGGCAGGAGCAGTGCGATTGTTTATGTCCAGCTGTTCCCTTTCCTACTGGCACAGCTGGGTAAACCAGAGCGCAGGCCAGAAAGGGGACATGGCAGTCCACAGAGCTCGGGTGGCCTGTACACCCGGTTGCCTGCAGCCCAGGGAAGACAGAAACCCAAATCCTCCATGCAGTTTCCAGGAGGAGAAGAAATCCTTGCTTGTAGCATGTGCTTCTTATAGAAACACTAACAAACAAAAGGCAAGCAGTGGCCCGGCTGCAACACTATACTTTTAAACAAATTAGTAAGTAAACAGTTGAACAATCTCTGCCAACCATTCACTGGGAATTAGGAAGGCCTACTGGTCCCAGATTGTGGTGTTTAAAAAAAAAATCAGGGTATTTGCATTATGAAAATTTAACCAAGCTATCCACATATATACAGGTTGTAACTGGGTTCCCTTCACGGGTTGAGATACCATTTGCTCTATTTCCAGCTTCTAGATAAAAATTACAGCACGTACAGGCATCCTATTATCACTGAGATGAGAGCATTCAGGGATCAGACAGGCTGTGGGGGGTTAGAGCGAAAGACAGTTTAGACATACGAAAGATGCCCTCTTGGTGACAGGGTTTGGGGATGGTATCCGTGTGGGAGTTGGGTGTGTGAAAAGCTAGGCCTAGAGATGTAACTCAGACTAGGTTCAGCTCCCAGTATCTGAAAACAAAGCAAGCAGACAGTGAACACAGAGGAAGTTACTGTGCAACCAAGCTCCCGAGGGTAACAGTACCTAAGAGGATGCCCCAGGAGCCCCTGGACAGGACCCTCTGCTTGTTCTGCTGCTGACCAAATCCAAGCCAGATGGTTGTCTTTGTGCAAGGCTGAGGGCCATTGGAGCTGCCCCCTAAGACTTCGCTGCCCACTCACAGGCCGCTCCTGGCTCAAAGGTGGACAGAGACAGCTGGAGATGCTGGGCTAGAAGCAGAAGCATAGCCAGAAGGTTCTGTCAACACCTGGCCATGATGGCTAACAGGCCAAGCATGCAAGCTGGCGGTGTCTAGCGATCGGTACTCTTTCTAGTGTGATTTTGCTGAGGCAGGCAATGAACAGGGGTGTTTGACAAGAGAAACGTTTCCAGAAGGTGTTTGAACCGTGTCTTGTCTTTTCTGTATTCTGAGGCTTTGGCATCTGGAACCTTGCTGACCCTGATGGTTCCTCCTAGGGCTAACTAATGCTTGCCAAATTGCCTGTCAAGTGCAAACTAACCAATCAGGACAGGCTGAGGTTGTCAAACAACCAAAATGAAATCTGCTTGCCTTTCTTTCTCTTTCTTTCTGCCTTCCAAGAAAACAGCACCCCTCATGAGGTCCCTATGGCACAACAGCGCCCTGCTCTCCTTTAGGGACCTGTGAGTAACAGTGTTTTCATTGGTAGATTGTGTACCTAGGGTTGGGAACAAGGAAAACATTGTGACTTTTTCAGGGATTTCTCTTTGGAATATTCATTGTGAGAAGCCAACAAATATTGATAGAGTAGAAACCTAACACATCAGCTCTAGGTCGCTTTAAAAATTAATATTATGCACAATATTCAAACAAATCAAATAGAAAGATGTAAATAGACAGATTCTTACACGGGGACTCAGTCCCAGTGGTCTCTTCCTAATGATGCTCCTTCAACTTACAGTTTTCGACCATTTAACAATGCTGTCAAAGTAACACACACTTGGTAGAAACTGTAGAATTGAATTTGGCTTTGATCCCTTTCTGAGCTAGGAATATGTGCTAAGTTATCTTGTTGGCTTTAATGTTGGCTTTAATGTTGCTCTATGAGGGCCCTCTGCTACTCTCAGCTAGGGTATGGAAGGTAGGCTCGGAACTCTCTTCTCTTAGGACACCCTTGTCTCCTGGTGGGTTAGGGTGGCAGCATCCCATTTTGTAGGCTGTCAATCATCTTTTAGGGATTTCCCCTTCTTTCTGTTGGTGATGGTTCTGAAGAATCCCCCACCCCAGTTACTAAACAATGCCTTAGCTCTATTGACACAGTTCTTCACATTCTGTCAATCATGTAACAAGATCAGAACTTTGCAAACCTCCCCATCTTCTGGGCTTTGAAATGTTTGAGAATGAGATTATCTCTATGCTATGGTGATCTAGTTATGGTGACCGCCTAAGTGTGACCAACATGCTCGCCCTTGCTCCCTATCTCACTTACCAGGTTGTTGACACAGCACTGGGCAAGTGAGACTTCTGCTCTTTCCTCTCTCCATGATGCACTGCTCACAACCACACCTCCTCCTCTTCTTTTGCTAGTGCCAAGGTAACTTGATCCACACTTTCCTGTTTCAAGTTCAGTAGCAGTGTACATAGAGCAGACCAGAATATCCTTACAGGAGAGCTGAGGCCAACAACCACAAATGGCTGCACCATCCTGGGGCCAGTAGTTCCTAGAAGCATGGCTGTCATGAACTACTTCCTTCATAGGTTTAAAAGAAGATGTTAAGATCATACAATTGAAACTACATCTATGCTGTGCTGTCCACCCAGTGGCAGGGGTGACTGCTCTGTCCTTAGAGCAGTGGCCAGTCTAGTGCAACCCTCCTGCTCCTTGCTTCTGACAGCACTGTGCCTTGTGACCAGAGTGATGGCCTCTGGGGATGTCACTGGGCAAGAAACACTCAGTGAGGATTCCTTTTATGTCAGATCCAATTACACAATTCTCATCAACTCCTTGTGCACACTCGTGGTTTTGATGTGTATACAGTTATCCACATTTTGAGAGTTTTTTAAAGGAACAAAGGGCAAGAATTTCATTATCGTAGAGTAAAATGCTCAGATTTACAAATAGTAAAATTCAATCCGTTTTTATTCTTAATGTTCTTGGTCATCACATCTGAATGCCTTTACTGGCTGAGACTCAAACCTCGACTTTATGGAAGCGGCATGCCCTGACTTACACTGTCCAGGGGTTGTCCCAGGCCTGCAGCTTGTCACACCCAGCGCTTCCCTTCCCCCTTCCTCTCTTTTTCTCCCTCTAGGCATTGCCACAGCTTTCGTTTTGAACTCTGACCCTCCTAACTTCCAAATAGCATCCTCAACGAACCAAATAGCTAAGACACGTGATGCTTTGCATCCTTACCTTGCTCAGTGACTGACAGTCTAAAGACAGCATTCACTGTGGTGACAATGGCAGTTGGCCTGAGTGAGCAGCCTGTATGTGACAAGACACCATGCGTGGGGATTTGCACCTGTTAGCTCCCTGGACAATTATGGTGTTATTTATACACTAAGAAGTCTCGGGAAAACTCAACAATTTGGGATTAAAACAGCACCTAAGGGCACACGGTAATCTTAGCCAATGGTTCCTCATCCATCCTGCTAAATCCCAAATCAAGCTGACTTTGAAGCCCACCCAGGCAGAGCTTCAAATTGACATAATTTATTTAATAATACTTGGCTTCACATAGCTTATTAAAACCATTTCACTCTGGGGAGCAAAGGCTTGTGCTGGATGCAAGGCAGTGGGAGCCTTCAGCAACAATGAGCCGCTCTTGGCAGGCATTCCTGGCAGATAATCCTATTAGTTCCCTTCTACCACCTCCTCAGAAACTCAGCCTCCTGCACAGGGCACCTGGGCAGTGCTTAGACAGACAGGAGATGGGGGCAGGGCCGGCAAGGGGGCATGCAGCTATTTATAATGTGCCTCTTAACTCTTTTAAAAGTTTATTTGGTGAGCGTATTACAGAAAGCTGCTGATTTGTCCTGATGGATCTTCCATGAGTCTGCTCCTCTGACTGTGACGTACTGACAGTAATTTTTAAATGACTCCACTGTATTCTCATTGAGTACTTTGATCTTGGAGAGTCTGGGTGCCTTTGGTGAGAAAGCAGAGCCCTCCACAGCACTGTGTCCTCATGTCAGCGAACTTTCAGAGACTTCCTTGTCACCCTGTCTAAACATTTACATTGTCCCAGCCTTTTTTTTTTCATATAGACTTCATCATTTCATCCTTGGGACTGTTAAAATCATCTTGAGATTTCTTCTGAAGAAAGGCCTACTTGAAACTTGCTAATATGCCCAAGAGTCCAGGAGCCTCACAGGAATGCTACCATTCTCTTCCCTGCCACAGCCTGGACTCCCTCCCTCGTACTGAGTCTAGATCCCAGCTCCGCCTGGTTGACTAGGTTGACACTATGCTCCCTGCAGTTGGCTCAGAACCAACAGATTTCTGGCATAGGGAGATTAATTAGGTTCGGGGCAGTGGGAAGCAGGTGGCTGAGCAGGCCATGGTCATCTTCTCCTGTTCTTCATGATACTATGTACATGCGCACACACAAACACCCAGCATCGTCACCACCATCACAACCCACCAGAGTGTGACCAGAGGGGTCTCCGCTCCAGGAATTATGGGCAGTTACTTATCTCAAAGCAAGAAGGACAAACCAGTGAACGAACTGCAGCAAGCCAGAACCACTGAGCACATGTAATTCCTGGGCGCAGAGCCAGGGCTCCAGCCTGAAGCTATGTCTGTCACCAAGGCTGACGAAGTGTAAAGTGACTTAGTCTACTGTAATTAGGCATCTTTAAGCATAAAGTAGCCTGATTAAAATAGGATGAAGTAAGTCAGAAATAATAACATGAACAGTTACTGTTGGTTTACATCTAAAACACCTTTATTTATCTAAATTAATTTTTAAAATTTATTTACACACACACGATGTGTGTATGTGTAAGCATGAGTTTTAGTTAAGAGTTCCTATTGCTGTATAAAACACCATGACCAAAAGTAACTTAGGAAACAATGATGTATTTCATTTTATGACTCTCAGGTCACAGTTCATCACTGAGAGAAGTCAGGCAGGAAGTCAAGGCAGGGTCTTGGAGGCAAGAACTAAAGCAGAGGCCGTGGAGGAGTGATGCTTACTGGCTTGCTCTTGGTGGTTTGCTCAGCCTGCTTTCTTTATATCTCAGGACCACCTGCCCAAGGTGGCTCCACCCACAATGAGCAGAGCCCTCCCACATCAATCATTAATTAAGACAATACCCCCATAGACTTGCATACAGGCAATCCGATGGAGGTGTCTTCTTAGTTAAGAGTCTCTCTTCCCATATATGTCTATTTTTGTGTTAAATTGACAAAACTTAATGCCAGTGTGTGTGCGTGCATGTGTGTGTGTGTGTG
>NW_004949099.1:31290080-31316455 GCF_000317375.1 Microtus ochrogaster
GTGTGTGTGTGTGTGTGTGTGTGTGTGTGTGTGTGTGTGTGTATGTAGGTCAGAGAACAAAATGAAGTTGATTCTCTCCTTCCACCATGTGGATTCTGAGGACTGAATTCAGGTCATGAGGCTTGGCAGCCTGCGGAGCCATCTTACCAGCCTAAAATCATCTAATCAACCCTTACTATTTATTTATCCGCACATTCGCTTCTTTTCTTATGCACATATTTATTCACCCATTCTTTTGCTCACCAGACATCCCTGAGTTCAGGAGAGGAGGGAGGTATTACACAGGGTCCCCTGCTGCAGAGACGGCTCTCAACTGAGCCTCCTAGAGTATAATGTAAACCCAAGAACCCAGAGAATAGAGTTAAAATTCCTTGATTTCTATTCCAAAGGTAACCCTAAGTTTGGGTCAGACTCTGGGCAGATGACTGCCTGGCACAAGTTACCAGGTGGGTGCCAGCCATGGGTAAGAGTGTTAGCAATCTCCCCTGCACCTGCACTGCGTTGTTCAGGGACAACGCAGGTCGTGACCTGTGTATGGCTCATGACTCCTCAGCCCACAGCTCTGCAGCTGGGGAAAGGCAGGCATACTGTGCTCAGCTCTGCAGCGGGAGAAAGGCAGGCATACCTTTGGAAACATTCACCATAGTGCCTCCGCTCTCCTTTGTGCCTTTGGTTTAGCATTTCCCTCAACTACACCCTTCTCACTCACCCACACTGGGCTCTGCACAGTCCTATGATGCCTCAAAGTCTCATATGGAACCACACTCTCTATGTAGTGCTTGTTCTATGGCATGCACAGATGACAAAATTTGATTTATAAATAAGGCAAATCAAGAGATCAACAATGAAGTAGAATAATAACAATAATCATCAGTTGTAAGGAAAGTTATTAAGCACTTGTGAATTTTTCATTTCTGGAATGTTCCCTTTCGTATCGTTGGATCTTGGTTGACAGTGGGTAACTAAAATAACAGAAGGATACCCTGAGGAACTTGCATAGAATTAGCACATAACAGTGTCATGGGCTAAAATGACCCTTCCTCAGATTCATGGATTGAGTACCTCAGAGTACAGGGGCGGGATTTGGAAACAGGGTCCTTAAAGAGGAATTAAATTACGTAAGGTTCTTAGGAATGGGTCCAAGCAATCCAACATGATTGATGTCCTTAAGAGAAGACAGCCTCCAGAGAGCCATGACTGTAGCGGGGACTGCTCTCATTGCTGAGACTAAACACCAGACCAAAGCTACTTAAGGAAGGAAGGATTTTTCCTGCCTCATAGTTTCAGGGTCCAAACTGTCATGGTCATGGGGGATTATGGGGACATCCTGGCTGCAGGAGTATGAGGTACCTGCCATCCAGAGGCAGAGAGTGATGGTTGTGTGCTTAGGTCATGCTCTCTTTCCTGTTCAGCCCTGGATCCGTCCCACCCAACAGTGTTCAGACTCAGGGTGAGTTACCCTCTTCAGGTAAACCTTCCTGGAAAGGCCCTTATGGGCACCAGGCATGTTTCCACAGTGACTCTAAATCCAATTAAGTGGACAATGAAGAGTAACCACAGAGACCAGGACCAAGGATGTGCATGCATAGGCAAAAGACCACATGAACACCACACAGGCCATGTAGACCTCCAACTGATAGCAGAGGGACCACAGGAAAAGCAACTCTTCCCACACTTCCATCTTGGGCCTCCAGTCTTTGAGACCTTTCACTTCTGACACTTAAGCCTCGAATATATGAGACATAGACATGGCATCCCTACTGACTAATGCACTTAGAACAAGATTTTAAAAATAGAGCCAAGTTTAAAAGAATAAAGTAATTGTTCTAAATCTCCCCACAGTTAATATTTGTGTTTTTCTTAAGCAAATCTCAAAACCATATTGTATAAGGAGATAGATTAGCCAGTAATGGCAGCTAGAAGTAGTTAATATCCAGTCTGCCTTCTTATTTTGTACCAAATAAATGGGTGCTGCCTCACGGCACTATCTAGCCACCCACACAGCACCACCGTGCACTATGAATTGAATATTGGTCATTCTCTTCTACTTTTCATACTCAACTTTTTTAATATATTTATTATGGGTAAGTTCTCATGCGAGTAAATAGAGGTTTGTAAAATATGTAAAAAAAATTGTGTAAGAGATTACATGTTTCCCTTCATCTTGAATTGATAACCACTTAAAACATTTTTCCCTTTTCAACTAAAAATTCATCCCAAAGCAAACAATGGTTACCTACATGTAGGAATGTGCCCGGTGGACCTCTTTCATAGGACAGGCCTGGGGTAGTGGTCAGCAGGCTTCTGACACCCTAGCTGTTGTCCAGTAGGCTGTGGGGGCACTGTTCCCAGCAGTTTAAGCAAGGACATCCAAATTCCATGGGGACATTTATCATTATTTTTAGGCCCAGCTGATGGGGCGCTGCCAGTCATGTCTCACTCATTTCTTCTTGGTCACCAGCTTTTGTTTTATTTGAGCTTCTTCCTGCATTCTCTCTTTGAGTTAGAAAACTGTCTTCTTTTTTTTCTTGCTGTTTAGCAAGATTGTATTAACTCCCCCGTTTCCCTTGTATCTCAACTTTGTATACGACAGGTTTCTGTTCTATTGTGAGGTACATTTTAAATTTTATGTGTTAACATCTATTCATCTTTCCTTATATTAGTCCCGATTTTGCCGATTTTGATTTCATGCTTAGTAAGAACTTGGTCTTACCATTTTTCACTCTGTATTTCACTCTATTGCCTTTATAATTTTTACATTAAAACCTTAAGAGCATCTGGAACCCATTTGAGAATGAGAGAGGAATGTAACACTTTCCCCCTAAGATGAATAGGAGGCTGACATGGCACATTCAGGGTTAATTTGTCCCTTTCCTGTAGATTGAAAGAGATGTCTGTATGTTTAGCCAGGCCCTTGAGCATCTGGGGCCTGTCTCACAGGTGCCCCTGCTCTGTGGCCCGCTGAGGTTCAGACATCCTCTCCAGGACTAGATTCTTAATCCTGCAGTCCCATGGCTATTTAGACAACGGTCAACTCAGATAATCTCTGAAATACATAAGTCAACTCAGATACTCTCTGAAACATAAAGTCAACTAAGATACTCTCTGAAACACATAGCTTTGGAATACGAACTTCACTAAATTATGGATTCATTTGGAAAAAAAAGTTCGATGATGCTGGCTTTGAGATTGAGCAGATATTTTGTTTCTTCCTCTCCAGCATTACATGCGCATGTTTCCTCCCTCGAGCGCTGGAGACGGACCCCACAGCCTCTCACGTGTGACCAGCCCCACACTTTCCTTCTTGAAGGGGCCGGCACATAGCTGTCCAGCAATGCCTAGTCACTATTCTGAGCTTCATTCTCAGCCTTCCTGCCTGGCTCGCTTTTAGCTCACCCTGGAGTATGATCCCAACTTTGCATTTCCAACAAATATTCTCTGTAATGTGAAGAAATCATAGGAGTAATTGTTTATTTTCTTACAAGTCATTTAATCAATACACTTGATAATTACTTGGATTTTTTTTCCCTTGGCAAATTACTATAAATCATATTAATATATTTCATGCTAGCAATTTATCTCCGTATTCCTAGTAATAAATCTTGGGTAGTTTACTCCTTTGTTCAATGTGAAAATACTTTATAATATACCTTACTACACCAGCAGTCCCAAATATAATAGTTATGTAAGTGGATTTTATTGGGTTTTTCTTTGTTAAGTTCAGGTTTAAATGTCCTGCTTGCCTTGTATAACCAGTTGAAGGCAGCTAGGAAACCTTCTATGCTTTGGGATGTTCACATCACACTCAGCTATTCCATACTGGGCATCTTCGGTAGAAAGAGTAGTTTCGTATTCCATATGCTTAAAAACGGGTTCCCCTTGGTAGTTGCATCCCAGTTCCACAGCTTTGCAGTCAGAGCATGAAGGTTTTAGATTTCAGCTTGGCTTAACATAGAACTGTCAAAGGCTTAAAATGGCTTACAAAGGCTACATAGTAGTCGATGCGTGTAACGAGTGCACTAACATGCGCTCGTTGAGAGAATGTTCCATTCCTCTGCAGTCTACAGTACTGTGCCTGTAGTGGCTATGCCGAGTTCGCTCATCCTGTTATCGACTCTCCAGCTCTGTTAGCGTTATTGAGGTCTCCTGTGTCTTTGTATTTTATTTCTTTGATGTTCAAAATCCTGTTCAATGGGTTAAAATCTTCAAAACCAAACAATTTTTATGAAACTCCTTTGTGTGTTTAACTCTTGTCTAGTATTTGAAGTGCAGACACTCCTGACCACAGTGCCTATGCCATAAAGAAAAATTAGCCTTTGTCTCATTCACTAGGTTTAATCTTTTCTGTATTTGATACCATTGCCTGCTGCACTGTTTACGCTTGCACTTTATCTGTTAGATTCTGACCCATCTCCTGAGGGCCAAAGCCTCATACTTCCTGCGTGCTTTTTACTCCAGACAAATTCTTGGTTGCCTTTCGAAGCACCCCACGACACTGACACTTGCATGTTTGCACTAGAAAGTTCCGTCCCTGCATTCTGGCTGCAAAATGACTGACATGTTCAGCCATGAACTCTCTGCCTTCTCTTCTGTGGATATCGCGTTCCTGACCACTTCTGGTTTTATCCCCACCTCTCTCCCAACCCTCCACCTCGCAATGGCTGGTTCACTGGCATCTTTCCTTTGGGTGTCTTCAAACTTTGGTGAGTTATGGATCCAACTTCTGTTTCCCAATAGTACCTTTCAGCTCTTTAAAAAAATTACAAAAATAGCCTTGACCTTATACTGTGCTGTAATTGTTTCCATGCAACGAGTTTTGAGAGCGAAAGCCTGCACGGAGTCTCCGTCTCCGCTGACCTTTCCTTATCAGATATGTGGAGAGCCCACAGTTAGAGCGGTGGCCAGAGAGAAGTGTAAACGTGTTATTTTGGCTTCGTCGGCGTGGCTTTGTCTATACCCAAAGGCTATTGAAGACAGGGAAAGTGGTGAGCTAAGCACCCGAAGAGGGTGTTATTTGATGGGGAGGGGGGCGTGAACACACACATGGAATGTTCTTTTCTCTCATGTAGGTTTGGACTATAAAAGCTATCTATTTCTGGGTATGTGTGGTGAGCACGCCTGGTGATGCCGATGGAATGTGTCCTTTGTGGTCAGGTGATTATGTTACTTGGTATGTTCTATCAAATGCTTCTTGATATGGGAGAGCTCACTGGACTGTTAATCAAAGTGACCTCTTTCCCTCTTTAGTGATGGAGAATGCTTTCGCCATTATTTATTTCTATGTTGTTTCCTCTTATCTTCCGCTGTCCTTCCTTCTTGAATGTCATTAGCTAATGAAGACCTAGGCAATTATTCACATGCCTTAACTTTTAATTACTATGCACAACTTTCCCCTCTTTGTCCCTTCTGGAGAAATTTCAGAGCCCAGATTCTCTTTAGTTACACCCATTGACCTTGCAGGATCCCGAGTATGTATGGAGGGCTTTGTGGCGGCAGCAGTACTAGGGGGATGTGCAGCAAGTGCAGACACATAGGCACCACATAGTTAAAGAACTGCAATCTTCCTCTTCATAACAGTTGGTACTCACTTTGTGGAAATTCCCTAGGATGTGATTTATGCCCGGATAACATCTCCTCGGTCTTGCTGTTGAACTTGGCTCCTCTCTTATTGGCACTGTACTCCCCAACAGTTGGTGGGTTTGGGTGTTTTCTGGCACTGTGCTGCCCAGTACTTGGTGGGTTTTGGTGTTTGCTTGCTTGCCTTGATACTTGGCAATCTTTATCCTCCAGAACTTTTTTTGCTATAGCACAGCAGGGATCTGGGTGAGTCTGTACATCATGCTCTTGGGTGAGGGGCTTCCTAGCTCTTGCTGAAGACTTCCAGATCTCAGAGCACTACCCAACTTCTGGGTTCAAACCACACTCTCCACCCCTACTAATGACAGCAGTATGTGTGGGTTTATGTGAGTGTCTATCCTCCTGGTTGCCCTACCATGCATGTGGCCCCAACTAATAACCCTGCCATTTCCCTAGCTCCCTTCCTGCCCCTTCAGTCTCCATGTTTGGGCCTGCCGCACCTACAGAGCTGCTCTCTATTTGTCAGCTCTTCCCCTGTGTTAATCTGATTGATGAATTCCTTTTTCAAGCTGACCCCATCTGCTTTCTATCTTGGAAGAATTCTTTGGAGTTTCACTTGATTGATGGAATTTTGTTTCCAGTTGTATTATTGGTTTAATAAAACTCTAATCTCGAATTTGCTTGGATTCATAATGGGAGGTGGAAGCGGCAGAGCACATAGCTGGGCATCTTTCTCTTGTTTTTGTTCTATTGTCTTTAAGATACGTTCAGAATCAGTTGCTTGAGTCTGTTTGGCAAATCTGGCCCTATGCTACTCACTCTGAGCTGTTTTACAGATGTAACATTTGCCTTCACTGAAGAATTTCCATTGCATAAGTTATGGGAGATTTATCTCTAATCTCCCCCCTCCCTCCTGTTTCTTGTTCTGTGTGAGTCAGATTCAGACTTTCTCTTAAATGGTTATTAATTAAAGTAGATTGGACGAATGTGGATCTTATCTACACTGGCCAAGCTGAGTAGAATACATTTAACAATCCATGGAACTGAGCCAAACACATAGAGGCAGCACTGGGAAAAAGCAATATGTAATTGACAGGCTCAGCGTAAGGATGTCTGGCTGATGTCTTAAGTCCATTTTGTGTTGCTATAACAAATAGCCAAGGCTGTGTAGTGTAAAATGAAAAGGTTTATTTGGCTCATGATCCTGATGGCAGCAGCCTTCTGGCAGGAGCTGTCTGGCTGTGTCCCATCCCAGTGAGTAAAGAAGGTGTCAGCCACACAAAGGACCGAAGACTGAGGTGCCTCATCTTTCTAACAACCCTCTCTTCTGAGGATGAACCTGATCTTGCAACAACTCTACTGATCCCAGAAATTGAATGTCAGACCTAATCATCCCACCCTCCCAGCTCAACATGGTCAACCTGGGACCTCGTTTCCAGAACACAAACCCTTGGGGACTAAACATACTGAAACAGTTCCAGTTAAATACAAGAAGCCACACCCGGGACAATGAGCTCATCTGTCTGTTCACAGATGCTGTGCTTGGTGACTCACTGAGTACCACAACCGAGCAGGCTCTGATTCCACAGACTGTGTCTAGGCAGATGGCAGCTTTCGTGGTGGAAGCCTTGGTCTCCAACACAGTAATTCCCAGACCTCACCACGCACTCCCATCACCTGCAGAGCACGCTGCTGCCACCGACAGCTGGCCCTGCCAGAGTTTCTGATTCTGTAGTTTTAGGGTAGGGCCTAAGAATGTGTCCTTGATACAGGTTCCTAGATGATATTGTTCCTTCCCATCAGGGACACACTTGAGAGCCTCTAAGCCAGACCTGGTGGATATCAGATTCCTGCCCATTTCTAAAATCTTCTTTTAAAAATTAGCTCATTTTTTATTGAAAGATGGTAGCGCATATATTTCTAACATATAGCATAATATTTTGGCATATGTGTACATTATGATGATTGAATCAGGATATCTAGATTATGCATGATCTAAAACATGTATTATTCATTTGTGATAAAGACATTTAAAATATATTCTTCTAGTTATTTTGCCTTATATAACACTGCCAACTATATCATACTTATATAACATCTCTTTATCACAACTCACTGGCTAGAAATGACCTGGTCTTGGTATAATGACTTTAATCCGTTCTGATAGTGTTCTGCCTATGATACAATCATTTCTTAGAATCTGATCTTTCTATCAGTTTATATCTTTGCAGTCTTGAACACCTTGTCCCACCCATCCCCTGACCTCCCTGCTCTGTATCCATGTCTACTTCATTCTGTTCATCCCAGCATCCTCTATTAATGTGAGCTTGAGCAGGCGCCTGGATGTGGCCCAGACTCAGTATGCTCCACTGAGGCCCCAAACAGACTAGAACAGTAGAACTTCTCATACAGGGTTGGAATAAAAAATAAACAAAATTAATGTAGGTAAATCACTGAATGTATTATCAAATTGCAAAAGCCTCTCATGTTGCTTTTTGAAAAAGTTGGGACTAATCATTTAGAATTTTAGAAATTTTATTTTTTCCATTTGCTTCCATATTGCTGCAATTTTCTTGAGGAAGACGGTTGACCTCATATTCAACTGATGCGGCTTCTCCCCTTGTTTTCTTACCATCCTAAAATTGAGGAAAAATCAAAACTTGAACTATCTTAAATTGAGATCATCTGTAGTTTCTCCTCCAAGATGTTCAGACAATGTGCTCAAACTTTCTCACCTTCTAGCCTGCCTTGAAGAGGCCTTGGGTCTCCATGTGTGGTCTGGATGTTCACTGCGCAAGCCCTGGTTCCATGTCCCAGAAGTTGAGCTACATCCTTGAAACAATGTTCTGTGTTCTGACCACTTAGTATGTCTGATGGGTTGAGTGTGAAAACTGATCTGGGAAGGTGGGATCCTTAAACACCTCGCTAAGGCAAAAACTCCAGAGGACAGCAGAGGAAGAAAGGAGAGAGACAGTCACAGAGCGCCGGGGATTCCTTGCTCTAGTGAAGAGGGAGCTCAACAGTGGCACAGCTGGGCAGTGTGTGAAGACCTGAGCTTCAGCCTCATCTCCTAACTCAGGCCTTTGCACCTTTGCACAGACAAAGGCTCTGTAGCATCTAACAGTGACACTCTGCTCCATTCTGTCAGCTGAAGCGAGTGGACCTGAGGTCTCTACAGCTCTCTGCTCAGCGATTCACTATAGTGTATCCCCCTTACTCCTGTTCTGTGGGAGCCCCGTATTATTTTGGGGAGGCCTCTGTAGTGGAAGGAAGTAGAGGGGGCACAGAAACCATGGAGCAGCAAGTTTCAACTCTGAGGACTCTGGCTCCTGCCTTGACCATTCCGCTGAGCTCACCCTTGGCAGCATGTGAGCATCTAATTGGTAACCCCAGTGAAGCCATGTCTTGCCTTTCCCCAGTTGGCAACGCACAACTCTGCTAATTGTTTCCTTTCTTCCTTCCTGCTTTCCTCCTCCCACCTAGCTTTGCTTACTCTCTAGATTTTCAGTTTGATAATCCCCCTAGCTCCTCATTCACGTGGGTGCTGCCGTGATTATCTCAGGGGACACAGACAAGCTGCACACTCCAAGAAGAGGTGATATGTTTTAGGCTTTTGACATAGGCTCAGAGAACTATCTGAAGAACCACATATCCCAGCCAGGCAGGGGCCTGGGTAGTGTGCCTGGCTATCCATACCCAGCTGCACAGGACAGGGGGCTGGGGGATTTCATGCTCCCAGCCTGGGGACTCTAGGACACATGAACATCTCTCCACCCACAGGCATTCATACACAACACAGGGAGGTTCATGTTGGCCAGTACCAAGTGGGTGTACAATACAAAGCCTGAAAGATTTTTGCTGGTAGGTTCTTGACAGGTTCTTGACAGAATTAGAACAATTTTCAGGGCATCAGTTCTCAGTCCAGTTGAGGAAAGGCATGTTTGCCTGTTGCTTCACCAATACCTTATTATCTAGACACGGCAGCACTACCCCTGCTCAGAAGGAACCGCTCCAGAGAGCACACGCCTGGCTCCAGGGCAGTGGACCATTTTGTAAGTCAGCATGCTTTTCGTTGAGTTTTATGAGGCAGGCAGCATTCCACCCGTTGCTTCCAAAAAGCCGCAGCTCAGCATGTTTTTGAGAAATCATTTTAATAAAAGACACATGAAAAAGGACAAAACCTCTTTAGCAAGTGTGAAATGAAATTTAAAAAACAGTTACAAAAATATCAAGGACTCTCATGGGCGGACTCACCGTCAAGGAGCCCCTCGACCCCCTTCCTGGGTGAGATTACAGCCTCCTGTGTGGACACAGTGAGGGTTGCCTTCCAGAAAGATTCGTTATAAAGGGGAAGCGATGAATGCCAAGGCAAACAATTCAGCTTGCTCTTGTTAGCTCAGTTCAGGGTGCATTTTCCTTCTGTCATGGTAGCTAGCTCATGGTTTCTGGTTCGAATCTCTCCTTCCTTATACCTATCACTCTGCCACCATCTAACCTTACAGTTCTATAGATCCCTGAGGAAGATCTCCAACACGTGGGTCCATCAAGGATCTTGAGGCCTTCTCTATACCATGCAAGTTCCTGCAGGTTGGCATTGGCTCTCTGAGTTTCTGAAAATGCCAGGCTGAAATTATCTTGCCATCGTCGGGCCTATAAGCTGCTAAGAAGTTTATGGGGAAAATGGTACAAAATCTCCTAAGATACAGAACTTCTACTCTATCCAAGATTTCACTGTTAATAAATTTGTTGTTAAAAAAGTGTGCCCTTAGGTACAAAGAGTGTGAAAAAGCTCCTCGACTTACTGATAAAGCTACTGCAAATTGAAAATATCACACACACACCCCACAAAAAGCATTCAAGACATAGCCTACATCCCTTAAATGCTCTTAGAACACATATATTAGCTTATACCCGAGCAAAATCAGATTATACATTGCTTTATAATGTATGATATAATACACTGTATGTTGAACTAGAAGTAAACATAGTACCTTCCGCACCATCATAAACTCAAAAATCCTAATCAAAACTGTTGTAAGATGGGACTGTCTAAAGATAGGATACATTATAGACTTATTCTCAGATCCTGAACTTTTCATGGATAGAGTACATACTCAATAAATTATTAACTGAGTTACAAATGAGTGCTGGAGCAATGTGGAACACTATCTGGAATAGTAAACTGTCATAAGAGACTAGCATGATTGATTTCTATGGGTCGCAATGGGAAGACGCCAGTTGGATCGTAAGTGGAAAATCTCAGTTTCAGCCTAACACACATCGTAGACATTATCTGCAGAAAGCAGGCTATTTTCATAGTAATGCATTGTGAAAGGACATGCCTTGAGTGCTGCTGGTGGTTCTGGGAGCTAGGAAAAAGGCATAGAGGATTGTGGGGGAGCTACACACCCCCCGTATATCCTAACGACTCAGCTGCTAGAACATGATCTGTCAAGGTTATTTCCACTCGGTTCTGCTTGGCTGTTTATGCAGCGACTGTGACCCCATCCAGAGATTTTGGCTTGCCTTTCACATCCCTTCCCTGCTGAAATAAGTATGCCTGAAAAGAAGAGGGAAAACCTGGGGGTGGGGAGGAAGGAAGGCAAGCCCCTGGGGTAAACAGTTCACACGTATGTTTACAATGCTTTGACTATTTTTATAACCATTACAAAGATTAGAAAGCACAGAAACAAGGGGGCGAGATGGAAACTACTTCCTTTACAAATGGTACGAGCGGGTTCCCGGGGCACAGCCACCTCCAGTCTTGGTCCTCCAGTCCTTCTAGGAGAGATGGCCAAGGAGTCTACAGAATTACTTTGCAAGACTACTGGATTCTGCATTCTGCACCTGCGGATCCAACATGCCCCCTCCCCCCAAATACTCAAAATACATGTGCATGAACATAGGGGTTTATGTCACTCGTTATTCTCCAAACAATAGGATACAGCTCGAGTCTGTGTGGCACTCACACTGTCCTATGCTACGAGTTCTCTAGGAGTGGCTGGGTAAATACACCAGCACACACGCAGGTTCCATATAACACTGGGTCGTTTTAGACCAGACCCTTGAGCTTCCTGAGGTTTGGACATAAGTGGAAAATGACTATGGAAGTCAATCCCCCATGGATACTGAGAGGTGACCCTAAGTCCCAGTTGTGTGAAGAAGCTCATTCAAGATACAACCAACAAAGAAGTGACCTGTGGCAAACCCCAGGGAGCTATGACACCAGGGTAGGAAACCCAGAAAGCTTTGACACAGAGAGGCTGTCATCAGACCCTGGGGTCCAGGGTTGTTAGAAACCCAGAGGAGCAGATCTGAGCATCACACTGCAGGCTCCTGGTGGGAAAAAGTCAGGGTCCAAGGCTAGCCAGGCAGGAGGCTTGGAGGTTGCTGTGGCTGGGAGAGTGAAGTGGGCGGAGCAGGCATGTGTCCAAGACCACTACAGGAAATGCCCTCAGACAGGAGCTCCACCAGCTGCTTTTCCACTCAGATGCACAAGCTCTAGGTGTCAGCCCAGCCAGTAAGGTGTCAATATGTTGGTATCAATAGCATACCCTCCATCACCCAGCTCAGGGTTCTCAGGACACATGAGCCAACCTTTACACCTCATGATGCTCTCTTTGATCTCCAGTCCCCCTTCTAGCTTGGGGGAGTGGAGTATATGCACCTGAGCAGTAAAAATTGTCTCAAGTTCATGTCCTGGCCATTTTCCCTCTTGTAACTTCCTGCCAGTCTTAGTTAGGCTACCATCTGATACCCCCTGAGTAACTGCTCACATGTGTGGTCTGAGGCGCTGGCTCCTCATATACATTTGTTTAAGTTCCATGTCACATTGAGGAAGTCAGCATTTCTCTGAGAGAAACACGCTCGCTCCACTTTTCATGAGATGTACCCGCTTCTTGCACAAAGGCTGTCACTCACACCGCTTTAGTCAGTTTCTGTCTGTCAGCACAGTCTTGGCTAACACTAATCAGCCTAGAATTTAAACACCCTTCACTTTCCCCTCAGGCTTTCTGCCATGAGATACTATGTAGGCAGCACAAGGCAAGGCATGAGCCGCCGTTTCCTGCCCAGAGCGGAAACATTGTCCCTGAACAGAGTTCATTTTAAAAGAGAGTTGTGTGAAAGCATGCTCAGAAGGATCGTGTTCCCTCAGCCTCCCACTAGGGCTCAAACCTGGGTGTCTTGATCACTAACAGGGTCCTGCATGGTACCTCCATGCAAACATGGAGTTTTTCTGTGTGGGCAGTTGCTGAGACACTGGTCTGGGGCCACTGGTTTGGAGCCACTGGTTTGGAGCCAGATCGAGGGCCCACTCTGCGATTTTGTTTCTTTTCTCAGGGTTGTGCAGGCATGCAGGAGGCCAGTGCGATCCCCTTACCAGGTCAGGTTAAGCTCTGTTGGAAATAAAAGCTCTGCCCACTGCAACTGTCTCAGCAAATAACCTCAGCGGCTATTGACAGCAGTGGCGTGTCCCCTCGCAGTCCTGGAGGCCAGAAGAATGAAAGCAAGGAGTCAGCAGAGCCAGGCCACAGTGTGGCTCCGCAGGCTGCTTCTTCCTTCCCTTTCAGCTTTGGTGACAGTCCTAGCATTCCTGGACAGTGACCGACCGCATCACTCCAGTGTGCGGCTGGAATTTCACAGGGCTGTGTAGGTCTAAGGAAAGATTTGATGGCATTACGCCACCTGGAGTGACCTCCCTTCAAGGTCTTTCTTATGTCTTTGGTCCTATGGCGCTATTTACAGGCTCTGGGATCAGACATAGATGTGTTGTTGGGGAATTACAGAATACCCCGATGCAACTTCTGCGCTGTCAGTGCTGTGGTGTCGGAAACACAAGCCACACTAGGTCCCTAAAATAGAAAGTCCAGCAGTTAACCAGTGGTCAAATGAGAGGTGTGTCTAAGTGCCAGACAGAGAGTTACCTGGACTCTGTCATCCTTTGTGGCTCTGATCTGTGTGTCCCTGCTGGGCCAGTTCCAGATCCCTGTGCCAGATCTAGCCTCAGTGGGTCCTCAGTGAGAATGATCACAGGCCTATTTGTGTGTGTGTGTGTGTGTGTGTGTGTGTGTGTGTGTGTGTGTGTTGGGAAATTGTAGCCACAAAAGCGTTGCCATATGATAGTGCAGTGAACTGGGCTTGGACAGGACTGTAATTTCTAGGAATTCTGATTGGCGGCAAAGGCAGCAGGAAGAACTATGTCTTAGGAATTTTGGAGGTGCATTATTCCCTGGCTTTTGGCATGACACCTCCAGGTAGGGAGGCCAGGAGTTCTGACACCTTCTGTCAGTACCAGCTCTGCCCTGACAGGTCTCAGCTCTCCACTCTGAGCCTAATTCAGGTTGTGAAGCTCCAGGGATTCAACCGACCCTTTCTACTACTCCTGATAGAGCATGGGGAAGGGATAAAAATCAGGAGCCCTCCTCTACGCAGAGGCTAAGAAACTAGGTGCTAACGAGAGTGTTCTGTGATGCTTCTTCTCCCTGCTTCCCAGTTCTCTAATAAGCTAAGTAAGGGGGCAAACAGGCAACCCCATGAACTAAAGGCCCGGTGCATATGTCAGTGATTTTTGTATCACTGTGACCAAAATATCTTCTAGAACATGAAAGAAGAAAGGTTTATTTCGTCTCATGGTTTCAGAAGGCTCTGTCTGTGACTGTTTGGTCCTAGGTGACTGATCAAAACGTCAGGCAAGCAGTAGAGTGTGGCCTGGGAGAATCTCAACGCAGGATTAACAGCAAGCAGAGAGAAGGGGATACAGGAAAAGCCCAGTGCAGCTCTAGCTCCCACGTTCACCCCAGTGACACACTTCCTTCTCTTACTACTTTTCAGTAGCTCTCAACCATGTCATCATATTATGAATTCATCTAACGATTCATTCATTGCTTAAGTCTGAGCACTCATGATCCGGTTGTCTGTAGGCACTGGGGTCCTTGGGATGGCCATGCTGATGTCAACAATGCACATTCATGCAGGATTGCATTTGCTCCCCACACTTTAGGCTTAGTTCAAGGGCTAGGTCTAATCACACACCCTTACCTGCAAACCTTTCTGGCTTGGGCACTGCTCCATCGCCATGGTTACCATCACAATAACGTGTTAATAGACTAGAGATAGGACACAGACCCAAGAGGTGGTCTGCTTCCTTCTGCTTCACACCTCCACCTCTGAGGCCCTCTGGGAGCTTTTTTTCGGGGTCCTCATCCAGCCCTACATCAGTCTGCACACATTTGCTCTTCCATCCACCAGGCTCCCGGCGGGCCACCAGAACCAACTGAAACACTCCAAGCCTGGTGTCAATAGGCAAAGGCCTTTGGGTATTTTGATTGAATCCAGACAGGATCTGTAGCTTATTTATGAACTCACATGGCTTTTGACTCCTGCCTTTTTTGCCAAATTGCTGACATATTCTTAAATTACCCAGTTTGCGTGTTCCCGTCTTTTCTCCGTTGCTTGGGAAGATAAAGCCTCAGGCGTATGGGCTTCCTCTGCTCACAACAGAGAAGGTTTCTTTGGGCTACTGTCCCCCACCCAGACCACAGGGATCATTTGAGCTCAGAATTTAGCCCCAAGGAGTTAGACAAGAGCATAAGGGGAGAGGCCATATCTATTGTTTAATCTGCATAGCTATATAATTTGAAATTTCGTGAGAATTAAAAGAATTCCCAGGCATCATTTGTGCCTTGGCAGGTTGACCTCTAATGGTCTAGAGAAATCTTAAGAGCTATTGGATGCTTTGAGGGTTAACAAGAAGGTGAGCATTGCAGAGGGGTTTGTCAAAATCCACAAGTCATTTTAGAGCACAGAAATGGCCCATCGGTTTGGGGACAGTGAACTTTGTCTTCTTAAAACCATTCCAAAAGATTCTGCCTGTGGTCCTTCATCTAAACTCCACCCAAGTCTCCGTAATGCGACCCCTTCCGGAAGATACTAACCATTCCCAAATTTAGCACTTCCCAAGGTTCAGACTGGGCCTGATTAACACATTGTAACTCTCCAATTAAAGACAGAAATTGCTCCATGTCCCTCTATTTCTACAGTTAGCCTGTAGATGACTCACTAGAGGACATCAAAAGGAGGTAGAAAGCAGCAACCTGCCACACTGTAGCTGGGATTGTCACTTTCTAAAAGGAAACTCTCGCGTGCTTTACCTAAGCCTCCCTAGTTGACTCTTGTGAATTGGTTCTGGATGGTAAAAGCATCAGCCCCTGGCCTCGTCTGCTTCGGATGTATCTGCACAGCCCTGGGACATTCATTACTGGACTCTGCTGGATCAAAATAGGTCCACAAATTTTGGAACACTCCCTTCAAATGGTAGATGAGCATGGAGTGATATTTCATTTGTATTTTAATAAACAAAGATTGCCTGAAGACCAGAAGGTAAAACTAAGTCACTAAAAGCCAGGCCGTGGTGGCTCACACCTTTAATCCCAGCACTAGGGAATCACAAGCTTTTAATCCCCGCACTAGAGAGGAATATAAGGCAGGCGGGATGAGACCGGAACTCATGCTCTTTCAGTCTGAGGACTCCTTAAAGCTAAGAGCTCTCTAGAGGCTTGGCTGCTTTGCTTTTCTGTTCTTCAGATTGAACTGCAATATCTGTCTCTGGGTTTTTATTGATCGTGCTACAGGGTTTTTTATTAATCATGCTACGTGGATGGACTTCGTAGTAACATACTTTGGCCAGATAAGGAAAGGAGGAGGCATGGATGTAATCAAAGCAACATACAGAATTGCCATTCACTTACCACGAACAACACTAAGGGATTATCTCAGTTATCTTACCACGAACAACCCTAAGGGGTTATCTTACCACGAACAACACTAAGGGGTTATCTCAGTTATCTTACGATAAACAACACTAAGGGGGTATCTCAGTTATCTTACCACAAACAACACTAAGGGCTTATCTCACAGTTCTGTGAGCCAGAGATTCAGGCACCATATAACCAAGTTTTCTACCCAGAGACTCAAAAGACTGAAAGCCAGGTGATGACTTGGACTGGGGTCTCCCCTGTTTCTAGCTTGAATTATTGGTAGAATTCGGGTCCTAGAGTTATAGGCTGACAGCTGCAAGACCTCTCAGCTCTCAGAACCTGTCCTTGGGACCTTGAGAACCGAGCCCCAACCACATCATCGACTTTGTTTATTGAACTAGTGCTTCTACCTTCAAATTCCTCTAGCTCATGCTAAAGGGTTGCCTACCAAAATAACCTCTCCTTGAGTATAGGGCGTTATATTGGATTTCTGTTTGCCACAGTAAGTCGCCAAGATCTCTAACTCTAGAGACAAACAGATGTCATACACTGATGACACCCAAGCAGCCTTCTGGAGAGTACCTCTAATCAAAAAAGCCATATGAGAAGCTTCCAGAAAACAAGTTCTACACGCCCTGCTAGGTCTGCAGATTAAGTACGTCTCTTCATTACCTATCCTCCCTGCATCCCCACACAGGCCCTGACCCACAGTCACTCAGCCTGACTCAGGTCCCTAGCCCATGAATCACGTGCAGCAGCGCTATGTGCTTGCTGACGGGAGATGCTATAGTTGGAGGCTATGCAGTACGAACACATGCACTGTCTAATGCTTCAGGGAAGCAATTGTTGACAGTGGGAAAATGCTGCATTGCAACATGGGAAGAAAAATTTCAACAACAGCGCTGTCTTCCTGGGCTCAAAGACAGAGATCTCATCTGGGCCTTTGTCACATTCTCAGTTATGCTGTGGTCACCACTGGCTCCTGTCCCTCTTCTGTGGGAGGTGACAAGCCATATTGCCAAAGAACCAGCCCATTCCCTGGAGCCCTGCTGCTTCCTGGTTCATTCCAAAGTCTTCCCAGCGTCTTCCCTGGTTCTGATTTGTCCTTAGCTCCACACTGAGAGCCGAGCTTACCATCTGGCTACCCTTCTGTGGTCTCCTTGCTTTTCTCTTCCTGACTGCCCTTGCTTGTGCCATGGTACATGGAATGCGAACTGAAGCTGGCATGGTGAGTGAGAAGAACAAGGCTGAGACATCCTAGCCTTGGTTCGAGTGCCATGGCTTAATTTAAGCCATTTCACAATAGGAAGGGAAACTCATGATGCGAGGCTGTTTTTGTCCCCACCACCACCACCACTCCAAGCTGTGAATTCAGCATGGGAAAATCATAGCATCTCTGCATCCTCCCTCCTTTGTCAGCGCCACACCCTTTGGAAGTTTCCAGATAGTGTTGAGAATCCCTAGGGCCCAAAGGGGCTGGATGCCTGGGCTGTACCCTGCGCCCAGAAGAATGAATGAACAAGACTTGGCTTCACAACTTTCCTTCTTACTGCCCAGTGGAAACCTCTGCCAGCCCTATGAGAAGCTGGGAACAAAGAACTCTTCGGGCTCCCTCTCCACCATCTACAGGGCAGGGAGAAGCTGTCTTTCTGAGCAGCAGCAAATCCATGTGCTATGCCACTCCAGACGAAACAAAGCTAGGGCCACGACTATTATGATTTCAGGTCAGTTCATCCTGAGCTGTCAGTGGCCAGAAGCACACAGTGACACAGTCCAGCTCCCTCGTCAACTCTTGCTTCTGTAAATCATTAGCACTAAACATGAGATGTGCCTGGATCTAATCTAACCCAAGCTCAATCGCTTCTCTCATCTGATTGGGACCTGCCTGGATCTTGTTCTTTGCACTTTGGCAGGTGTACAGAAAGCACCAGGGCCACACTCCTGCGCAACTGGGACCGTGTGTCCAGAAAGCAGGGAGAAAAAACAGTGTTGGGGACCTGGCAAAGCCTCACCCGGATAGACAATGGATCTCTTGGATTTTGGTATAAATTCACAGATCTTGGCATTCTGAACCTGTGTTGTGGATAACCATGCCATTTTTTTTTATTTTTTGGTTTTTTGAGACAGGGTTTCTCTGTAGCTTTGGTGCGTGTCCCGGAACTAGCTCTTATAGAGCAGGCTGGCCTAGAACTCCCAGAGATCTGCCTGCCTCTGCCTCCCGAGTGCTGGGATTAAAGGCGTGTGCCACCATCACCTGGCAACCATGCCATTTTTTGAAGTTTCCTAGAATTTAAAGATGTCATACCCTCTAAGGCAATAATGGAAACCAAATGCTTAACAACCTATCAAGATCTATGAAGTCAGAGAATATGCTGGGGTACTTCCTGTCCAGAGAACCAAACCTGTGGTGTGCTAGGAAGTGACTGCAGGAATCACAATGTGTTCATGATCCCAGTGGCCAAGCCTCAAAGGCTGTTGGTTCTAAGAGTCGTTCCCCAAATTCACATTGTCAAGTCCAGAGGTGACCTGTTTTATCTACCCCCTTCTCCAATGTCTCAAAGGACTCTCCAGCCTCATTAATTCTTGAAGAAGCTTTGGGTCAACTTGAAAATGTATCCACGTGAAGCCAAACGGATCACCCGGTTGATTCCACATGGTCTATGACTCCTGTGCCTATCCTCTAAGGGCAAGGGGTCTGAGATACCAAAGTCAATCTGCAGAGAGCAGTACTTCTCTCAAATCCAGATCTGCAGCTAAAGTTAGCGCCAATATTGGCAGTGGACTTTCTACAAATGGGATCTATTGGAATTTGAGGATAGAAGTGCTAAACACAAAGGTGATGAGAATCTGTTATGGGAAGCCATACACTGCTGTGTTTTATCCTTACAGTGGACAGACAGTAAGAGAAAAGGGATGCTCTGGATTGCCTATAGAAAGAGATCAGAGCTGGAGTTCACATGGGGGTGTGCAGAACTTGGATTTGGTGATGGCACCAGCTGCTTTCAGCATTTGGGCAATGGCCCAAACACCTTTGTCAGCTGTCTGGAATGTTTTTGAAGGCCCTGGCTCAGCCCATGGAGAAAACCTGCAGCTAGCTAGTGGCAGAGTGGCCAAGGCATGCTTTTCTTTCTTATCTTTTCTTTCTTTCTTTCTTTCTTTCTTTCTTTCTTTCTTTCTTTCTTTCTTTCTCTTTCTCTCTCTCTCTTTCTCTTTCTCTCCTTCCTTTTCCTCCTTCTCCTCCTCCTCCTCCTCTTCTTCTTTTTCTTCTTCTTCTTCTTCTGAATGTAGAAAGAAAATAAAAGCCCTTGAGGGACCTGCGGATAGCCCTACGCTGTGCCTTCAAGAGAGCCAGCATGGCTTCACATCAGCGAGCCCCTACTTGCCCCACACGACCAGGAAGCTTTCAAAGTCCTTGCTCTGATGCACTGTGTGGCCTCACTCCCACTTTAGAATCTGGAGACACTGTAGGAAGACAAGTGATATTTCCATAATCAAAATACAGACGGTGGCACATTGAAGACTCTGATTAAGGGTGGGAACCACAGCCAAAGCCAATCTGTCTCTTGCCTGTGCCCTGTTTGTAAGGTATCGAGAGGCAGGGCAACTACCAATCCCCTCCCCTACTCCAAGTATTCTGTCTAGGAGACAGGTTATGTTTTGTTCTATGCTAGTCTGCTCAGGCTACTCTAACAACAACAAAAAATACCATAGTCTAGGAGGTTCACCAGTAACTAACACCATAAGTTTCTTTGACTGGGGGCCCAAGATGAAGGCACCAGCAAAGATGGTGTCTATCGAAGGCCCCCTTCCTGTTTCCACTGGTTTCTGACTGTCCTTACATGGTAGAAATGAAGCAGTGCCCTGGGATTCCTTTTACAAAGGCACTCATGTCAAACAGAAAGAACTGTGCTCTCTAAGCCGACACTGAAGGCCCACCCATCTCTCACCATCCTCACCTGGGGGAGACAATAAACCTTGGGTTGATGGAGCACAGTGATGTAGGAGGGTCATCTGTCTATGTGTTACTTTCATTGGTTAATAAAAAGACTGCCTTGGCCTTTTAATAGGGCAGAAAATTAGGTTGGCAGAGTAGAAAGAACAGAATGCTGGTAAGAAGGCAATGAGATATACGCCATAGCTCTTCTCTCCGAGATGGACACAGGTTAGAATCCTCCCAGTAAGCTACCACTTCATGGTGGTACACAGATTATTAGAAATGGGTTAATCAAGATGTGAGAGTTAGGCAATAAGAGGCTAGAGCTAACGGGCCAGGCAGTGTTTAAATGAATACAGTTTCCATGTAATTATTTCGGTGGTGGGACACAGCCCGTCACTCCTTCTGCAGCACAGACTGTTAGTCTGTTCATCTGTGGTCATTGTTTGCTAGGCCACAGCCATGATCAGTCATGCTCAGTGCCTCTTAGAGCTCACCTGAACACACTTTGGAGAAATATACAATTTCAGGTGTTAACACAGGGACTCTTGCGGCCATGGTGGTCATGCTGAAGAGTGACACATGGCATATTTGTAACGATATGCTTACACATGTACACATGCAGTACACGTGCAAAACTAGGAAAGCCTAAATGGGGCTGTGGATGCATGGATGTCAGTCTTCGGATTGTGACAGTGCACTCTTCTATGCAGGCTGCTACCGAGTGTGAGAATGGAGATTTCTTTGTGTGATCTCTTGGAGCTGTATGTGGTCCTAAGTATCTTTGACAAAATGAAAATCAATCCTTACAGTCTGAAGTGTGCTTAATTAATGATTTAAGAAACAGGGAGTGAGGCCCAGAAAGAGCACCTTTCTCTTTATCTCTCTCCACCCCTCAGGTCTCAGGATGCATATCCAGCAAGTTGTCCCTTTCCCCAGCACCCTATGCGACATGGCCGAGGCCCAGGCCATGTGACACAGGGCAGAAATGGACTCCTGCTACCACTACAGCTATCTCCTAGAGCGGTAGCAATTCAGTACTGGGAGCTACAGGGAAAGGAGTCGGCTGGACATTGCTGGGGGTCTCAAAGCAGAGAACTGGTAAAAGGGAAGCTTGGAAATTGAGGGGTAAGAATGAATTTTTGAGGGCATTCCGTGAATGCAGATACCACACAGTATCCATCTCACATTAGGCAATAAAGTCTGACTCCACATAGAGAGATGAGACGAACCAGGCCTTTTCCATCCACCCAGCTGAACCACCCACAGAAGATCGGTTTAGACCATCACCAGTGCTGACTACTTGCTGGATTGAGAAGAGGAAGACGAAGAACGAATAGTCATAGAACAAGCATCCCCAAAGGCTAAATCATGGACAATCTATTTCTATTAGTGTGGTGTTTTGCTTTTTGGAGATCCCCCAAATAAAAATCTCGATATTTTCTATTTTATAACAAGTATGTGGTCTATCTCATTTGTTGCTATTGATACTTTATCAATATGCTGTAATTTTAAGAGCATCCTATGATCAGGTACTCTGAGCAGATGCTGACAGTATACAAGAAAACAAGAGTGCTCTTAAGGGTGTGTCTGTTCTGTTGTTTCAAATTCATAACAGCTCAAGGCCTTGCTTCTCTCTAGGTCTTTGTTGTCTCCATAGTTGTTCTAATGGGACAGGGTCCTGATGGTCACAGTGGTGCGAGGGTGAATCTATGGGTGCCATTCAAGTAAACACTCAGTCTTGAGAGCACAAGAGATCCCAACTGAAAAAACAAGCATCTATCTGTTCTAAAAGTCAGAATTCTCTACTGCGTTTAATGGTGCGTGCTCTTGCCTGTGGAAGCTATTGTTGTTGGTGTGTGCATGCATTTGTGTGTGTGTGTGTGTGTGTGTGTGTGTGTGTGTGTGTGTGCTGCATTCTGTTTTGTTTGGAATTGTGTTTCAAGCAGTAATCAGGAGGATTGGGTTGCATTTCCTTTCTTGGAGAGTTATTCAAGCTTGATTCCTTCCCCAAGGTATGTCCTTTCTCAATTGCCCAGGGCAAAACTTCTTCAGTTGAGTGTTAGTAGGTTGTCTCGAAATATATACAGAATGCAAATGGGAATGGGACTCTTGGCTTGACTTCATTAACTACAATTTATTTGCATGACCACTAACAATTAGAAACTTAAAATATTTGCCAGATGTTCACACCTGATCATATTACAAGACAGCTATTTTAAAACTGCTCCAAGGCCAACATCCTAAGCAAAGTAATCAACCTATGAAATTCAGAGCAATGTATATTGGAATCACATGGTATGTGATGGTCACACACAAATTGGTGGGTAATTGAACTGAATGATTGGGAGCATGATAAGTTTGAGGCTATAGTTTGCATTCACTGAGACACCTGAATTGTACAGAAATGTGGATTTCTAGCCTTGATCTTCATTATAAACCACTATCTTGCATAAAATAATAGACCACATTTTTTACAATTCATGTGAAAATTACCTACAGTGCTCCTGCTTGGTAAGGAACTGAAAGTCTGCTATGAGGACCCTCAGATTACAGGGCAAGAAATGGGTGTCTATATTTTAGCAAACATTTTTTTTTAACTTTCTGGTAGATACAATACAGGAAATTTAAAATGCACATTTGGTTCCCCTAGGGCTTTGTGTTTAAGATTCAAGAGGGGCCCCAGAAAATGAAGGGTCCTCACTCTGGGAAGATGTCACAGAATACAGGCTGACTTTGGGGACCCTTGCACGCGCTTGCCAGGAACGTGCTGTTGAAGATTTCCTTGGCACATTTACAGCCAGCCTCTCCCAGATCCTGTTAGTCAGGTCAGCTACAAGTGGAGTTTCAGTCATGAAGCCAGAACAAACCATACTAGATCTGGAGGAGCCGGGAGCCATGGTTCAATCCAGACATCCAGGGATTGAGGAGCACAATAGCACTCAAGGGAGGATCTGGTAGCCTCATCAGCAAGACACACAGCCAGTTTCAAAGCAAAAGGAAAACTCAGTGAACCCCAGTGAGAATGTTTGGAACAACCATGGAAAGCAGCAGTGTGTTTCTAGGTTGAAGGGCATAGGGCACTGGAGCAAGCCGAGTGGACTTAAAGCTGTCAGTTCAAGGATGTGATTTGAGATCTTTGATTAGGTCCAACACTTGTTCATATTTTCAGAGCAGAGTAGGACCCCCCTCCACTGCAGAGCTGTCTTTCCTGACATTACACATCTCTGTTTATTCTGGAGTAGACAGGGATGGGGTCTTGGTAAGCAAGCGGTGGCAAGTAAGACTTAGAACCTGACTAGGAGGAAATGATAATTTAGTAATGGGGGTAACAAGTGGAAAAGCAATTGCAATACGGTATCTTAAGATCTGTGATACTGGAAGGTTCTGGTTACAACTTATGTATCTAAAAAGTCATCCTGGTAAGAGAGAGGACTGTAAACAAAGAGGTATTAGAACAGTGGCTCCCAGTCTGTGGGTTGTGACCCCTTTGGGGGGGGGTGTCAAATGACCCTTTCACAGAGGTCACCTAAGACCATTGAAAGACACAGGTATTTACATTATGATTCATAACAGTAGCAAAATTACAGTAATGAAGCAGCAATCACCACAGCATGAGGAACTGTATTAAAGTGTCGTAGCATTAGGAAGGCTGAGAACCACTGTATTAGAGCACTAAAGAAGATGAACCAGTGGGAAGGTCAGCCCAAGAAGAGACTCAGCATGGATACCAGCAGACTTCTCAGTTGCCCCTTGGTCAGTACTCCCTTCCTTGGCCTGGATGTCCTTCCCACACCCCCACCCCACAAACACACAGAAGGCATGCTGGGCTGATCTGAAATGTTCCCTGAAGGGCTCTTGTGTGGAAGGGCTGGCCTCCTGCACAGCAATGTTTACAGATAAGATTTGGAGAACTGATTAGATGGACCATAAGGACCCTGCCCACCAGTGGATTATCTTATTGATGGGATTCCAACGATGTGATATTGGGATGACTTGGAAACTAAGGGGTGGAAAATTCTTGAAACTTAGGAGCCTGCCCTTGGGAACTGTCTTGTTCCTGGTCCCTTCTCTCATTCATTCACTCATTCTCTCTGTGTCTCTTTCTGTCTCTCTGTGTGTCTCTGTCTCTCTTTCTGCCTCTCTCCACTCCCTCCCCCTTCCCTCTCTCTGCCTTTCTGTGTTCCCTCGCTGTGCACATGTGCACTGGTATTCTAGATCATCATAGGCCCCAAACCTTCAAGAAAGAGAGACTGAGGACTGAAACCTCTGGAAATCTCTCCAATGACAAATCTTTCCTTCCTTCTTTATGACCACCATCTTGAGTGTTTCCTCAAAGGGGGTGACCACTGGCACATGTAGAGCGCCTGCTCCAAAGCTTTGCACTCCCAACTTCCCTTAGACAAACAAAGGTTCACCAGTGCCATCATCCACTTCCCCCAAATCAGCCTACAGCTGGGATTTTTGTCAGTTATTAAAGTTAAGTAGATTTATCAAAATTAATTAAGTATGGGTACCAACCCCCCTGATATTTACGAAACAAACAAACAAATAAGAAACTCAATTCTAGTGTGAAGAGACGCTGAAGGTGGACCAGTATCAAATACCACTGCATTGCTTTTGAGAAGCTATCAAAGACCGAGGAAACAAAGTGATAGAAGTCCATTTGAAGACCACAGTCAGAATCCAAAGTCTTTTCTAAATCAACCAACTGCGGGATTTGTGGAGACATGCTGTACATATCACTTGTAAGAAAGACACTGTGGGACCTCCACAAGGACCTACAACCCAACAGGAGGCTGTGGCTTTGTGTCAAAAGATTAGTGAGATGTTCATGTGTATTTTTTAAAAATGAAATAAAATAAATACCCAAATATTGTCTTCATGTGTTTTCTGCCTAATTGACTTTTGATTAATAAATCAGCAATGGAGTTCTAATTTGCTGAACTGAAGATCTTAGGCCCTGAAGGGGAAATTCAAGTTGCTCATAGAAAAGTCAGACTTGATCATATGTGTTGGGCAGCAGGGGCAGGGGTGCTGGAGGGGCAGGGGTACTGGAGGGGCAGGGGTGCTGGAGAGGCAGGGATGTGAGAGGGGCAGGGGTGCTGGAGAGACAGGGGTGTTGGAGGGGCAGATGGTATGGAATTTCCTTCTGTATACTGTGAATATGTTTTGTTACCATTGGTTAATAAAGAAGCTGCTTTGGACCTGTGACAGAGCAGAATAGAGCAAGGTATAAATACCAAGCAAAGATAGAAGAGCAAAGTATACTATATATGTGTCCCCATGAAGACAGATGCCCTGGAACCTTACCAGTAAACCGCAAGCCTTGTGGTAAAATGTAAAATAATAGGAATGGGTTAACTTAACATGTAAGAGTTAGTTAATAAGAAGCCTGAGCTAATAATCCAAGCAATGTTGTAATTAATATAGCTTCTATGTGACTATTTTGGGTTTGGGTGGCTGGAAACAAACAAACAGTCATCTCCATCTACAAATTGGTGCCCAATGTGGGGCTGACTACATTCACATCAAACCTGAGAGAGCTTAAAAAAGAAATTCAAGACACAAATAAAACAGAGTTTAACACAGCTTCTTGGTAGCCGCATTTTTTTTTCTCAGATTGGCTCTGTTTACTGATGGTGAATAGGCACACTGCGGCTCCTTTAAGAGAGGTCTTCCTGACTCAGCATTGGAGGTGAAGGCTACATGGCTTCTTTGGGGGGGGGGGCTTCCGATTCATCCTAGTTGCACAAACAGCTCTGGCTCTTTCAAGAGGCCGAGCACTTAAATGGGGCCTGTGAGCAACATGTTACAAATTGCTTAATGGTAACATAGACCTGCTGTGACTCTGGAGCTAGGGTGGTGTGCATGACTTTCAGAGGCAGTAAATATGCCTCTGCCATGTTGGACTGGGCAAAGCAATCAGGTAGTGCTGCAGAATTGGTCCTAGCCATGCCCACTTAGCATTAAAAAAAGCATTCCTGGTACACATGCATTAAAGATAGATTTAGGTGAAAAAGACCTCTCAATGAGTTACATGTTGGGTAAATGTATGTAGGTGAGAGAGAGAGAGAGAGAGAGAGAGAGAGAGAGAGAGAGAGAGA
>NW_004949099.1:31317200-31381656 GCF_000317375.1 Microtus ochrogaster
TCTTGTAGACCAGGCTGGCCTCGAACTCACAGAGATCCGCCTGCCTCTGCCTCCCAAGTGCTGGGATTAAAGGCGTGCGCCACCACCGCCCGGCAAGTATACATTTAAAAATGTAATGTATAATTAAAAATATAGATTAATAGGTAGTCATCTATAATAGTCAAAATTGTAGTCATGTTAGTTAGGTTTTCTATGTATACAGATATATATTTCAGATAGATAGGTATTCTTCAAATCTTTCAAAGACTTACAAAATATGGCATTTAAAATATTTTAAAAACTTAGACTTTTCTTAACAGTGAGAATTGTCTGCTTCTGGCAACACCAATTACTTCAGAGAGGCTGATGGGTACTAAAGAAACTCATTATGGAATTTGCCTTCAATGTGACAAGGATAGCTAGCCATTTGGGCAAGAAACTGCTCTTGTCTGAACTATTTAATGTTATGCTATATAAACTGGACATGCAGGACTCACAGAAAAATGACTGCTGAAGTTGCCTTTAGAAAGTGAGATAGTCCTTCAGGATTCCTGCTTTATGAAAGAGTCTGCCAGACATTCTTCAAGACACAGAAGAAAGTGATTGACAAATTGCTAATAGAGTCTTTTAAATTTTTTGCTTCATGGAAAAGTCTGCCTGATACTATGGGCATGTAAGATTGTTTGGTATACCTGCAATATGATTTATATTATTATAAGAAAAAAGAGTTTTATTTTTTAGAGACATATGTTGGACCATTATCTGTATTTATCTGTGCAGGTATACTCATGATGGCCATGACTTCTAATAAAAGCATGATTATTGAATCAGCCTTCTTTGAGCTCAAAGCAGTTGCCCACTGAAAACCTGAATAGGTGTCAATGTGGTGTACATATTTTAATTTTCCAAATTCTGCAAAGTGGGATACATCTATTTGTCAGATCTTAATTTTTCTGAGTACCCTTTGAGTTCCTCCCTGCATATAATGGTGTTTGGTTATATAAAGAACAAGTAGGACATTTCCTTATAATCTCCTTATCTTGTTGCTATATAATAGAAAACTTTTTAAAACCTTTGCTATTGACATGATGTTTTTAAATGAAATTTTGAGTCCTTTAGCACATTTTCAATCAATAATCAATTTCTGCATTACCTTGAGCTAGAGGACCTGGCAGACCCATATGGAACTGGATGTGTGTTACGTATATGGAAAAAAGCCTATTCCTGATTATATCTTGAATCTTAATAAATAATAAAGCCTATTTTATATCATCTGGTATAAATTCAGTGGTTTTAATATGCAAAACAATTCCTTCTTCATATCATGAATGAGTAAATCCACCCCAACAGTTGCATACAATGCAGCAAAGAGAGATTATGACACAATTATGTCATGACCCCCACCTGTGACACACCTCAACCAAGTGGTTCCCCTGTATAAGAATTCCAAACTACAGAGATAATTCAAATTTCTGAGAAGTAATTTAGAATCTTAGTTTTAAAGAGAAATAATGGTTATATAGAAAAGTCAAAAAACAGGTGCTCAAGTCAAGGGAAT
This sequence comes from Microtus ochrogaster, assembly GCF_000317375.1. Classification (NCBI taxonomy): domain Eukaryota; kingdom Metazoa; phylum Chordata; class Mammalia; order Rodentia; family Cricetidae; genus Microtus; species Microtus ochrogaster. The sequence goes on from NW_004949099.1 coordinate 31,318,738, forward strand.
CTATCCAAGTCCTTCATATAACAGTCTTCAAGATGAATGGACTGGTGGGCAAATTGGAGGAGAACATGAAGGGACAGTGCAGCACAGAGTTAGAAACACTGAAAGAGAACCAGAGATACTTGAACAGAGGTACTTTAAATAAAAAAACACATTAAAAATCATCATTAGAAGACAGGATCACAGAGAATCAAGACAAGAATACAAACAGGCCTATACAAGGAAATTAGAAGCATGGATGATATTTCTGTCGAATATGGGATACATTCAAGAGGTCAACCCCGAGAATAAATAATTAAAGTAGGAGCAGAGATAAAATCAAATGAATCAGATAATTCCATGAAAGCATAACTGAAAACTTCCCAAACATAGAATTATCTATCCAAACACAAGAGGTATACAGAAGTTCAAACAGATATGATAAGAGAATAAACTCTATTACATGTCATAGTAGAATGGCAAAAATACAAAATAAACAATCCTAAAAGAGAAACAAGAATAAAATATCAGCTCACACACACACACACACACACACACACACACACACACACACACACACACACAAACAGAAGTACTAGAATTACCTCAAACTTTTTATCAACAAGCATAAAAGCCAGAAAAATATGAAATAAAATATTCCAACCTTTGAAAGTAAATAACTAAGAACCAAGAATGTTATACTCAGGAAAAGTATCTTTCAAAATTGCACAAAATTTAAAGGCTTTAAAATAGACACAAATTAATTTAATTCACAACAACTGTGTAAACTCTGAAGAAAATCCTCAATGGAATTCTTTATAAGGTGGAGGAAGAAAAATAGCCTCCTTCACCAGGATATCTGAAAGTGTACACTCCATAAACCCATAATCAAACTAGACCAAGGAAAGAAACATCTATAAACAAGACAATAAATTGGTGAACCCTAAAAACTAAACTAATATGGGAAAGGAAAAAGAAATACCAAATAGAACAGCATCAAAGAAATTTATAAAAAGTAGCAAATTCATTTCCATAATAAATTTAAATGTAAATGATCTCAACTAAACACTAAAAAGATGTGGACTAATAGATTGGATTAAAAAACTAGAACAAACTATATGTTCAGCAAGAAACACACTTAAACAAAAAAGGATAAACATATACATACACATCCTCCATATCAAAGAATGGAAAACAAACTACCAAGAAAATTGATACTGTAAACAAGCAGGTATAACTACTTTTTATATCAGATAAAGTAAGCTTCAAATCAAAACTAGTTAGAAGAGATAAAAGGGATATCTGAGGCTGAGAAAAACAAGTGTATTCCCTAACTGTTGGGCAGAATATTCATATTTAAAAAGTAGAAATTCATCAAAAAGACATAAAATTGTCATGTTATGTCTTCAACATAGCATATGTCTACATTTATGCACTGAATGTTGGAGCTGCTAATTTCATAAAACAAACACTACACAGCCACATAAATCCTATACAATAATAGTGAGGACTTAAGTACTCTACTTTAATGTTTAGATAGGTCTTCCAAACTTAAAACAAGCAATAAAATTTCAGAGCTAAAGCAGACTATGGATCAACTGAACTTAAATTATATACAGAATACTCTACCCAACAGATAGGGAATACACATTTTTTTCCTCCCAACTTTACATGTCAACTTCTCCAGAGTTGATAATATCAAAGGACACAAGTGTCTCAACAGATACAATAAATTTGCAGAAACTCCAGTCAGCATATCACAATGGAATAAAAGTAGAAATTAACAAGAATGATTACAGAAACCACAAAAATACTTGTAGACTAAACAATACATTTTTGAATTGTGTAGTGGGTCATCCAGGAAATCAGAGTGGAAATTAAAAGATCCCTAGAGGCAATTGAGAATGAGTGCACAGCCTGTCAGAACCACTGGGATTCTGCCAAGGCAGTCCTAAGAGAAAGAGTTATAACAATAAGTACTCACAGTAAAATCTCTGAGAGGTCCTAGAGAGATGGTTAAAAGCACTGACTGCTCTTCCAGATTTAATTCCCACCACCCACATGGCAGCTCACAACCACTTGTAACTCTCGTTACAGGGACCACACTTCCTCTTCTGGCCTCCGTAAGTGTACAGATAAATGCAGGCAAAATGTCCATACACATAAGATAAAAATAAATAAATCTAAAATATCTCAGAGATAGCAAATAAATAACCTAATGATGCATTTAAAGATTCCTGAAAAAAAAAACAAGTAGCCAGTCGGAATTCCAATATATGGCATGAAATAATGAAGACTGGATATAGAGAGACAGATAGAACAATACACAAAACCAACCCAAGAGTTGGGCTCTGAAAAAAATTAACCCCTAGACCATCTGATGAAAAAGAGGGAGAAGACACTAATGAACAAAGCTGGAGGTCAAAGGGTGTCATTACAGGGATCCCAATGAGCACAGACCATTGCTAGAGGTTAATTTTTAAACTTATCCTCTAAAGAGCAAGAAAAACTAGAGGAAGCCAAAGAACTTCTATGTGTATATTATCTACCAAAATTAAAACCAGGAGCTCTAAGCAACCGAAAGAGACCTATTCTGTGTCATGAGAGTGAAGCTGTAGTCAAAGTTCTTCCTTCAAAGAAAAGCTCAGGACTGGATGGAGTCTACACTGAATTCTATCAAATTTTCATGGGAGAGCCCCTAATTCTTAACTCGTTCCACAGCACACAGTGTGGAGGAACACTACAAGACCCATAAGTGAAGTCACTATTACTCTAATACCCAAATCAAGTTTAAAAAATTAACAACAAAAGGCTCACTCTGTTCAGAATGGCTACCCAAGAAATCTGCCAACAGATGCTAAAGAGAAAGCAGGGAGAGGGAAATCCTTGTTCGCTGGTGGTGTAGTACAAATTAATATAGTATGGAAATCAGTTTGGAGGCTCTTCATAAATTAAAAACAGAACCGTAATAGGAGGTCACTTGTTTGTTCCCAGCTGCTCAGCCTGAAATAATCACACAGAAACCATATTATTTGCAATACTGTTTGGCCAATAGCTTAAGTGTATTTCTGGCTAACTCATATCTTAAACTAACCCATCTCCATTAATCTGTATATTGTCAGGAGGCAGTGGTTTACTGGATAAAGTTCAGGTGTCTGTCTCCAGCGGGGCTGCACGGCATCTCTCGACTCTGCCTTCTTTCTCCCAGCATTCAGTGGTAGTTTTCCCCACCTACCTCTATTTTGCCCTGTGCAAGCCCAAGACAACCCTTTATTAACTAACGCTATTCACAGCATACAAAGGGGAATCCCACATCACAGAGCCCCCATATGACGCATCTATTTCACTCTTGAACATAAACCCAGAGAACTCCATACTCAACTCATCTTCAGAGATAGTTACACCCTCATGCCTACTATTGCTTTATTCACTGTAGCAAAGAATTGGAATCAGCCTACTTACCTATCAACAGGCGAGTGGATAATAAAAATCTGGCACATATTAAAAATGGAATAATATTCAGCCCTAAAGAAAAATTAAATCATCCATGACCTGTCTGAAGCCAGATGGTTCAGGTGGGTGCGAACTCCCCACAGGCCAATCTGGGTCCTCAACACCAGGCTGGCAGGAAGACATTCACAGCCCGTCTGAAGTGCAGGCAGGTGCAAGCCATCCCCAAGCCAGCCCAGAGCTTGTGGAGCCCAACAAGTGGGCCCCATTATGATGAGCAAGTATGTGGAGGAGAAATGGGAGAGAAGGGGAAGCGGCTTGGTTCATGTGGAAAGAGCCAGAACAGAGTGAAGGTGGTGAAGAGTGTGGCTGAGATGGGAGACCTTGCCACCCAGGCCAGGGTGATGTCCAAGCCCGGGCTGCTGCCAAGGGCCATATCTGGGTCCATGGTCCTACCACAGCCAGGGGCTGTGTCACTCACCATCCTTGGCCCATATGGCTACCAAAGGCTGCAAGGATGCCCAGTGTATGGGCTGACACTCATGGCCATGTAGGTGTCCAAGAGTCATGCTGCTGCTGGAGCCATGACAATCTGGGTGGCCTGTGCTGCCATCAGGGGCCATGGTGTCATGCAGACCCAAACTTCTGTCAAGGGTCATATCTAAGTCATGGCCCTACAGCAGCCAGGGTTTGAGTTGACCTCTGTGGGTCCTGTTGCAACCAAGAGCTGTATGGTTGCCCAGGGTCTGTTCTGATCAGCTACCTGGGACCAGTGAGTATCCAAGGGCCATGCTTTACCAGGGGCCATACAGACCTAAGTGGCACATACGGCTGGTGCCATGGTGACATCCAGGCCATGAGTGAAGCCGCACCATGTCTGGGTCTGTGACCCTATAGTGGCCAGGGTCTGTGTTGATGTCCATGGCTCCTGTTGCCACGAGGGTCATAGGTCCGGGCCACCACCTGGGGCGATCTTGATGCCTGAGGGTTGTGCTGTGGCCAGGGTCATGGTAGACTGCACTGCCACCTAGGGCCATGGTGGCATTTTGACCCAGGATGCTGCCAATGATCATGTCTGGGTCTGTGATCCTATCGAAGCTGTGGTCTTTTAAGGTTCTATGGCCTATATCACCTCAGAGAGCCATAGGAACCATGCATGATGAAATCAGAAGGCCATGCTGAGCCTGTCTCTTCCCTTCGCTGGTCCTGAGATAGCTGGCCCTGTCCCTTGCTGGACACTGCAGCAAAAGAGCTGGTCCAGACCTTCAAGGGAGAGCTACTTGTCCACACACTCGGGTGAGATGGCCCCACCTTCCACCACGGACAAGGAAGAACTGACCCTGATGTCATGGTTGCAGGGGAGCTGGCTCCATCCCTCACCTGAGAGGGGTGACCCCTGTGACCAGGACTGACCAGCTCGGCTACCACTCAGGCCCACAGCTGGGTCTGGGGTCGGTCCACCTTAACATCTACCCCTCCTAGGACCTGCTGCAGCTCCCAAAGAGACTGGTCCTGAGAAACAATGCCCTCAGGATCTCCATGACTCTGCGTGGCCGAGTGGCCGCAGGATAACTGGGAGGAGTTTCAGCGAGGATCCGGTGATGTTGGTGTGCCTTGAACCAGAGGCAGTGAACCAGACCAGTGACTCACTGCAATAGACATAAGCAAGTAAGGCGGGTGGGACAGAAGGGTGCACTGCGTGACTCACTGCGGCTCCAGTGCCACCAGGACAAATGAAGAGGGGTTGGAGAAGCAGGAAAGATGGAGGAGCAAAGAAGGGTTTTTGTTTTGTTGTTGTTGTTGTTGTTGTTTTCTTTTGTTTTTTTGATATGGATTGGTTTGATTTTTTTAAAATTTTCTTTTGTAGGACACTGCAGGGGTAAGGGGAGGACATGGAGGGACTGGGAAGTGAATGGAATTAGGGTGCACAATGTGAAATTCCCAAAGATTCAATAAAGAAATTGTATTTAATTAAAATAACTAGGTAAATAAGTAAAGTTTTTAAAATAAAAATGAAATCACAAAATTTGTAGGAAAATGAATAGGATTAGAATGTATAAAATTCAGCAGGGACATCCCGTCTCAGAAAGCAGAGAGTCCTCACCTGCTCTTGCTCGTATGCGGCCCTCAGCCTATAATGTGTACATGCATTAATATAAACTAATGTACACGTGGGCCGAGGAGAACAGAGAGGAGGAGAAGATGCCTGCTAATGGGTTCACCTATACCGTACGCTCCACGTGAGTGCCTTGTGTGTTCTCTCACAGAACATGCTCTTGGTGCAAAACACACCCTTAAATAAGCAGGGTCCACGCGTGACTCCAGGAGGGCCCGTGACCTTCCTAGAAGATCTGCGTTTCAGATTATGCTTTCATTGACTATCTCAGGAGGATGGAGCTCTTCTTAATACCACTAAACTTAAGACATTTTATTCTTTAAACAAGAAGTTTTGCTGTTCAAATTATAGAGTGAGAAGATTGCTAGAAATACGTGTAAAATACCATAATTTTGAAAAATCTGAGAATACCTAGAAATGTTGATTTATTGTCCTTGAATCTCAAAGAATAACATGCCAGAATTTAAAAACACTGGGAAACATGCTTGTTTTTATTTTTCATGTTTTTATGATTCTAAATTGTATTACTGTTGATGAATAAAGGTACTTTTTGAAAAATAACACAACAAAAAAATATGGAGTTACCCATGAGAGCCATGTAAAAGGATATAAAGATTTAACCATGTCCTCAGTTCCCAGGCTTGGGACTTGTTATGGTTTGAATTATGGCCTCAGAGACATATAAATGTATGCTCAGTCATCACAGCCAACCATCTATGCATATGCTGTCTGTATTGTTCTCAGGCTTCTCCTTTGAAACAACACATTTTCAAATAAAACATTATACAATCCATGAGAAAGTTAAGGATTATCTAGATATAAAATAGCACAGACCTAAATTTCAGTTCGCGAACAAATAAAATTGTTCACAGACTAAGTTCTGCATTACTCCGTGGTCCAGCATGCCAGGCCCAGAAGCTTTGGCCTGCTGGTTCTGAGTGGCTGCCAGACTAGATTGATGGAGGTGGGTCTTGTATCTTATCGGGTAGAGGCAGAGTAGACAGTACAAAATGCTGGGAGAAAAAAGCCGAGTCAGGCAGTCGCCATGATTCTTCCACTCCAGACAGACACAGGTTAAGATCTTTCCTGGTAAGCCAGCTTGTGGTGCTACACAAAATATTAAAAACGGGTTAGATCAATATGTAAGAACTAGCCAGTAAGAGGCTAGAGCTAATGGGCCAAACAATGTTTAAAAGTATACAGTTTCCATGTAATTATTTCGGGTAAAGCTAGCTGGGTGGCCGGAAGCAGCCCCGCCGCTCCCACCACACTACACTAGATGCTTAGAGCTTCTAAATACTTGGGTTATACCAAATAGTACCTAAACTTAAAATCTGTGAGTTCTCAGAATACAGGGAGCCCAGTGCAAACACCTCAGAAAGAAAAAGGGAAAGAGAAAAAGGAAGAGGGGGAGGAAGAAGGAGAAAGCAGTGTGAAAACCCCTATCAATTTGATCACTTAGCAATAGCAATGATAGAAAATGACTTACATACTTTAAGTTGTCAGTGTTTCAATGGAGAATGTGAAATTGAGGATATGATAATGTTTATCAATCAATAATCATCATAATAACCTTGAGGACACAATGCCAGGTAAAGACTGACGGACAGACACACGCACACACAGGGGCGTGTGAGGCAGGGGAGAGAGAGGGAGGGGGAAAGGTAGAAGAAGAAGAAAAGGGAGGGGGGAAAGAGAGAGAGACTGAGATTGTGATTCTATCCACTTGAGGTAATTACAATCACTAAAGAAGTGGAAACAGAAAGTAGCATGGTAGCTGGGTGGTCAGAGTAGGGAGGATGGACGGTGATTTAAAAGACAAAGAATTTTACTTTCCAGGTAAGAATGTTTTGGAGATTGGCTGTCCATCAGTGTAAATATATGTGACACCAGTAAACTGTATATTTACCAAAAACTAAGGGGGGTGGGGAGTGGTAGCAAGATGATTGAGTGGGTAAAGGCACTAGTGGTACTATGTTTGTCCACCTGAGTTTAATCTTAGAACTCACATAAAACTGGAAGGAGAAAAGTGATTCCACAAAACAGTCCTTTGACTTGCACGCACACACACACTCACGCACACAAGCACAATAGATAGATAGACAGACTTGTAAACAGGTAGATAGATAAATATTTTAAAGAAAAAAAAGATAATAAATTCCATGTTATGTATGTTTTACTGCCATCAAGAAAACACAGGCTGGAAAGACAGCTCCATCAGTCAAGCGTTGTAGAAGACTGAGAACTTCAGTTCGATCACTAGAGAGACATGTTTAAAAGAAAAAAAGAAAGGTACAGCAAGCAGTGTGTGCCTCCAGTCCAGCACAGGGAAGGCAGAGAGAGACAGGAGGGCCCTTGAAGCTTGCTGGCCAGCCTGTGTAGCTGGGACAGTGAGTGACTGTCTCATAATAGTAAGGTGGTAGTGACTTACATGTCACTCTACTCATGTGTGAATGCCTGTGCGCCTTTACACACGTGAACACACACAAATATATATATATAGTTCACATATATTATATAAATATATACATATAATATACAAACAAATATAATACGAATATATAAATACAAGTATGTAATTACATTATATACGTGTATATATTATATATGCAAATATTGTGTACACACATATACAAATATATATGCATACACACATTAAAAATCTTTCAATAAATAAAAAGTAAAAATAAAAAAAGTGAAAGAAAAGGGAATGGTTTGTGTACTGTGCGGCCCATTCCCCTTTCCATTAGCAGGATCCCTGAATATCCTTGGCTTCTGAGAACAGTCTTGGATCGTGCCTGTTGCCCTTGTGAAACATTTACAGTCTCCTCTCTTGTGGCCTGAGTCATTTAAGGACTTGAGAATGGAGCTCTGCCTTCCAAGTCACTTGAGATCTTTGAATCCATTAAGGGTAGGTAGTCTTAACATGCCCTCAAGCCCTGCCTGGTCCCCCTCCCATCCTGCTATGTGTCTTCCCATCTGTCTCCTCCCTCTTCTCTTCCATCTCCTCCTCCCCTCCTTCCACTCCTCCATATCCTCCCCTTCCCTCTCTCCCTCCTTCTGTACACTGGATTTAGGAGCCTGAGTCCTTGGACAGTGGGAGGAGACGCCAGCAGAGGAGCGCTAAGCAAATGTTAAAGAGCCAGCAGCTTCCTCTGGGTGGAATGTTTTTCAGGGATTTCAGGGCTGTTTTGATAAAGTAAGCCATACATCTGGATGGCCTTTGAATGAGGCAGCATCAAGAGGGCTCAGCAATCCCTCGGTCAGCACTGCTGCTGGCCATCATTTTTCTTAGTCTCTCTCAAACAACTTCACTTCTGCTTACCCTCTCTAGGGTACTTTTTTCTGTTTTATTAACTTCTGTTCTCATCTGGGTTGTTTTTCTTTCTGCTACAGATAGTCCCAGTGTCTCAAGATGGAACTCCAGTCCCTTCATTGGAAACGTACTAGGGCATGGTGCTTCCTTTATGCCAGCACTGTCAGATTCCTTTAGGTGCCATAGATGCATGCTTTGAGCAGTCAACAGATGATGAAAGATGCTAACATCAGCCCTGAGTCTTAAGCAGGTCCTACTTTAGAAGGACAACAAGCGTTCAGTATTAAATGAATGATCTGGGAGAATCGGCTCAGGCTTCAGAGGCATGCTGATGGGCCCCGCACAGAGAAGCAGGAGGGGCCAGCATCAGTGAGAACAACTGATCTCCAGGTCCTCACTCAGAGGGTCCTGGAGAAAGCCAGTAGGAAGTATATGCAGACACCCACTGTGGCTGGAGGAATGCTTCTCTCAAGACAAGCAGCCCATGAAAGACAGAGCCAGCATGCCACTGAGGAATGCCTGGGAAGGTCTGATGCCCAAGGGTATCCCTGTCAGCATGCGGGAGGCACTGAGACACCTAAACTGCTGTAGGACCACAGGGAGGAGAGAAGAAAGGGTTTAAGGGGAGATGTCAGATGCAGGGAAACAGGAAGGGGGAGGGACCTTGCATCTGAACTTCCAGGGGACAGCAGGCAAGGGCATCTAGCCTTTTCCATTTCTGATCATCTCCCATGTCGGGTACAGACAGGGACATTTTTCCAAGAATGCCTCCCTGAGAAATCTGTGAGTCCAGCTCTGGAGGGCAATGGAGGCAAGGCCTTGCTGGAATCCCACTGAGAGTGAAGCTGAGTGGGGTGGGGGCACCCCCAGGGCTGGACACTCTGCTTATGTTAGCACACTCCAATAAGCAGGGTCCTAAGTGTCCACAGGAGGTGCCGGACTCGCTTCTACCAAGTGGTCCTTGTGATTTGGAGCTCAGACATGTGGATACCTGTAGCACTGTCACTGGTCCCTGCCGTCCCCCTCCCAAAGCCAGGCAGTGTCTTTCCCACAGTGGGGCAGCCCCGAGAGTCTGCTCACTGCCTCTGACTGCAATAGTCTTAGATCTCAAGTCCTGGGAACCCCACCCTTAGGCAACAGGCACAGCTATCTGAGAGAAGAACAGCTCTTTCCAAACTAAAGGCGGCTTCTCCAGGCTCGGCTCTTTGAAGAGGATGAGTAGTCCTTGCCCTTGATAAATCCTCAAATCCTACCTGACCCGTGTCCCATATCTTCACACAGATGAATGTGCTGGGGTAGGTGGGCTAGGGTGCCTGGCCTGTCAGGAAGGTTTCTAGCCCCAGGAAATGATGGCTTTTCTAGAACTATGGAGCCTGGAGACTCACACTCAGAGAAGCCTCTGCTTGAATCTCCCATTGGCACCAAGTCTCTGAGACCCCATTCTCCTCATCAGCAGACCTGTGTCTCTCCTGCGGGACGCTGCTATCCTCCAGCCCCCAGAGATTCACTTTAATCCTCAGGACTCAGTCCACTCAAGCCAGATTCCTCCCAATCCAACCCAGGCATCGCAGTCCTGCGGGAAATCTTCTTCCTCCGCTTCTCTCTCCCCTCTACTGTTTCCTTTTGACCTTGTTTGAGAGTCTTCCTTTTTCTCATCTTTTTGCTGCTTCTTTTCACATCTGTTCCCCTCCCTTTCTTTGCCTTTCCTTCCTTTTCCTGTCTCTTCCTTTCCTCTCCTCTATTCTCTCCCTGTCTCCTTTTCCCTCCTTTTTCTTTCCCGCCTTTTCTCCTCTTTCATTTGCCTTTCATGAGCCTCAGAAGGAAGAAGCCATTTTCACTGAGTTCCTCGGGGAGATTAAAATCTGAAGGAATTCCTGAACTCTCCCCTTCCCTCGCTGGTCTATGCCATGAGACCGCTGTCTCCCAAGTCTCATTCAGTTTGGAAGTTGGAGCTACACCATCTGTAGCTCCTCCATGTTAATGAATCTCTTTCTGTCTCTCTCTCTCTCCCCAATCCTTCTCCTTTCCCCCTCCCTCCACCCCCTCTGCTTTCTTTTACTATGTTGCACTGGATCTTTTTAGTCTCGGAACCTACCAAATTGTTGTCTCTGTTCTAGGCAGTACCTCATATCTGAGAAGATTTGAAGGTGTCCTTGACACGGGAGCTGGGAAGCCACTACTGTCAACACATGCCATTATTATATACTGCACATCTACATCCTCAGTGGTACAGGTCAATTCCCTCTGCTGCAGCAGTGTTCACCTGGCCACAGAAACAAAATCTGCTCATCCCTGTGGTAAATATGAGAACACACCAGGTCCTTAGATAGCATACCACACCTCTGCCTAAACACCAGGTCAGCTAGGGCATTAACAAGTCTGTGCCAGGCAATGCATGCAGCCCAGAGCAGTCAGGATGGTGCATTGAGCTGAATACAGAACTGAGGTTACCTAGAGGCCTTCTACTCTAATCGTAGATGGACCCTGGACCTGGTCACTTTCTATACTGCCTCGCCTGATTTTCTCTGAAGCATTTACCACAATCTGAAATCAGTTGCATATTTAGCTCTTCATCTCTGGTCTGCCTGCATTCTCTCTCCACTGTGCCCAGTCCACATTAGTAGACCCAGCTTAAAGGTAGAATGTGTGTGTAGAGACACATCAGCACACATCAGTGCCAGAATCTCTGCTTAGGACTCACACAGAGCTGGAGGCGTTGCAGTGAAGAGGAAGGGTAGGCCTCTACGGCGGGAGGCTGCAGGTGGATTCTGACTCCTTTAATTGGCACCATGACCTTAGCCTATCTCGGGAAAGTGGGAACCTTTACCTTCCAGGCTCTTGTAAAACTGACATAGGTGGTGAAAAGTGTCCCAAACAGATGACCACCCGGTAATTGCTTCCATTAATGTTCCTGACTATCTCAATGGGCCTTTTGTCTGCTGTTTTGCTTGGTTCTACTTATTCAATTTTCCTAAAAGGAAAGTGACCTAAGTCACTGAGAAAATCAGAGCTGGAGGCCTCAGGGGAACTTGGAGAGGAAACAGAAATCTGAGGTCCGCCAGAGTCTCTGTTTAAGAGGAATGGCCTTCCTGTTTGGGGAGACCTGGCCACAGACTGCAGGGAATTGAGACAACATAGCAGCATGTTGTATTAGGGTCTTATGCAGGGTCCCTTGGTACTTTTCAGATCTACTCCAATTTAGAATTTCTCATTGAGACTCTAATATGCCTTACTCAGGAGCACAGGCAGAGAAAGAGAAACTAGCCGCTGGAGCTGAGGTCCAGACTTCTCTCGATTTCAGCACCACGGTCTTCTCACTTCCCACATCTGTTCATGAGGTGACTCTTCATGTAGCTGGGCTCCAGCTCTATTTTCATCATTTTCTGCTTTGAGGGCACTCTTCACCCGCCCACAGCTTCGTCTGCACCCGCTACTGCGGCCGCATGCTGTTCACTTGGCCTACCTCGTGGTTCCACCAGCTCTCAGTTCAGTGATTCCAATCAGCTCAAATGCAACAAGCTTCACAGCCCAAATCCCTCTCCCTCTCCCTCTGGCTTCCCTCTCAGCATTGATTGATTGAGCCGGTGACTCCCTCATCTTCTAGGACCCAGGACAGAAGCCAAGGACTCAGCCCTGGACTTTCCACCCCACTGTAAACAGTTACCAGCCTCATGACTGTGACAGCCTTCCAGCCGTCTAAACACACAGAAGCCCAATAAGGTATTAACCGAACGCTCTGCCCTTGAGTTATATGTCAGAAAATAAAGACTGGTCATTTCTACATCTACGCAAACCATTGAAAACCTAAAAACAAAACTAAAACTCCACCGGGGGCTCTAATTCCCCCTTAGGGTGAAAATGAAACATGCCAGCCTGGTTGTGTTTGGTGAAGTTGTTACCAAATCTCTCCAGATCGGAGTTCCCCTTCCCTCCGAAAGTATGGGAAGTACTGCTAACCTTTAAGGTTGGGTGACCACACATGATAATTCATGAGAAATGGTTACTATATCACAAGCGCTCCTCCTCCTCCTTCTTCTCCTTTTAATTCTCCTGGCTTCCGGTCTCCTTCTCCATCAACCACTCCCTGGCCTCTACCTTGTCTGTTACTCTCTTCCTGTCTCCCTCTCCCCTCCCCTTCCTTTCTGATGATAGTTCTTATGGTAATCCTACCTATTTTTCAGCACCACACTGTATGAATCAAGTTGTGGTGGGCATAAGAAATAAACCATATTTTATATCAACGCACAGTGTGAGCCTCTCAAAATTTAAAATGTTCTGACTCACTCTCCTTTGCCACGTCCTTCTAAAATATATATTTCACAACTAAAGCACCAAAGTGCATACTGTCCAAAACAGAAGAGGCAAAATTATTACCAATTTTCCCAGGGGACATTCTAGGATTCTTGTAGAGGAGTCCCAAAGAGAAAGCTTTGGGGTCACAAGAATGCTTGTTGATGCAGACGGAGCTTGTGGGAAACCTGTGCAACATGAGTGATCTCAAAAACTGAGCTGAGGGCAAGGTTACTGGGGTCAGGTTGTGCTAGCAAACTTGGAGCTCCACACAAGAGCAAAGTTCAAATGCAGCTCTCATGATAAATATTTGCCTGTGTTTTGCCATTGCCTCCATCTTGCTTTGTTTATCTGAGGGTCACGTAGCTTTTCACTTTGCCATCTGACTGGCAGCCAGAGGTTACAGAAAGCACACAGCTGGGCAGATGTTAGGAATCTGGGCCGAAACACATTAGCGAGATAGCAAGAGTGTCAGAGCAGGGTCCTTGTGGGAGCGGTGAACGAAGCTCTCTGGGGAAGCGTGTCTTCCCCACCCATCCCTGGAGGAGCTCAGCCGTGGAGCTGTGTTTGCCTTAGAGTTCGATAGCATTGACCACCTGAAGGTGATGGCCATGACCACCGGAGGGTGACAGCACTGACCACCCAGGACAGCAGACACTAGGAGCTCTTTGGCTGGGAACTCACTCCAGTCAACACAAGCATTGGAAAAGCATTTTGCAATGTTTCTGGCTGGGATGAAGATGTAGCCTTGACCCTTTCCACCATGTGTTTTAAATCCCTGGAGTTATTGGTGCCAGCTCTGAGTGTTGCCCCAGCACTCTGTGGGAGGGACCTTGGCCCTTAGCATCATTATCAGCCATCTGAGCAGGGCCATGGGTTCCCTTTAAGGCGGTGATAAGCTCCGCCAGGCAGTTTAACTGTACCCAGAGCGGCCTTCTAAGAAACAAAGACATACAAGAAGGAGAAAGAGGGGCCCTAGGGACGTCCTAGACCACCAGCTCCCCCCCTTCTTTAAAGAAACATTTCTGCCGCCGTTACCATTTTAACGAATCTCTATGGGTGTGCCTTGTACACTGGTCACCTTCACGTCCCATCTTCCTAGTTCCCTGTCCACACTCACTGCTCTCCACAAACCTCTCACCTGTGGTCATGTCCGTTTGGTTTTGTGACCTGGCAAGATTAATCAGGACCAGCTGTGTGACTGTGAGTTTTGCGCTCTCCACTGGAGCCTGGACAGCTCAGCACAGGGCACACAATGACTCCCCCCACAAGGATCTGTAGAGAGCTGACAGTTTAAAGTCCGGTGAGCCTCTCCCCGTCTCATCTTCCCCTTCCCACTCCTCTTTTCCCTCCTGCTCTCCTCTCCTTGGCTGGTTATTGAGTGGGATGGTCTTGTGTGGGCCTCGTGTAGGTAACTACACTTGATGGGTGTTAATGAATATGTAGTTGTATCAGCCTACATACTGTTCATGCATACTTCCTAACCCTCTTCCAAAAACATTCCCTGAGTCTCAGAAGGGGTGATATAAATGACTTGTTTAGAACTGGGCCCACATACACTCCTTCTTTTTTACATCACGGGCACTCACCTGCTTCTTCAATCGCCTTTGTTCACAGCAAAAAAGAGGTTGCGCCAATTAAGGCTGGAAGAGCTTTGGTTGAGGGGCATAAGGTCAGGTACTTAGAAGGCAGTTTTCTGCTATGTTGCTTTAGCTGGCAGGCAGAAATATGCTCCCAAACAGTCCCCGGTTCTCTGTGCTAGAAAGCCGTGATGCAAGGAAAATACACAAATAAATGATTTACTACAGTATGTATCATTTCCAGCTGCGTCTGTGGACCTGTCAAACCGCCTCTCTCTCCAGCCTTCTTTCTCTCATCTTCCTAGACTCAATCGAGGTTACCGGTGGGATTTTTAATTCAAAAAAATTTTTATCTTTGATTTGCGCATGTGTGTGTGCATGCTTGAGGTTATGTGCACTATGTGAGTGCAGGTGCCTATAGATGCCACAAGAGGGCATCAGTTCTTCTAGAACTAGAGTTACAGGCAGTTGTGAGGTACCTGATGTGGATGCTGGAACCAATCCCCGAATCCTCTACAAAACCAGTACATATTTTTAACTCCTGAGCAATCTCTTCAGACTCCTAGAAAGATTAATTTCAACCTAAGTTCCCCAGGTTGCCTTAAGAATTTTATTCAAAGGTTTGGAACTTTGTTATTGGAGACTGAGGTGCTTTAGCAAATGACTACAGTTCCGAAGGGGAGACATTGCCCTCCTTCTCCTGAAGCTGAAAAGCAATAAGAAAGACAAGGAATTGGGCAGTGAGTCAAGGCTATTGGTAAGACAAGAAAAAGTACTGCTTACCTTTCCAGCCAACTGACACATTAGATGACAAGGCTCAACTCTGAGACCTAGAAGACCAGAGACTTACTCCCTGGGTTCCAGCCCTGTTCCCAAAGCTGCGGATGGCCTAACCTTTGCTTGTGCTTTCTGGGTGTATGTACCTGTGTGGAGCTAGCTTGCCCGTTTTAAATGAAATGCTTTAACTCCTATTTTCTCTATTTTGGCACTATATTGGGGAATATAATGTTTGCAAATGTAAAGATCATGAGTATCTAGCTAATTAAATTTTACAAAGCAAACATATCTGCAAAATCACCAACAAAATCAGCAAAACCCACTCAGAGAGCCCTGAGGTCCCCCACAGATATCACATCTCCTACCAAGTAGAAGGGAGCAGTACTGTGCCTGTGGCTTTACATCCTGTGCTTGTGCTTAGCATTAGTCTGCAGCCTCAGTAGCAGTAGGTCTTTGTCATCATCATCTGGCCCTTCACGGCACAGCTCTGCCATTATCTGTTCTGCTGCAAGCGGATGCTTGGCTTACATTGCTTCTTGTTATTACAAATGTGTTCTTTACAGGAGCACTCCTTGAGAATCTTCCAGAGGGCATGTATGTGTTTCTGTTGCACCTAGAAAGGATACTCTTGGTTTCTTCATTTCATCTCTTTCAACCTTTTCTGGCCTTCCTCATGCTTTCCTGACGACTCGTGAAATTGTTCACGAGGCACCTAATTATCATTTTTTATGAAATGCTTCTTAAGACTTACACCCTTAAAAACCGTTGTTTCTATTTATATGAGTTATTTCCATATTGTGAGTCAAGAACTTTATAGATAAAGCAGCCACTTTGCTACATTTACTGATATTTTTGATAAACAAATTTCTAATTATATTATATAGCATTATTTATCTTTCCCTTCTTACTGTCAATAATTTTTGCATACTGGTTAAGACATGCTTTCCAACCCATTTTTGTGATAAAGTAAATGTTATTCTATTCTACAAACTATGGTGTTTCAGTTAAAACTTAGACTATCTAAAACTGATGGACTATATATTATATAAAGTTATGATCAAGATATATTTATACTCCATATGGTACACACAAAATTTTTAGCACATAGACTTTCAAATATGACAAGTTTTGTCTTTTAAATAAACTAGACCATTAACATTCATTATTGTTATTTTTCTACTTTTTATGAATAATATGTTTACATTTTTCTATTTCTGTGTCATATTTTAGTAATAATTGAAATTATTTAGTTTTTCTTTTGTTTTTTTTTATAATACAGTCTTTCACTATTTTTAGTGGTTACCATAGAGACTGAAACATACAAACCTCTGACTCACATAGAGAGGGTGAATTTTACTTATTTGCCAGTAATTTAACTTGCTTTTATTTCACACATACTCAAATTACCTAATCTGCATTATCTTACCATTCATTTTATTTTTTTATAATCTTATTTTGTAGTTTCACTTTTATCCAATCACAAACCTGTATTTTATATTATGCATCTCTTCTCTTTATATTCTTTCCATATGTGTGGTGATATTTTGCTTGTGCTCTAACAAACAAAGCTTGTCTGGAGATCAGAGTGCAAGAGGTAGCCACTAGCTAGCCATAGAGGCCAGGCAGTGGTGGCACACACCTTTAATCCCAGCACCCAGGACGAGGAAACAGGAAATGACGGGACTGGGCAGAGACAGAGTTCAGGCCCTTCTGTCAGGCTGAGGAGTTGGCGAGGTAAGAAGAGGCTCTGGCTTGCTCCTTTGTCTCTCTGCTCTTTCAGCATTTACCCCTATATCTGACTCTGGGTTTTTATTATGAAGACCAACTAGAATTCACAGTACACATAACATGTGAGACAGTTTTACCTCTACTGTTGATATTGTTTCTTAGGCAAGTCTGGTGATGAATTCTTTCAGATTTTTTGAGCGGAAATATTTTTACTTAGCTTTTGAGTTTTAAAGTACATTTTGATTTTGAAATCTATTTCTGATAGCTGTAAACCTCTAAGCTAAGTTTTTCTCATCTCTTTATACTATCATTTCCAGTTTTTTTTTCTTGGCTTTTTTTTTTTTTTTTTTTTTTTTTTTTTTTTTTTTGAGACAGGGTTTCTCTGTAGCTTTGGAGCCTGTCCTGGAACTAGCTCTTGTAGACCATGCTGACCTCGAACTCACAGAGATCTGCCTGCCTCTGCTTCCCAAGAGCTGGGATTAAAGGCATGTGCCAAACACTGTCCAGCTCCTAAGCCATATTTTTCTTCTGTGGGCTGCCAGCTGTCATTCATATTTTGCTCTGTTTTATATTAGCCTTGAACTGTTTGTTTTTTAAGTTTTTCCCAAGTGTATATATTGAATACAGTCCCTCTACCTCCCCATCCTTCCCTTCCCTCTCCTCTCCCCTTAGCCCTCTTTGTCCCCTCAGACAGTTTCAATTCTCCTCTTAAGCAGGAACCACAGATGTGAGCAAACATACAACATTTGTATTTCTTAGCACACCTTAAATAGCTTAGTATGATTGTCTCTAGTTGCATCCATTTCCCTGACAGCCATGCAGCTCCTCTCGTCTCCATGGCTGAAAACCATCCCCTGTGCATAGGCCACACACTCCTTCTGCGCTGCTCAGCTGACGGACACCCAGCTTGGGTCCACAGCACAGCTATGAGGAGCGCTGCAGTACACACTGGTGTGTCTGCAGTATGCGGACTTGGAGTCCTCTGGATAAGGGCCAGGAGAGCCTAGTCACCTGGAAGATCTATTTCTAGCTTTTTGAGAAACTGCCACTTTGACTTCTGTAAAGGTTAGACTAGTTTATAATCCCAGCGGTAGTAAATGAGAGTTCCGTTTTGTCCACATCCCTGCCGGTTTTGGTTATGTGTTTTCTTAAGGATTGCCATTTTGACTGAGGTAAGATGGACTCTTACCTCAGTGTAGTTTGACGGACATTTCTCTAAGGGCTAGTGAGGTTCACTGTCTACTCATGCCTTTTTCTATTGGTTATTTGCAGTTCATCTTTTGAGAATTGTTCATTTTATTAACAAGCAAGAAATCAAATGAACCCAACCAGATTAACTTTTTCCACTGGGTGCTTTCCAAAACTGCCCCCCCCGCCCCCCGGCGCCATATTAACTGTAGTATGTTGAGATACATTTTATCTCTTTATTTCCTTATTTTGTTCTGCGCAGACATAAATTTACAGCTGGGTGTCTTTTATTTTGGAAAATTCTTAGCCATTACACCTCCTGATTTTCCTTGGTTTTGCTGCCTTTCCTGACCTTCTTACAGGTCTTGTAATCACTTCTATTTCAGATCCAATAATTTACTGACTTCCTGAAAAAACGAGGTTGTGGTGCTATGCATGCTTTCTCTCCAAACCTGTTTAGCTACAACAGTTTAACGTGGAGTTCCCCCAAATCCATGAAGACCCTAGCTGATTCTCATCAACTCGTAGGGGTCAGCCAGTGCAGCACTGGTTCGGCTTTTGTACTGAGTGTCAAGGGTCAGTTATGTGTCTTTTGTGTTTTGTTGTGTTATTCATCCAAGTTTTTTGTTTGTTTGTTTGTTTGTTGTGCTACTGGAGATCTTTCTGTGGGCCATCTTTCTGTGAACCAAACCTCCAATTTATTGCAAGAATTGCACTTTATGAAGGTACTGCTGGTACTCCAGGTAATTTTGAAGGCGTTATGTCTCACTCATAGACCCACATCATTTGGAGGTATGGGATAAGTAAGTAGTGTCCTGCATCAACAGAATAAGGCACAGAGGAGGTGAAAACCCATGTGCATGTGACATCGAACCAGCTGGGGAAGAAGACTGTGACAGAAGACAAGGTGAGGGTGACCAGGGCCCACTGGACTGGATAACAGGAAACTAGGTGAAAGCCTTGACAAGAGCAATTCAGTAGGTTCTGTGAGCAATGGAGGAGTCAGTTGCTGCCCAGAGACAGCCGGAAGTGGGGCAGTGCTGTCAAACCTTCCTAGAGCCCATCCCGAGCCCACCACCCACCCCTGTCCACTCCCAGTGGAGCTCCCTCATTCTCGGCGCCTTCCAAGCCCGACCTCTCGCTGCTCACCCAGTCCCCCGTCCTTGGGCAGAACCACAGGCACCACCCCACTGAGGCTGCCCAGTTCACAGCTGAGATGCAGTTCTTGCTTTTTTGTCTTTATTTAAAAAGTGTTTCAGGTGCAGCTTTTTAGCTGAGTTAGGAGAGTTTTCATACTTTCATTTAAACTCCTAACACTCTGTTCCAAACAACTCGTTCTGTAGAGTTTCTTGGCTAAGTCAAAGGAAATGGATTATAGGTAAAGTGACATCTACAGGAGTTGGAGCCAGAGAATCCTGAGTTCATATGATAATTCTGCATGGCATCTAGAGCAACTTATTAATTTCTTAACATTTGCTTAGTTATTTATACATAGATGACTTACACAAACTTTTTAAAAACATGATACTCATAGCTGACATATAAATGACATTTAAATTTACATATAATTAAAAATATATACTACTAATTTGATCTTCATGAAAGTGAACAGATATACTTTAAAAGATATTAATATAGATATCTGTATTCATATCCATTTGCCTACCTACTTGCTTTCATGAAGATGAATGGAAAAATCTTAACAGGGCTGAGGATGTGTAAATTCATATATGCAATGTCACTGTCTACTTAATACTGACATATTAAGTTTATATTCATATTTAAATTTACATTAAATTTCTCATCACATGCAGGATGAAAGAGAGCAGGCAGGAGTTAAGCAGATGGCTGGGAGCCAGATGTCGGCTCCAGACCTTCTCCCTTCGCCTTCTACAAGTGCTGAACCCTTCAAGTTCATGGGCACAGGTGTGGACTGAAAAACAACATTTGCCAAGACAGAGCTCTGAGCCATCATCAAGAGCAGAGCTACCGCTGGTGGCTGGGCTCTTCCCCTAGGGATTAAGCTGAGTGTTTGCTGCACAAGCACTCTGCCATTTGGCTTGTATCCTCCTTGAAAATTTGTTCTGGGACAAGCACTCAGTAACCGTTATGGCAGGCCTTGAACTGATTCTGGAGCCTACCAGGTCTTGAATGTCCAACCATCCTGCCTCAGCCTCCCAAGAAGCTAGAAGTGCAGATCTATATGCCTCTAGACCTGGCTCAAACTGGGGCTTCTAAGCCACCTGGATAGGCAGACTATCCCAGGGTTCCTGGCTTGAGCTTCAGCACCTGTGAGTTCTGTGCCTGCTGTCTGGACTCACACACACTTGTCTTCGCTGTGCACACCTGGCTAAAACCGTAGGTCCCGCCTGAGTGGTCGCATCCCCAGGCTACTCTGGCAGGACTGGCCACCACTTCACACTGGGCCTGCCGGAAACAAGTTCCACATGAAGAAAATCTTTGGGGAGTTTGACAAGAGTAAGCCAGGATCCGCTGCTTCGTAACTGTGGCTCCGGCCATGTCTCATGACTTCTGTAAGACATAATTTTCTTAACTACCACATGTGAACAACGACTTTTTCCTCCTAGCAGCATGGGAAGTTAAGGATGATGGATGGAAGAATTCCTCGGATGAAGCCTGGCACACTGGTGGGTACTAACGACAAATTGCTGCAGTTATTAACGTCTATTTCCCAGGTTTGCTCGGGTGTAATTGACAGAAATTGCACGTGGTTACGGCGATGACTTTGATGTGTGTAAGCATTTTAACTCAGTTACCGTAATCAAGCTAATAAAACATCCATCATTGTCTTAGGCACTTCCCCTTTAAAACACTGATGCAGGCTGTTGAGATGGCTCAGCACGTACAAGTGCTTGGTATGTAAGCTTGGCAAGCTGCGTTCAGTTCCCAGAGCTCACAGGAAGGACATATGTGAATCTTGAAAGTTGTCCTCTGGTTTCCACACAGGTGTTAGGAGCCAATTTTCTCCTAAAATCATTGCAGGAGCCATCACCCTAGGGGAGTCTGCAGAGAACCTCACACCCCTAATTATGTTAGGAATCGTTTTATTGACAGAGCCTACCCCACACCCAAATTGGCTGTTAATGGAGAGCTATCTGTTAGCAAAACCCACCCCATATTCCAAACTATCTAGTTCCCTAGGTGTGGCAACTCGTGACTTTTTGGCCTACAGTGACCTGACTGAAGGTAACCTCCTGGCTACGTGACCAACGTGAACCACGTGGCAAGAGCTCAGACCCCTGTGCCCATCCCCCAACTCCTTACCATATATAAGTTATACCCCATCTCTAATAAACGGAGGCTCTGACAAATGTAGCATGGCCTTCTTCTTCTCTCCTAGCCCATTTATCTTACAGATAGTGCCTCTCCGGGACCCTGGAATAACTAAACTGCCAGACGGTTACTCACCCTAGACGATGTAACCCGTCAAGGCAATTACACACAGGCATCATGGCATGGGCGTGTCTCGTCCTCACACACACCGCAGGGCCATTCTGTATATTTCAGAGTGAGGGAGAATGCAAAGTGTCAACTGGAGCCAGAACGAGGGTCCAGCCTAACAGGGCAGGAGGACCTTGGGTCCAATTGAGTGGACTCTACTGCGTGCGTATCAGCCTGATCCTAGTGGATTATTTATTACTAGAAAGAGAAAATTTCAAGAAAGGAGAGCCATCACTAAAGACCATGGAAAGACTAGAGACTGGGTGTGTCGTCACATCGTCTTCCTCGTGTGTCCCCATTGCTGTGCCGGAATGCAACCTTTTGTAAGGGTACCAGTCATAGTGGGTTAGGGTTCAGCTGAAGGGAATCATTTTGATATAATTAACTCTGTAAAGAGCCTTTTTCTAATAAACTCAAATTCTGAGGTGCTAGAGGTTAGCCCTCTAGTTTCTAAACACCACCCTTAACAGAGCCCTTCCTTTTCATGTATAAATTCTGCCTAAATGCCTCAGGATCCAGGTCCAGGATGATGAGACAAACCTGGTACCTGTGAGAACTTCCCCGATGATCCATGACCAGCCTCTCCACTCTGAAGCCACAGTGAGTGGATTTCTTGACCTTAGATGCAGCAAGAGGCGCAGGAGGGGAATCCAGCCCCTAAAGTCTCATGCCCTGGGCTTTTCACCTAGATTCCTCTGGACTTCAGCTAGGGAGAACACTAGTAAAGAGGACTGGACTCGGTCTTCCTAACTGTAGACTTGGCTCCCTGCTTCAGACCACTCTGCCTTGGTGAGAAAAGGGATTCGCGGATCCAAGAGTCTCGAACATTCGCAGACGTTAAGTTGAATGACTGTCCATGAGTGGTGCAGTGATGGGAACTCAGAAGCACACTTGCCTCCTCCTTCGTTAGCTCCAGTTGCTGAGCTGCCTTGTTTGTACGCAGCCACCCTACTTGGTTCTTCAAAGAAAGAAAGTGTGAGTGAGACCGTCAGATACCTGGGGTTACACCAAATTCAGTCTTCTGAGTAATGGGACAGAAAATGCTCAAACCACTCAGAACACAGTCTAGGACCCAAGACGATCCATTTGTTGTCAGGAGGAAATAGGTCGCAGCCCTCCAAAGTAAGTGAAGATCCTGAAGTAGAAGGCCAATCCCAATGGCCAACTGTGTCAAGCACAAAAATGCTGTGTTTTTTTTTCAACAGGTGTAGCTGGAAGAAGTTTCCTGTCCCCCAAAGAGAAAAACACCCACTTTGTATGCATCCTGGCCTTGTGCTGTGTACTGAAGGTTAGTGCCTTTCACACTTCTGTCAGGACACTTGCGTCAGGAGGACACCTGTTGGGGCTGGAGAGGGATGAGGAGATTGTATGCGATTGTCTTACTTTTTTCCCACTCGCTGGTATATTTTTTCTATAACCATGTTTCTCTACATCCTGTCTTTTTCCATATGGCTACTCCATGAACACCCCCTTAACTGATGGCAATGTGGTCTTGGTTTTCTGCCATGAAATTACTTACCAAGGTACTACATAGAAACTCCTTGAGGAGAGGTGTTCTTTTTGTTTTGTTTTGTTTGTTTTTGTTTTCTGAGACAGGGTTTCTCTGTGTAGCATTGGTGCCTATCCTGGAACTTGCTCTGTAGACCAGGTTGACCTTGAACTCACAGAGACCCACCTGTCTATGCATCCCAAGTGCTGGGATTAAAGATGTGTGCCACCACCACCTGGCTAAGGAGAGGTGTTCTTCAGGAAGACGTCACCTGGAGCTAAGAACTCACAGTCAAGTTCAAAGCTGTTCTCATTCAGATTAACATACCAGACACAACACATCCTTCCTAGGCCTTCTTCTAGTCTTCTCTGGGTCCCCCAACACAGCTCCCCTAGTGCTACCCATGTCTGTCCACAGATACTGGCTGCAGAAAAGACACCATTTTCAGAAAAATTTTTATTCTCGTGCATTCATCTGATTCTGGGGTGTTATGAACGCAGGGTTTCTGGGAACAGAGCTCAGATAGGAGGGGATTTCCTGTGTCCTTGGTGTCAGACCTGTTCCCACACATTACCTACAAACTGGGCACAAGGCTCCTTGGAGGCATGGAATGGTATAGAAGATACAAAGACCCCTTGTCTGATACTAAAATCAGAGGGACATCTGATTTCTCCTTCCAGCTGCACTAAGGCATTTCTCCATCCTTCCTACCCTCTGGTGTTCTACTTATGAAGGAACAAGATGACAGAAAAGAAGACTGTTCCACTGCTCAGCTCATCTAGGTCCATAGTATCCATAGGAAGCTCGCCAAGGTCACTACTCATGTCTGTTGGCACCTGTGCCACCCACCAGGGACCTTCCCATATGCACTGGGCCAGGTAGAAGGGAAGGCATATATGGATGGATGCTTTCTGAAGGAAGGGAGGGATCAGCAGCCATAACTTCCCCCCAACCCATGACCCAGGAAGACCCCAAGGCTGCTGTGGAGGAGGTAAAGGCACAAGGCATGGTGCTCACTGTCATTAAATGGTGAGCCCATAGGTCAGGGCAAGTCCACATTCCCATCATCCCTCAGCAAGACGGCAGGGTCTGCAGGAGTCAGCAACAGCCATTTCTAAGAGACCAAGCATCAGTGACTTTTGAAGTCAGGGATTAGCTGTCCCAAAACTTCAAAACCTTACTGTTTATTTGCTTGCTTGCTTTGAAATAAGATTTCATTTTAGAGCCCATGTCGGCCTGGAACTCATTATGTAACCCAAGTTTGTCAGAAACACAGTTCTTCTGTCTCAGCCTCCCAAGTTTCAGGATTGCAAACACTGGCCACTCTGCCTGGGTGGGGAGTGTACTTTTTGTGATGAGAAAAGCAACTTAGCTCTTGACTTTCCTGTGGGATCAGTGGGGACTTTCTGGCCCTACTAGGTCTTCCCATTCATCCCACAGTTGTGTTGGGCTTCAGACAGGGAGCCAGGCAAACAACTGAGGAACTGGGCGCCAGCACTGGGCTTGTTTCTCATTTTTATAAATCTCAGGAGGTTTCTATAATAGTTCTCCTGTCATTTCTTCTCCAATGAAAGTTTTAGAAATAATTTATGTGTTTTAAAAACAGGTTATGGTAATGAGTACACAAAGTACCTTGCAATCTGACCACTTTCTGTTGCTGACCCAAGACCACAGACTGAGAAATTATAAAGAAGACCTTTGCTTTGGGCTGTTGGGTCCACTACAAGAACCAAGGCTGCAGCCAGGCAGTGGAGGCTCATGCCTTTTATCCCAGCACTTAGAAGGCAGAGGCAGGCAAATCTCTGTGGGTTTCAAGGCCAGCCTTATTTACAAGAGCTAGTTCCAGGACATGCTCCAAAACTACAGAGGAACCCTGTCTAGAAAAACAAACAAACAAAAAAACAAAACAGAAAGAAAGAAAGAGAAAAAAGAAATAGAACCAAGGCTGCAATTGATATAGGTATTACAATTGTATTACAGCTACAGCTGACACATTCTCAAGAAAACCTGCTAATCCACAAATCCGTCGGTCACACAAATAGGCCAGTCACCTCCTGAAGAATCCATCTCTCCTAATATCTCATGATATTTGGAAAGAAGAAAAGATATTCAAACCATAGAATGGCCTCCTACCTTTCTTGGTACTTCTATGCTTGGCAGTCTCTAGAAGCAGAAAAAGGCCCCAGTGCAATCTGATGCTAAATACCCACAGATGCCCGACTCCTGGCTACACTGAGTCTGGGTCCTACCTCAGCACAAGTGGTGGACATCTTTCTCTAAAGCCTTCCTGAGAAGACACAAATACATTTGAAAAGGAGTCTCCTAGATTCTAGGTGGCAAAGAACATTCGCTTTGGAGCATGTCCTAAAGTTTTTGAGATAGGATAGGGACATTCTTTGAGTGAAATTTCCTTCATATTGAGAAGATGGGTAGAACCTTTCTGGTTAAACTGACAGTACTCTGCAGGAATGCTGTGGGAGTATGGTTTTACCCTGTAAAGATTTGCTTCTTGTACTTGTTTAATAAAATGCTGATTGGCCAGTAGCCAGGCAGGAGGTAGAGGCATGGCAATGAGAACAGAAGAATTCTGGGAAGAGGAAAGATTCAGCCTGCAGCTGTCACCCAGATATAGAGGAAGCAAGATGAGAATGCCTCACTGAAAAAAAGTACCAAGCCATGTGGCTGATACAGATAAGAATTATTGGCTAATATAAGTTATAAGAGTTAATAAGAAGCCTGAGCTAATAGGCCAACCAGTTTATGATTGATGTAGACCTCTGTGTGTTTCTTTGGGACTGATCGGCTGTGGGAGTGGGGCGGACAGAAACCTCAATCAACACAGGAGCAGCTGGCAGAGTGACGACATCCTGCCAATGCTCCAAGCAGATGGCAAGCATCTTGTGGGCCCCTAGAAGGCTCTCAGGATCCTGGGGACAAGGAAGACCACATAGTTCTGGGACTTCACAGTTTTTCTGGCATACCTGCTTCTCCCTTTTTAGAAAACCCAGTTCTTAGAACCTGCCTGAATTTTAGTGTTGGAACATGAATGTATGTAACCTCACCTTCTGCTTGCTGAGACTGCATGTCTTTAGTGCAAAACAGGTCAAAAGTCAGGAGGAAGAGCATGCTAAGGGAAGAGAAGAGGCGGCGGCCTCATTTACATGGTGAGATGCGCTCCAGTGTCTCTTCCCGTCAAGATGATGTGGGATCTCTGTTCTCTGCACATATGGAAGAGTCCAAGGGGCCTGCACCATAGAAAAGGAAGCAGTAAGATGTGTTAACACAGATAACTAAGGCACCCAGGGAACCAAGTCTGTCATCGTGGTCTCCTCAAGGACCAATTGGGCCCACCGCCTCTGCACATACCTCTCCCTTAATCCCTACTCTCCACTGCCTCCCTGCCCTCACTCATCCCTGCTGGGCTTGCTTCTTGCCATCTCTGTGCCAGATACTATGTTAAGCACATCAGAAGACTTGACTTATATGGGGAATTAAAATAGATAATGTGTGAAAGCATAGAGCAGAATGATAGTAACCAGGGGCTGGGGAGAGCAAAGGGAGCAACTTAAATAGAGCTTGGTCAAAAATTTTAAAAAATTTAGAGCCAATCAAGGGAAATCAGTTTAAAAGCTCTGTTGTACAAGAGCAATGGCAACAGTCAATTACAATGTATGGTTTTTGCACCCTTGAAAAATGCTGAATGAGTGGGTATAATATGATCTTACCATATAGATCACAACTATGTCAACTGACACATATTTTAGTAAGCTAAATATAGTCGTTTAATATCTGTGTGATTCAAAACATCATGTTGAACACGATACGCACAATTTTATATACTGATTTTAATTAAAATGTAAAATCACAAAAAGAAAAGAACTGTGAATTCAGTGAATTTTCCTGTGGAGTGCATGCAGAGCTGGTACCCTGTTTCTCCTTTGGGGATGAGGTAATTCAATGACCGAGAGGATGAAAACCTCAGTGGAAGTTTCACTGCTGGCCTGTTATTCTCACACACCCACCAGATTATCTGTTACAAACCTCCACCTCCATATCACAGAGGAAGAGATGTAATTATGACCCGGCAAGGAAAAATGCCTTCCTCCCACATATAGTACACTATGGATTAAATTGTGCTCCCAACTCCAGGATTTCTTTATTCCCATCAGAATGCAACTGGACTTAAAGATGGGCAGGGGGCTCTTTAACTGGGTGATGTAAATAAAAATTAGTTCATGGGGGCAGGTTCTAACCAACAAGATGGCGAGCTTATAAGAAAGGTAATCAGGGGCTGGATTGCTCAGCAGTTAAGTATTTCTCCCTCAGAAGACCCAGATTCAGTTCCTGTCACTCACATCTGACACCTTCTTATGGCCCCTGAAGGCACCTACACACATGTGAAGCACCTAAGCTTCTGCAGGCACACAGACCTATACATAAAATTAATCAATTAGCTAACTGATTAATTGAAAAGAAGAAAGGTGATCAGGACATAGACACGAAGAAAGATGGCCATGTATCACAAAGGATGTTCACAGACACCTGTGAACCAGGGAGACCTAATTCAGGGGCAGGAGTTCTGCTTAACACCCTCATCTGGGATTTCCAGTCTCCCAAACTGGGACAATATGATTTTGTTAAAGCTGTATTCTATAGAGCTGGGTGGTGGGGGCGCACACCTTTAATCCCAGCACTCGGGGGGCAGAGGCAGGCGGATCTCTGTGAGTTCAAGGCTAGCCTGGTCTACAAGAGCTAGTTCCAGGACAGGAACCAAAAAGCTATGGAGAAACCCTGTCTCGAAAAATCAAAAAAAAAAAAAAAAAGCTGTATTCTATAGGGCCTTGATCTCATGGCTCCAGTGAACTCACACACCCTGAATCCCACAGTGGAATGTGATACGGAGACACTCTTACCCTCTCTGCCTCATTCTCCCGTGGGTGGATTTCCCTTCTCTGCTGAGGTGTATCCAGCATACACATATCTGGAGTCTAAAAGACATCCAAGCAGGTATTAAGGTCTAGGCCAGAGGGTGTGTTCTGTATGAGATCCTCAAGTTCAATCCCAGACTCAGAAGACAGTGCTAAACACACCTAGATATAATATTACTCATGTGCACTTGCTTATTAATGTATGCACCTATGTAGAAGGAAATAGTTCCAGTAGCCACAGGGGACTACCAGCCCTTCTGGGACTCTGAAGAGGTGGTGACTCTGGAAATCATACGAGAAAGAGGCAGACTGGGGCAAAGGGCATATCTGGCTTCTAAAGGAATGATATGGATCTTTATTCCAAGAATAGCAACTACCCCAAGGATTGTATGGGAGAGTTTTGTGACCAGGTTTAGTGTCACAGTTTATCTGGGCAACCAGTATTTGGTTTCTTATGGTAAAATGATTTCTTTGGTCCCATCAATGACACTGGAAAGACCTGGATTGGCTACTTGACAATAACACAGCCTAGGGGAAGTCAAGTGGGTCCTTCAAACACACTGCAGAGGAGATTGCCCAAACCCTAGCTGGCAGGAAGGGTTTAGCCCTGGAGATGATCCCCTAACTATTGGAGATCAGGAGCAAAGTCGCGCACTTGAAAATGGTCCCGCAGCAAAACAGAGGAGGCAGCAGCTTCCTTGTTGCTAAGCATCCATTCTCAGATGGCATCCACATTCGATTGCATCCTTATCCAGGCTGTTAGCTCATCACTGATACTAAGAAAGAGGCCTCCCTAATCTCATCATAATATCTGAAACATGTTCTTTGTTCTTAGTTTGCAAGCTGAATGAAGGAATGATCTAGAAAAAGGCATTAAAGGGCCTGCGTGGTTAGCATGAAGACAGGAAGGAGTAGCAGCCTGTAGAACTTCATATCTAGCATGCTTACAAAATCAGGATGAATGTATATCCAATGGGGCTTATATTAATTTTCAGTAATGTGATAACATTCCTATAAAAGTAATTTATAGGCAGACTTGAGGCAGCTCTGGGAATTGAGCTTGTGGGATTAGAGAAGAACCCGCAGGCCTCAGTGGGGAGTTGCATTGAGTTTGCGGTTCACAGTGGAGGTTGCTGCTCTTTGCTCTCAAATTTCAAAATTACAGCCACTCACGTAAATGCAACAACCTGGCTGTGAATCCAGAGTCATGCAGGATCTGGGGAGACTTTGCCCCCCAGGTTCATAACGGAGCACAGGAAGTTTGGTTGCTCAAGTTTTGTTTTCTCCGAGGTGGCCTTGTGGGGGTTGTAAATGAGAACCTGAGGGTGGGGCGCAGAGACAGGCCAGGCAGGTAGCATTGGCTTTTACTGAGAGACCTCCTTGAGATTTTGGGGGTGGTTTTCAAATGAGACAAAGTATAAAGGTAAGCTTTGCCTCCTGTTTTGTTACAGCTGTCTTGGGATTCTAGAACATTTGTGGCTGAAGTCAAGGGATTAAATGCAGCCTGTGCATGGGGAAAGGAAAGACCACCTCCTCTGCGAGATTGACTTTGAATACATAGAGCAAGACAGAGCTGAGGAGTGCATTCCAGCCATAGGAACTGCATGTCTAAGATCCTGAGACAGCAAAGACCTTGGCTGGGTTCAGACAAGAGAAAATGCTAGAGGGAAGAAGACAGAGCTGAGAGAAGGGGGCTCAGCCTCATCATTCAGGGCCCACACCAAGAGCTAAGGAATGCCCCCACACCAGTGGCCAAATGACAGTGGTCTTCAGAGGTCTCTTGTGTTGGAGAAGCCCTGCAGAGATTTAGGGAAAGCAACTCTCCTTAAGCCCTGGAGTCCATCCTACCTATTAGCATCAAGAGACAACACCCATCCCTTGCCCCCACATCCCCCACTAACAGCTTCAATGTGGTGCTTTCCTAAGATGGTTTCTGGACAGTCCCAGTCCGGTCTTCATCACCATTTCTCTTCACACCCGCCTAAACCTAGAGAACCATCGTCCTTTCTTTCCCCTCTCTGCCTTCCTGCCCTCTTCGCACTTTCCTCATGTCTCCTTCCTTTTCCCTTTCTGTTTTATTTTACTTTAAAAGCAGACTGTAGTTTTAGAGTACTTTTGGGCACCCTGAGCAGAAGTTGCCTTTTCCATGCACCTTTTCACACACATGCGCACGAGCACACACACACACACACACACACACACACACACACAAATGCACACACACAGATCTTCTCTGAATCATCCCTCCCTCAGCGGTGGCTTTGAATAGCTGATGAGCCTGCCTCGAAAACTCAGCCCACTGTGTCCTTAGTTTGAGGGGTCCTCGGTCTGGACATGCTGTGGGGTTCAACAAATGCATTGGCTATGTCTACCACTATAGAATCATACAGAATAGTTTCACTGCCTTAAAAGCCCTCTGTTGATCCCTCTCTCTCCTAAAGACCTGCCAACCACAGATCCTTTTTACCATATCCTTGATTTTGCTTTTTCTTGAGTTGGAATTAAATTGACTTTCTTTCCATAGTACTATCCATGGAGGTTCTTCACTTATTTTTACAGCTTCAGACCTGGCTTCTTACTACTGAATGATACTTTGTTGTCTGAAATTACCACTGTTGGTTTATATTTTTACCCACTGAGACATTTGGTTGCCTCCGAACTTGGGCCATTATGACTGAAACTGCTCTAAACAGCCATGTGTAATTCTTTAAGTGGGTACAATTTTTACTTCCTTAAGCAAATACCAAAGACTGAAATGCTGGATTATACAGAAGACTGAATGAGTCTTTTTGGATACTCAAGGCGAACTCTAACTGTAAGACTAAATTTTTAAATATCATATAGTTTCGATATACAATCCCTCAAAGCACACATTTCCACTTCAAAGAGGAGGAATCGTAGGACTGACAGCAAAGAGAGCCCAGAAAGATCCAAGCAAACTCTGCACCAACAGGACAACAGCAGACCCTACAGATCCTCATCCAGCATCGGAGTGTGTGATGACATCATCTGAGTTCAGTGGGACCGTGTAGTCTTGACCGTGTGGTCCTGCTCCACACAGCACATGGCTCCTGCCTCAGACAACTCCAGTCATCCCCCACAGCTTTCTTCATCAGACACCCCACATTATTGGAATCCCTCAAATACTAGAATCTCCAGTGAGACTTAGGCTTCTTCACAGCATCATGCATTGGTCCGTTCACGGTCTCTTCATAGCGACTCTGACCCTGCTGGCACACTGTCTGGCCTCTTGGACTCTTTCTGGCTCTTTGTCATAATTTCCATGACCTTGTAACTCTTCTATTTGCATGCCTGTAAAATGAGCACCCGCCACATAGTTAACACCAAGTTCTCTTGGATTCAGTCAGCCCCTCAGACCACAGCGTTAGTTGTCTAAGAAGGGCTATGTCATGGAAAATACTTTGCTAGAAAGTCTTCTTCAATTAGGACAACTCTACAATGGAATTCTTTTTAAATGAAACTCTTCCAAATGGTTTTTCAGTTTTTCACCTTAGAGCTTTTGCTGGGTGGAGTCTTGCTCTCAAGGTGCCTTTCCTATCATTGTTGTGCAACGTCTGTAGTTTCTTTTTAGTGGTACCAATATCTCCAACAACTAGAGCTGTTTTGCCTGCAGCTTCAAACAAAAGCAAGCATCTTTCCTCACCAGGCAGCATTTTCCACATCTTTCTACCACTGTCTGTTTTGAATTCTTACTACAAATCTTTCTAAAATCAGCAAGTCATAACCATGCCACTGCTTAGAAGCTAAGGTATCTTAAAATGTCCTGCACCAAACAATTTTTTTGTTACATTTAATTTCAACTCTCAATTTTTAAAGGATGCAGAGAGAATAAAGCCATCTGCTCTTTGCTACAATGTAATATGGATGACCTCCAGTTCAAATTCTGACAGCATCTTTTTTCCCCTCTGAAATTTCATAGTCACAAAGTCTCTTTTGTTTCTATCAGCATTCTGGTATTATTAACACCTATCAGAATGGCCCATTCATCTGTAACTATAATATTCCAGTGTTTCTCCAGCCTCCAACTTCAAGCTCTTCCTCATTCTTCCTACAGTTTCAAAGGCCTATGAGTCACATGGTCAGGTATATTACAGGAACAGCTGCATTTATTATTCTATTTTCTCATTGCTGTGGCAAAATATATGACAGAAGAAATGTAAGGAATGGGGCTATTCAGGCCAGTGGTTTCAGTCCATCATTGAGGAAAAAGCAACAAGAGTGAATGGAGGGAGAGTTTTGTTGAATTAGGAGCAGCGGGCTGCGTCCCCGGCCCCCGCTGCATCCCCGGCACCCGGCCGCCCCCACAGCTAGCTTTACCCGAAATAATTACACGGAAACTGTATTCTTTTAAACACCGCTTGGCCCATTATATCTAGCCTTTTCTCGGCTAACTCTTGCACCTGGACTAGCCCATTTCTAATAATCTGTGTAGCCCACAAGGTGGCTTACCAGGAATGATCTTAACCGGCGTCTGCCTGGAGTGGGAGAATCATGGCGACTCAGTGACTCAGCTTCTTTCTCCCAGCATTCTCTTCTGTTTACTC
The DNA here is from genome assembly GCF_000317375.1 of Microtus ochrogaster. Lineage (NCBI taxonomy): Eukaryota > Metazoa > Chordata > Mammalia > Rodentia > Cricetidae > Microtus > Microtus ochrogaster. Next base: position 31,351,603 of record NW_004949099.1, read on the forward strand.
CGCCTATCTAAATTCTACCCTATCAGAGGGCCAAGCAGTTTTCTTTATTACTTAACCAATGAAAGCAACAGATAAGATACAAGACCCACTTCCATCAGAGTTTCTCACATCTTATGTCAGGAAGCAAAGAGCCTGCACTAGAAATGGCCCAGAATATAACTCTCAATGGCCTGCCTATGTTCACCAGCTTGGCACCAAGTCCTAAAGGTTTTTTAACCTCCCCAAATAACCAGCTGAGAATCAAACCTTTATATGCAGGTGCATGGTTTCAAACACAAACCATGACAACAATACACAGCCATCTAATAACAAGTTACACCTCTCAAGTTATTTATGCCTTTTAAAATCTCATTCAGCAATATTTTCTAAATTTTAATATATTGAGTTTTATATATTTAGTCAGATTTATCACCAAGTAGTTAATAATGCTTGATATTGTAAACTGCCCTTATAAAATAGTTTATTGTTTACTGTTGGCATATAGAGATACACCTGACTTTTAGAGATTACATTGTATGCTACAAATGTGTTTGGCTCTCTTATTAGGTTCTGGTCACTTTCTGTGGATTCCATAGACATTTCTATTCAGGGGTTAAGCAGTCTGTAGTAAAACAAAACCTAAACTACTGAGTGCAGAGGTGCCCACTTGTAATCCCAGCTTCCTGAGAGGCAAAAGACTCAGTTCAGTGGCAGAGGGCTTACCTAAATGCATGGTGTTCTGGCCTCAGCCCCAGTATTAAAATGTTTTGGATCTTCTTTTCCAACATGGATATTCAAGCTAGAATCCTCAGTGAGGGCCTTCTGTCCTGATCCCAGGAGGAAACTGTCAAGTTCTCTAATTGGTGTCAAAGCTTCAGGTTTATTGTTCTTAATTGAATTTTTCTCTCCTGTTTCATTTTTTGAAACATTATTAGAAATAGGAATAATGTTTTTTAAAAAGCAAAACAAGCAAGAAAGAATGAACACAAGGAAGGGAGGGGGATGGGAAGGAAGCTGTTTAAATAATCGCACGACTTTTCTCTCCTGTATCACTGGGATGGAGAGCTACAGGGATAATTTTCAAATGCTTGCCCAAGCCTATATTCTCAGGTTAAACTTCACATCTTTGGCCATAATGCCTAGCATGCATTCTGTATAGTACTGATTTTGATTTTCTGTACACACCCCTTATCTCACTTTGCACATGGGGGGAGGGTGATTGTGTTCTGTATACACCCTTACTCACTTTGCACAAGGGAGGAGGGTGATTGTGTTATCAGTCTGCAGTTTTCTTTTCTTGTCATGTTTTGGGGTTGGTATAAGGACTATGTTTCCCTCAAAGACAAGATCTCTGAAAGTGATATTTGTTTATTTGTTTTAATAAAAGACCCACCACTTCTTTGGTGGAATTTTTGAGACTCTGGGCTCTTCTTCCTGGAAAAGTTCTCACAATACAATTTCTTTGTTGGCTTTGGGCTCTTCATGCTCTGCACTCTTCCCTGAGGGAGCTTTGGTGAGGTGAGCTCTGATGCTATAAGAAGATTCAAAAGTAGGTTTGAGCAGCAGAGAAGGAACAGGTGAGTGAGAAGCAGGAACAAAGAACATCGTTTGAAGACAGCGTTGATGTATCTACCTGGAGCGAAGCGGCAGAGGACTGGGGTGGGGGGGAAGAAAGTGTCCTGGCTGGGAGTCCTCTGAGACAGCAAAGTCAATGCCTGTTATGAAGGCATCAAGGTCTCTGCTGGGTTGTAATAAATGTCTACAAGGTGCTAGTCCAAACTCTTTTTCATTCTTTAAGAAGCCTACAAACCACAATCCCAGAGAACCTAGACAACGAGGACCCTAAAAGAGACATGCATGGATCTAATCTACGTGGGAAGTAGAAAAAGACAAGATCTCCTGAGTAAAGTGGGAGCATGGGGACCATGGGAGAGGGGAGAAGGGGAGTGGAGAAGAAGGGAGGGGAGCAGAGAAAAATGTAGAGATCAATTTTAAGCAAAAGGATACTGAACCCATAAGAAACAGAATCTAGGGATGCTTCCTAAGTAGAGTGAACACTCCTCTGGTGCCCAGGCCATGGAGACCCACAGTACCATAGCAATAGTGAGTCATGGGGTTGTGAGGAACCTTTGAAAGTATCATACCACGCCACCCATCACACACACGGTTCTTTGGAGAATCAAGCAGCATTCCCATCCTTTTCATTTCCCTACACTTTCCTTCCTTAGCAAAGCCTATGGTGGCAGATGCAGGTAGAGGAGGGCCCCGTAAAGACCACAGGAGCCACTTTTGTCCCTGGCTTTGCAGTGACCTGCTGTCCCAGCACCAGGACCACGGCCACAACTGACAGGTGGGCAGAAGGGGCTGGGTGGGGTGAGTGGGGTCAGAGGAGACTCTGACAAATAATAACTAACAGCTTGAGGCTACTCGAGACTGCCACTCCCTTGGTCCGAGTTCCCAGGGGAGGAGAAAGCCCTCCTGGCTAAGGCCCCACCTGGATACAGCTCAGTCTGTGACTCTGAGATCTCCAATGATCACAATGGTCTTTGTTTGAAGGAACAACCTCATAATGGCTTCAGCCAGACCACAGTCAGGAATCTTTTCTTATGATGTGTATAGGAATGGAGAAACTTAAACAAACAAACAAGCCAACCAAAGAGCAGCTGCCTATGGAGCCATCACTTAAAATAAACACAAACCAGGCACAAGATGCATGGCCTACTCTGCACCCTCCCTGAGGGCAGTTGGCAGATTATCGATAAAGTGATGTCTGTCCCTCAAGCAGCAATTCCTGGCCATGACACTGAGTTTTGCATTAACGAGTAAACTGCTTACTGGGCTTGACTTCCTCATTAAAATACAAAAGCAACAGATGGGGCCAAGGCTCGAAATGGGAAAGGGCATCTCCTGGACTAGCCCCTGTAGGATCTCCAGTGGGATGCAAATCCTTTCCCATCTTGCAACACACACTCCTCACTTGGCCAATGTCCGCTCCTCCTCACATGCAATTCTCTAAAAAGGCCCCTTGTTTTGAGCAGAAGGAGGAGATCAGCTTGCTGCGCTGGCTGGTGTTTCTCCATTTGTTGGGTTGTCATGAGTTGACATTGTATCCCGAATGTTCTGCCAGGGAGCCTGATGGGCAATTAGCTGAACACAGGGATCATGGTAACCAGCCCTGGCAGATAAGTACTGAAGGCTGCAAAGCCACAGAGTTTCTCATACAAATATTTCAAACTGTTTCCTCTCCTCTCCCGCAGATAAATAACAGCATAAATGAACTGGGTTCAGAGCACACTGGCTCATTCTCTCCCACTTTGACATGAACCAGCTCGGCTTCTAATTTGCCTCTCAATCTTCTACCTCACCCACTTCACACTTGCATATGTGTGGGGTGAGGTGCAGGTTAAATATATAAATTGTTTTTTTTTTCCTTTGCTTCATCTTTTAGAACAATTGGGCCACAGTAAGTAATCTCAGAGGAGCTGAATTCATTGCATTTGTGATGGGACCTAAAAGAATCTTCTTCCCTCCCCGCAAATATTTTCTTGACTGCCCACCAATTTCAACACATTTCTTTGGCCGTCTTCCTGTGATATGATTTCTTCTTTTGTAAGACAGAAATTTCCCCCTTTCCTCCTGGGACATGGAGATGAACATGGAGAGGGAATGGTTGACCCCTCATTGCAAATTTCACTACGATGAACTGAGAAAGAGAGACGGGTCCATTCCATCTCTACTGGTGGTCATAACTTTGCCCCTGCACGGTGCATGCGCCCCTCTTCCTTTCCTCTACTCCACACTTCCTCACTTTCTCTAACCCTCACCTTCTTCGCTGTTCCTTCCTCCTTCCCTCCCTCCTTCTCCAATCCATTTGACACCCTAGGGTGTGCCATCTCCACCCTCCCTAAGTCAATCTACTCTCTGTAAGAATGTCTCCTCTCCCTCCCCCAGGTAAGGGTACAGGAAGCTTGGGGGATGGTATTGGGCCTCTTCTACTGCATGCCCTCAGCACTTTGTTGCAGGTAACGGCAGAGTGGGGGCTTCCCCATCACTGAGAATGTAAGCAAATGCTCCTGCAGCCTTTGCATTTGTCCAGAGGAATGCACACAGATGCCTGGAATGAAGCCTGCAGAGAAAAGGCAGCCTACGAAGCACACCCCAGGATCCCCACACTTTGTCACAACTCCTTCCCTAGCCCTCCTGGGCTCCCACAAAGACAGCACACTCTTGCGGTCTTATTCATTTCTGTTCAGTGTTTCAAGACTTGGCCTATCTGCTCTTCTGAGCCTGAGGTGTCTGAGTGGGGTTTGTTGTTTGTTTGTTTGTCTAATTTTTGTATTTTCTCCTTTTATAAAGCAAATCTTTCCTGGAAACCCCACTGTTGCCTGATGGGAATTCTGCTTTTCTTTCCCTGTGTCCTTCACACACAACTCCATCACCCTCCCAAGAGACTAAGACTTCTTCCTGGAGCCACAGTGGCACCCCAGTGTTTGCTGTTCCAACTTCAAAATCCCAGTGAAGACTGTCCTGTGGGGCTGGGAATGTGTAGGAGGGGACAGTGGTACTGCGGGTGAGACACCACAAACATGGGTGACAGGGACTTAGCCGAAAGTCAAGCTCACTTTTCTGACTGCTCCCCCTCTAATCCACTGGCACCTCTGAAAGACAGTCTTAGATTTCAGCAGAAAGTGGTTGTTTACCCCATAACATTTGTGCCCCTACTGTACCAGTGGTTGTATCTTGTCAGGCCAGGAGTTGTTATAACTAGCAGAGCTCACAGCTAAGTGAGATGGAAGATTATTTCTCTTCTTCAGATGGGTGCTTAACAACTTTCAGCACCACAAACACCATTCAGTAGGAATGAAACTTCCCAGGTAGGAACTAGCTTGATTCCACCACGCTCTGTGACTCTGCTGTGTCTTCAGCAATAGGATCTTACTGTCAAGTTCTGGAGGGCAGCTGAGAGTACTGGTTATAACCTGGTACTGCTTGAGGTGGGGGTATCTACGTGACTTCATTGGTCAACAGCTCAAATAAGATGACCTGTTCCTGGTACTGGATTTTTTATTTGCTCACTTGAGGTATCTAGTTGGGGAATCATCCCTCTCTTGTAGGGTGACTTTATTACAAAATTGTTTTCTCTGGAAAGAATCACATGGGTTACTTTCCCCGACAAGTGCCAAGGCTGTTTGGTCTGACGATGTTAAACTACAAAGAGGTTGACATCTCTGAGAAACTCTAAGCCACTCAGCCAGGGTTCAGCAATCAGAGTCAGTTGGCAACTCAGGCAGAGTGTTTATGCTTTCTGAGACCCAGGCTTCCTGCTTCCAAAATCACAATGATGTATACGCCATAGATTTGCTGTGACAGGTAGCCATGTAAGTACCAGAGAAGGAATTACCTCACAAAGGATCCACTAACAGTTGGTCTGCTACCTCGAAGCAAAACTGTTGAAGTCTAGCAAGGCCTCCTCCAACCTTGATCTGAACACTTTCTCCATGTCCTGGAAACCTTGACCAAATGCTTGGGAAGCCACATTGAGCAACAGGCACCCATGTAAATAACTTGGCTTTGACTCTTTGCAAAACACAAACTGTTGTGCCAACCAAGTTCATGAAACAATTGTTCAGGACGTCTGTTTTCTTAGCTTCTAAATAATAGTTCTGCACTGCATGCAGGACTGTTATTTACATTGAAAGATTGAAGGTTTGTGAAAAAGTTTGCCAGAACACAATCTGAAAAGTCAGCAAGTTTCTAGTTTTGTGTCCAGTTTTTGACATTTCCTTCAACATTGCACAAAACTGGCTCCTGTGTCCTAAAGCAAACAGCTCTGTGCAGGCATAAAGCCGTAACGCTGTTGTCGCAGATCTGCCTCTGCCTGCTGGCCAAGTGTCTTCCACTAGACAGGGGACCTAGGGACCTTGTCTCTGGTTTTCATATACTCCAAAAGAGACCTGAAAGTGCACACTACAGAAAAGGACACCGAGACAAAAACAGTCACGGAGACATCCCAGGAAGGTTTTGTAGATCAGTCTGACACAAAATGGCCTAAATTCAAGTTAGAAAACATGGTAATTCCATCAAACCATCTCTGGGTCACAAACAAACATATAACCACTGAGTCACTTTGTATGTATCTGGATAAGAGATTTGGTAAACATGGATCTGTCTCTCTGAGTACAGCATCCCAAACAGCTTATATGATGCTCTCAGGACATAAAATACTTCAGTGAGCGCAGGTATGTGAGGTTTCACCCAGGCATCTCAGCAATGTGTCTTTTCATTCAATTCAGTTTTGATACGGTCTACCTGAAGGTGGTACAAGGCTGTGGACTTGGTCCCCAAGACTGGTCCCACAATTATCTCATTTGTTTTTCTGGAAGACTGGATGTTTACAGGGTTTCCACAACCTCTGCTTTGGTGTATTAACTTACTAGAATTTTCCACAGAAGGCAGGAAACAAAGACTATTAGAAGTGCATAGGGAATGGTCTCAGAGCTCCCACACCCTTAGTGCTTGCCACTCTCCTGACATTACCAAGCCCTTGGCCATGAAGGAACCCCCTAATCTCTATCCTTCTGCATTTTAATGGAAACGTTATTAGATAACCAAGATTGATTAAGCAATTGTCCACAACTGCCAACTCACCCTCAGCATCCTCCTTCTCCCCGGGTTGGAGATGGAGTTAATGTCCCAGTATTCTCTTCTTGCCTGTCATTATGGTGGCCAGCTTCATCCTGATGCCTTCTGGGGGTTGCCAGATAAGTTTCTGTCTTTGACATATAGGGAGAATCATATTTTCATAAAGATTTTTATGTTTTTAGGGGTTGTTTGACAACCAAGTATGTATTTTGTGCTATTACTAAAGGCTTTTGCTGACTTTTCAACATATTTTCTAGAATATAAATAAGATTACATTTTTGTTTTCTCTCCATCTGTAAAAATTTTAGTGATGAAAAAAAATGGTGCTCCCCCTGAAAGACTGTGAAATAATTCCTCAAACAATGGTAATTTGTATAATTTGATATTTTATAATAGGAGAGGTAAGCAAAATCATAAATCAGAGCAAAGTTAGATAAACATCCTAAGGTGTGTCTAACTATTTCTGCACTTTCCTCATCTTCTTAGTAAATTTAATTTTTGCTTTAGAGAAACAAACATTCGAAGATACTTAAAGAATATTTTCTTTCAGGAATGCATAATTCATCATAAGCCAGTGTTTATGACTTATGGGGGGAATTCTAAAATTGAAGGTCGGGGAATTGAGGTGGAGGTACTTAAAGAGCTTTAACTAAAAAGCAGCGACTCCTCACTTGGTCCCACAAGGTAACTGCAAGCAGGAAGAACATTTGTATCTGTCTCCACGAGCATCTTCCTTTCGGGTGTAACATCCTGTTCCAGATCTGCCAACCACATTTGAAGAAGTCCCGTCATTGCCTGACACTTGCACTCACTTTAGATTCTGGGACCAATAGGGTTGATTGAGAAACCCCATTTTGTCTAAGGACTAAAACTACCCACCAAACAGACTGCCCCTAAGTGAGGGTCACTGTCTGTTATGGTGAGGCTGTACCCTGGAGCAGAAGTGATCACCTCATGAGAACCAGATTGTTCCCCTCAAGTGATGACAGCAATGACTTCAGACCATGCTAGGGAACCAGAGCTGAGCAAGGATCAACCAGATCACACCTGGATCAGAGCTGCTTAATTTTGCATACTCCCTGCCCCTGCCCCAGGTCTTCTATTTAGACCCAAAATGCATGTCAGTGCCCTGAAGACAAACTTGGGTTTGCTGAACCCCTTTATCAGTTCCTCTTTTCTATGCGGTCACACTCCTTTCTCTTCCTTTCACAGTTAATTGTGTCTTTGATTAACATTTTAGATGATGGCTGTCCCACTGTTAGCACTCTGGGAATCCTGGCTTTTGCTCTAGAACTTAAGGCAGTGGTGGACTTCGGCAGGATTTGAAGGAGGCAGGCTGAGCTCTGGCTACCGATTTTCTCCTCTGTCATTTGACAGAAGCCAGAGTTACTGCTGCGTGTACGGAGCTTTGGAGTCACAGTATTGGGATTTGTATGCATGCTTTCTCACTGTTCAAATCCAGCAGGAATGCCTTTGCGGTTCTGCAAAGGGAGGAGAGAAGAAACCTCACAGAGTTCGTTGTGTTTAGTGCTCCCTATTTTCTCATGACGATGTGCAGCGTTTACACAGCGCAGCAGCGAGCAAGGATTGGAGGCCATGCGAAGTTAAGCCAATGAAGGATGCTCACAACTACATTTTCTGCTTGTATTTGTCTCGGCAGCCCAGAGTCCTTCCAACAAAGCAATTATCTGTGACAATGTGAACAAAGACATCACACTCTCCCTTGGCTTCTAGCAGCCTTGTGTGTTTCCCGCCCGGTTACACACAGTGATTAGTCATGGGTTTTGGTCATTGCGGCCACTTTTCTGAAAGTGTGGGCTGATTAAGACATTCCTTCTGGTGAATGTATCTGAGGGTGGTGGTTTCTTGATTAAATTTATTTCTTTCAAATTTACAAGATTCTGCACTCCTCCGTGGGGTGGGTCATTGCAGGAGAGCAGCAAGCTCATGGGCATGCTTTTGAACTTGGAGCTCGGAAGGATTTGGCAATCTTGGTATTTTCTTTTCTCAGCTTTCCCGGATTTCCAGCTAGGGCATTTGTACCCTTCATCTGCTCCTCATTAGAACATCGTCGTCTCTCGTTAGAGAGTTCTCAGAGCCTTAGTCAGAACTAAGAATACTCTTTCCTCCAGACGACAGTCATGGTCTTTCTAGAGCTATGACAGAGAGGGAAGGGGCCAGGCTCTCGAGAGACTGGCAGAGCCCACTTCACGGTGTCATGGGAAAGACAGAGCCTGTGGCATTTGACAGGAGACTAATTCAAATGATTGGCTGAGACGAACTCTCAAGAGGAGAACTAACCAGGCTTCAGACATCAGTTGCCTCTAACACATACGAGTCATCAGACACAAATGTGTCTGAGGGAGGCTGCAAGCCCGGGCGCTAGCTTGAGTTTGGGAGGGCAAGGCCAGTTCATCCCTCTTCTTGGAATGCACACCCGTTCATTCATTAGTACACACACTTGCCTTCTGTCTCAATGAGTGGTAAATTATAGACATACCAAAGAATTGTTTCATAATAAATGTCTTTCTGATTTACTAGGAGCAAACACTAGAGTTGTATACCTACTTTGTGTATCTGTACACCCAGGCCTGTGTGAAATTGCTCAGGCAGAAAAGGTTCTGTGAGTGGAAAAAAACATTGAAGAGCTTTTGGATTAAGTCAGGGATGTTGACATCTCACCTGCTGGAGGCTGGAGGTTCAAGGCCAGGGTGTGACTGTGACTCCCTTCCTCCTGAGGCCTCTCTCCCTGCCCAAAGAAGGCGGTGTGGTCAACCTGCATCATCACATGCTCCTCCCTGTGTGCCTGTGTCCTAACATCCTCTTCTTTCACTCGATCAACACTGACACCAAGGTCCCCATTTGAATTTAGTTATTTCCTTAAAGACCTTGACTTGCTGGGGGGAAGGGTAAGATTGAGAGATGGCTCAGCCGTTAAGAGCACTGGCCTCTCTTCCAAAGGACACGGGTTCAATTTCCAGCACCTGCTTGGCAGTTCACAACTATCTGCAACTCCAGTTCCAGGGGATCTGGAATCTTCCTGCAGGCAAAACCTGAATGTACATACATACAAACAAACAAATAAATAAGTGAAATCTTAGGGGGAAAAAAAGGCCTTGACTTGCTGACTTGCTTGGCAGGCCCACACTTTTTACCCAACCAAGCACCAGGAGACAGAGGCAGGCCAATCACTGTGAGTTTGAGGTCAGTCTGGTCTTCAGTGTGAATTACATTCCAGTCAGGGCCACCTGGTGACTAAATTTAGCGTATGAGTGAGGAAAACACTATATAACTTGAAACAAAAGATAAAGAACTGGACAACTCTTACTGTTTTCTTGCCCACTTCAAGTCCCATTGATGGGGTAGTGGTGGTGGTAGTGGTGTGTCTGTGTGTCTGTGCAGTGGAGAACAGAGGTTGACACTGAGTGTCTTCTGAATTATCTTCCACCTTATTTTTTTGAGACTATCTGGCCAGTGAGCTCCAGACATCCTCTGTCTCTGTCAGAGAACACCACTGAGTCAGCTTTGATGTGGGGTTCAGGGATCCAGGTCAGGTCCTCACGTTGTGTCGTAAGCACTTGACTGACAGACTGCCATCTCCCAGCCCTGATTTTAGGTTTCATATTTGAAAATCATTCACTACCATGGCACGGATGTGCCCCTTAAGTTTCAGGTACCAGAAACTTAGTCCCCAAAGTCACATGTTAATAATGGTATTTGAAAATGAGATAAAATACCTTTACAATGACCATCAGTATCAAATGAGCTCATCAGGGCGGGGCTCCATGACAGCATCGGCGGCTTTATAAGGAGTGGAACTAAGACCCAGGCAAGCGGATGAGCACCAACCTGGCATGGGACTCCCTGGCCTGGCATGGGACTCCCTTGGCCTGGCATGGGATTCCCTGGTTGGCATGGGACTCCCTGGCTGGCATGGGATTCCCCGGCTCAGAAGCCACGGGAACCGCCCAGATTACATTGTCTGATCTTGATGTTCCCAAGCTTTAGACCCCACCCTTCATCCCTCAAAAGTCACCTACTCCAGGTCTAGTTACAGCTAGCAGACAGCTTCGCCTCCACGTACTTAGAAGCTGTTTGAGACCCTCCTCTCTGTCCCCACGGCAGGGGGTGAGATGCCCTCCCTCACGCCTGCAACACACAAGCATGTCCCTGTCAGGGTGCCCGCTGTTGACTTTGTCACTCTGTCACTCTTGGTGCTGATAGCTGTAGTTTTCATAAGAATATGTGCAGACGTTTCTTGAATGACCTTTGATGATTTTTAAAACGAACTTGAGTCATTTCTCCTGTGGCCGACTTATTTTAAGTGCTCTGCTAATGGGCTTATTTTCAGTATATCAGCATCTGTGTAGAAGCCTTCGACATGGAATGTTAGCCTTTGAAAGTGCTGCTGAGTGGCTAGTCTTCCCCGTGGAATCTGTGGCCTTGCCATCGCGATTGAAGTAAGCCTGAAGTTGCAATAGTCCAGACCCAGGCAGCAGGAGCTTGGGAGACCTTCCACGGTGCTGTCTGGAACAGTTTATAGAGTTTGAAGATTATCTGAACATTGCCAGCACTAAAGGAAATCAATAGCACCACCAGAAACACTCTTGCCATGTCCCTGACACCCATTTCTGCTTCTATGATTCTACTCAAAGCTTATATTTCTTAACCGATCTTAATACATTTCCTTTTCGCAGGGAAAACCTACACATGTTTAAAAGCATATTTATGTGAATTTTTATTCTTAAAAATGTCTTATCTGACTGAGGTCTAGATCTCTCAGGTTAAGCCTTTTTCTCATTCTTGTTTTACATTGTCTGCCTTCTTTTTTTCCCCCCCTTCTTCTTCGTTACCAGCCAAAGAAAAGATATCTGTACAACTGTGGGTAATTCTTTTTCTGCAGTGACAGTGTTTACATTTATTAAAGTAGTCACAAAGTTCCTGTAAGTAAGGGGTGGTGAACTGTCAGCATGACCAGAAGGAAACCACAAGGTCAGTTCTTATTAGCTGAAGCCTCAGTTTGTGTGAGCCTCGTGGGGTGCTCCTGCCGGTCTCCACACAGTCATTCCTCTGATACGGCTGTTTATCTCTCACACAATAATGAATTTCAAAGCGACTTGGTCTTCTAAATATAGAACCGTTACTAGAAAGCCATAAGTTTGTGCTAATGTATGCCCGATATGAACATGTTTTTTCTATCTGGGCAGTTAAAAATAACTTGCTTAGCCGGGCAGTGGTGGCGCACGCCTTTAATCCCAGCACTCGGGAGGCAGAGGCAGGCGGATCTCTGTGAGTTCGAGGCCAGCCTGGTCTTCAGAGTGAGTTCCAGGACAGCTAGGGCTACACAGAGAAACCCTGTCTTGACAAATCGAAATGAATAAACAAACAAATAAACAGGTATTCTAGACTCCACACAACCACGATATAATCTGGCTCTAAATCTAAATTACATTTACACTGCAACTTGGAAGTAGGGGACAAGAAAACAGTTACCAAAGGGGACCTTTAGGGACTTTGCTTCAATGACTAATGAGAAGAGAAAGGCAGATGGCAGCGGTGGTGACTGTTTCTATATGGAAAATCCTGATTGGGTGAGGTCAGACGACCGTAGTTGGAAGATCTGAAGATACACACGCTGCCTCTCCCAAGAGAAAGCTCTACCCTAAGAAACTCATTCCAGTTCCCCAGAATTCAGCTGCAGTCTTAGATCACGGCCTTTGTTCTCAATGCCCTTGTAAGGCGGACACTGGAGGTGGCTGCGAGTCCAGATACATAAAACACAAGCTTGCACAATTTACTTCTTACTCCGCCCACATGGAGTGTAAGAAGATCAGCAGATTCAGGCTGCATCTTCCTCCTCAGCGACTGTCCCTGCTGGCAGCAAGCATTTGCTCAGCTTCTGCAGTCCACAGCTGTTGTGGCTGGCACTTGCTTCGTTCCTGCCCACAGACTGTGGTTTGTGTCCCGTGCCCATTCTTATATAACAATGGCTTCATTTATCTACCAAACCTGCCCATTGTCAAGCTAATCTTGATTCTCCTCCATTTGGGTCATAGATAGTTATCCAAAGTTGGTGCAGATGTCTAATTTTTCTAAGCTGAGTTTTCTCATCTTTCTTTGGGGATGGCACATGTTTGACAGCAAAGTAATATTTAAAAATGTCATACTGCTGGAGACAACTGTGACTTAGCCTAGTAGAAGGCCACCTGCCAGATAAGATCTGGGAAAAGAACTCATTGAATACCTGGCAATGAGGCCTTTCAGAAGGTTGCTCCATTGCACATGGGTGGCAAAGAACACAAACACTGACCATGATGGTCCCTAACATGGGAGGGCTTAGAAGTAAGTATATCTAGATGCGTGAGCTATTTGCAAATTGGAATCGATACTTAAAGCATAGCTGGTAAACTTTAAGTGCTGAGATTTCTCTGATGTACCCAACAGCAGCTGGACTGTTTGAACTCACTGGACTGGGCAAGGAAGGTTCATAGCCAGCTATCCGAGCAAGGACCTGCTTTTTTCAATCTGAAGCAATTTCTATTTTTCTGCTTTATTTACGGTGATTTAAATTATTACCAACTTTTCATTATTGTAAGTATCCCAATGAACATTTTAGACAAATCTCAATCAAATATATTTGTTTTATCAGTAGGTTCAGAAAGATGAAATATCTAGGTGAAAGTATTTGCGTCTAAATTTTGTTAGATGGTATTAAATTGTCCCATATAAGAGTCCATCAGTTCACCCTTTCTTAGTTAACTGTCAGTATATTTGATTTTATTTATTTATTTTTTTTTAATTTATTTATTTATTAAGGATTTCTGCCTCCTCCCCGCCACCGCCTCCCATTTCCCTCCCCCTCCCCCGATCAAGTCCCTCTCCCTCATCAGCTTGAAGAGCAATCAGGGTTCCCTGACCTGTGAGAAGTCCAATGACCGCCCACCTCCATCCAGAGTATTTTTGATTTTAAATTACTATTAATTGTTAATGTATAAATACCTTTTATATAAGCTAATGGATTTCCCCCCGATGTTTTTACACCTGCATATGGCACTCTTCATATTCACTGAACCTCCAAACATCTTAGCTTCTGTCTCACACAGTGAGCAAATGAGGCAGCTTGGGAGCTATCAAGAGGAGACATCTCCCAGCAGCTCACAGAGCAGCCGAGAAGATCAGGGGAGGAGAAGAGTTGTGGTGCCATGGTCTCAGTTGTCGGTGAGTTGTGGAGAAGATACGAGGGCTGTTTGCTTTGTCCTCTGCAGGACGACCAGGGCTTCCAATCCCCAAGGGTGATGAACTCTGAGACGACCCTCCCTCGTATCTGGCCTGGTAAATTACTGAACTTCAGACCTACGTGAAATCCCATCTCACACGTTTTTAATGAAGTCAAAATAAATGCAATTACTGAACAGAAGCCAAAGATTACAGGAGGTTAGACACGGAGCAGGAACGTGGCCAGTGCTGTTTGTTTGCAAGCCTTGTGTGAACAGTTCCTTGGTGGGAGGGCAGGGATGGCCGTCCCTCCCCTGTGGGCATCTGCTGCTGATTATACTGCAATTGGAGTGGCTGTGTGGTGCCTAGGAAACCCGAGACCATAATGAGGACTCGGGCAAGTAGAATGTGAGAGATTGAAACCACAAGATGCAAACATCCCCCGGGAAAAAGCTTTCCAGAAGACCCGGCATTTACCCTGGAAAGTATGTTCAGGAAAACCCTTTAATAAATCAGCTTGACTCTTTCTAGTTCTGCCTCTGCACTCACCCTCTTAAACCCTGAAATCCACCTTATTCCTGTTTGACTCAAATGAAAGTAAGCATATAAATGGATGGTATATTCTCATAGAAAGTCATTGTTGAGGAAATTTGGATTGAAAACTTATATTCTGGCTTGTGAGTAAATCTGCATCTGATTCTGATCCCGCCCCCACAATAGGGCTGAAGATGTTTGGTAAATGCACTATCAGTATCATTGTGTTTTCCGCAGGATAATTGCTGTCTCCTAAAACCAAAGGGGAAAGGTCTGAGCTGCATGGAGAATAAGGGACTGTCTAGAGTTTATTTCCATAATCTCAGTCTCCTGGAGAAACTGTCTGGTTAGATAGGGTAATCTTTGCTGGCCTGAGACCCTGTCCCCTCTCATGAAGCTGTTTTGAGAACTCAGAGTAAATGCTTTCATTTCTCGGTGTCTCGTTCTTCACTCAGTTGCCGTGATTATACCGAGAAACTCAGAATAAAATTGGTTTTTGTTTGTTTGCATGCATGTCAATTCTTCTGACATCAAAACACTTTCTTAATTCCATCTTACACTACCTAATTTCTCTTTAAGGTAAGAGTTGGTGTTGTTTAAGAAAAGCAGCATGAGTTAAGCTAGCATTTAGCCTAATGAAAGTGCAAGGCCAAGCTGACTTTATCTTGAAAACAGCCCTTCATATGAAACAAAGTCACCAGCGAGGTGCCCCCATGAGACCAATGGATATCTTGACTTGCTGTGTTTCCAGTGAGCTCAGCAAGGTCTTTCCATCCCAGAGGAGGCACAGCCAGAGCCTTCTGTTTTTCTAAGCCACACTTAGAGTTGCCTTAAGGTATATACATGGGCTGCAGAACAATTTTTGAACATTGTGTGTGTGTGTGTGTGTGTGTGTGTGTGTGTGTGTGTGTGTGTGTGTGTGATTAGTTAATAAAGAGCTGACTGGCCTGTAGCTGGGCAGGAAGAGATTGGACGGGAGAGCCAGACTAGGAGGATGCTAAGAAGAAGCGCAGAGTCTGAGGAGTCTCAAGCAAGAGGCAGAGGAAGCGGGGCATGTGCATGCTGTACTGAGATAAGGTATCGAGCTGCATGGTAAAAACAGATAAAATATGGATTAAGTTGTCAGAGCTAGTTAGTAACAAGCCTCAGCTAGGAACTGAGCATTTATAATCAATACTAAGTCTCAGTGTGGGTTATTAGGGGGCTGAGCTGACTGGTGATATTGATGACAAACTCTACCAACATGGATACAGGTGTCCTTCAAATATATCTACTGTTTACAGGAGGCTGTGAGCTGCAGCGATGACCTCTCACCCCCACCCCAGGGCATTCTCCCTCTGTTTCCAAATAAGCAGCAGAATATGAAGATATTTTACCTGACTGTATCACTAAATCTTTTGCTTTTCTGTTTTACTGACATGGATTTCAAGAAATTTCTCTGAGTAAGACAGGAACCAGGCAGAGGTGTGCAAAGAAATGCATGTATGCATTCGGACATCACGGTTGGGCATTTCCACCAAAAGGGGGAAATTTCAGCCAATCAGAATCCCAGCATTGTCACATCAAGTGAGACTGTGTTGACGGGACATGCAAACACTGAGGGGGGACCATGCATCCATGTCCCTTTGGGTTCTGAACTCTCACCCCCGCTCCCTGCAGGCAGGCATCACCGGTCACATGCCATGCAGAACAATGGCCAAGTATCTCATCTAGTGGCTAGCAGAAGTATCTGTCAGCATTTAAAGATTGATGGCAATACACTGTCTTAAATTTCAGCTCTAATTGAAAGCAAAATGTATGAATTCATATAGTCCTAATGTAATGTTTGTAAAGTTTTGGCAAGCTGAAGTTGGCCTGGAGTTGTTTAATCTGCTCCTCAGCTAAACCTCAAAGCCCTGGAGGTGTTTGGAAACTGTGGTAGTCTGAAATGTCATTCTGAACATAATCCATTTTAGTTAAGGAATAAACTAACTAAGTCCAGTTAAGCTTTTGACAAGTGTGAGCATGCCAAAACCACATCAGTTTCCTCTGGGAGTAATCTGGCATTGCTAATTGAAATGGAGGTGTTTAACTTAGATTAATTTGTAATTATTAAATGTTATGAAATATGATTCTGGAAAAAACTCCCCTTAGCTTATATTTAGCAAATGAGTTTGTCCCCGGCCTGACACTCACCCATTTATAGCCTGCTTCCAGGCTTCCCTGGGCCCACAGACCTGCAAGAAAATAATTCAACTTCCATTCAACTGTTGGAGAGGCCAAAGCAGCGAAAGGTTAAATATTGTTGGGAGACCACACACAAAGAGAATGGGGAACCAACCTTGGCCCCTGCTTGAAGC
This sequence comes from Microtus ochrogaster, assembly GCF_000317375.1. Classification (NCBI taxonomy): domain Eukaryota; kingdom Metazoa; phylum Chordata; class Mammalia; order Rodentia; family Cricetidae; genus Microtus; species Microtus ochrogaster. The sequence continues at coordinate 31,368,312 of NW_004949099.1, forward strand.
TCCAGGGGCATCTCCAAAGGACCTCTTATGAAGAAGTGGGAGTCACCAGAGTGTCAGACATCACACCCTCAACAGTAGAGCATGTGCCTCAAAGTAGAGTCACGGAGGAACCCCCATCACTGCCTTCACAGTGTCTGTCTCCACTCAGAAGTCTGGCTAAGATTGGCTTTCCCCAAGTCCCCTTCCCTGGCTTTAAAAACATAGTATTATTCATAGCTTACCTTGAAACCTAAGCTTTTAGAATCTGTGTCTGAAGAATCTACCACATGAACATTCAGTAAACACTGCATTTGGCCCTTAAGCCTCCTCACAGAAGGCTACACTCTCTGGTTATTCTTGAGCTAGGAATGCGGCATCTGCTACTCCCAAATCAGAAGGCCGCAGGAGAATAGACGATGCTGTAAGAGCCGGTTAGACCCCACTGAATCCTGTTAGTTATGCCACTGACACTCTTCTCAGCATGCTGAGAAATCATTGACCGTAAGCATATTTCCCTCAGCCTCCTACCACTCTTTGACGCCACTCTCTGCATCTCCATGTACGTGACAAACATCCCCTTCCTTTCTAGCAGACTGACAGTTTTAGCACCCCACTGCAACACTTTTATCTAACTCACAAACAAAAACAAAACAAAACCCACTCAACTCACCACTGATGTCAAATTCAACATGAATTTCCTTTCAAAACGATTCATAATAACGATGGTGAACCTTTAGGAAAGGACTGGTGGAAGGAACATTTGTCATTGGGAATGTGTCCTGGAAGGGGATTGTGGGAACTCAGTTTCATCCTCTTCCTTTTCCTGTTTACTCTATTTCTTCCTGATTTATGAGCGCTCTTGCTCTCACATGAAGTTCCATTATGATACGTCATCCTCTGCAAAGCACTGCACATCAGATCTTGAACTGAGACTTACAGAACTATAAGTCAAGACAACTGTGCATCTTTTTTAGTTAATCGTTCAGTTACCATGCATGTGAATACAGAAATCTGGCTTTTCCCAGAGACTGCTCCTTCTTTCCCACAAACATCTGTAGTTGCTGGTCCCCTAAGCATTGATCTCCTCCACACTAACTGGTTTGTAGGGTTCTGTGCTTTCTCTACCATGGTTCTAGGTATAGGCTGATGTTCCCTATGCTCCTTGGCACTTGGCATACAATGCTACCTGTGGATTTCTAATTCCTGGAAAGTTCTGAGGTACTATGATTTTGACAAGTCCCACATTCTCTCTGTTGTCTATGATCAGAACTCTTGTTTGGGCTTCTTACTCTCCACCCGATGCATCAGACATTAGAAACATTCATCCCCACTGTTCTTACCTATCTGTGAACCCTGCATGATAAAACATAACTGGCCTGGTAATATACACCCACTGCTGCAATAGTGGCACAAATGCTATGGTAGTAACCAACCACGTTTCGCTGTCTCTAAGTCTTGCTCCATGAGATGGAACCCATACCTAGCACTATTAAAGTAGCCAAGAATCTGTGGCTAAATAGGTCTTATGCCCTGGGGGAGAATCCAACACTATAAATCTGCTAAATGGTCATAGGATTAAAATGATTCCTAATGACTTATTTTATACCTGTAGATCAATGCATCTCTCAACCCTCATCGGAGATGTTTCTTTGCATTAGATTAATGCAGAGATCCACAACTAGTCAAGGTGCAGAGAATAAGATACTGTGGAAGGTTCATCCTGAAATGGGACATTTATATCATATCCCCTCCCTGCAAGCCACAATCATCATTATAAAAAGAAGCTGTTGATAGATTGTGGGAGCCAGAGGCAGCTGAACGACTTACAGGCCATGGTAGGGCACCTGCACATATGAACTCACAGCAGCTGTGACAGCAAGCACAAGGCCTGGACAAGCTCAATCCAGACAAAACTTCAACACAGAAAGGGGGTATGCATGAAGCCCCATTCTTATCTAAAAAGCTACTGAAAATTAGCAATTGTTGGGGAGTGTGAGAATCCATTTTCTTTGAGAGTATGGCTTCTGGTAGGTCAAGCACACTCCAGTGGATGGTCACACCTCTAAAGAAAATATGAGAAGCACAAATTGTACTTGAGAGCTGTCTTAGTTAAGGTTTTGTTTTACTGTGAAGAGACACCATGACAAAGGCAACTCTTATAAAGAAAACACTTAGTTGAGGTGGTTCACCTATAGTTTCAGAGGTTCAGTCCATTATGATGCCAAGGAGCACGACAGTGTGCAGGCAGATACGGTGCAAGTACTGAGACGCCTACATTTTGCAGGTAACAGGAAGTCAACTAAAAATCATACTTAGGGAAACTTGAGCAAAAGAGACTTCAAAGCCCACCCCCACAGTGACACATTTCCTTCAACAAGGTCACATCTACTCCAACAAAGCTATACCTCCTAATAGTGTCACTCCCTTTGGGGGCCATTTTCTTTCATACTACCACAATGGGTTAAAAAAAAAGAGTACGGAAATTTAGGTAGGAAAGTGGGGGATAAATATGGGAGGAGGTATAAAGACAGTGAATATGATCAAAATACATTTTACGAAATTCTTGAAGAACTAATAGGTAAAGAAAAAAGAGTTCAGAAGTCCTAACACACTAGAAAAAAAATGCTTATAAAGGTACTTGGGGCCAAGAGATTGTCTTTCCTGACAAATATTCTAGGTCTATTTGAATAAGTATCCTACCACTGTTAAATGTAGTATTCTTTGAAAGTCTACCCATTATATTATTCTGTTCCTCAAGTTGTTTAAATATTCCTAACGGTACTTTATTTTCTTATTTCATTTATTACTGAGATTACAGTGTTATAGTATTGAAAAACTAAAGTATTATTCATAATTTAGTTTAGTTGTTTCTTTTTTATTTGGTTTTGTGAGGGTCTGAACATATAGTTTCAGCTGACCTGGGGCTCATTCTATCCAGTTTGGTCTCCTGAGAGTTGGGATTATCAGTGTGTGCCACCATGACAATCTGGGGACTTGATTTATTGATAGTAGTATCTCCTTAAGAATTACTAAGGTGGGGCTGGAGAGATGGCTCAGAGGTTAAGAGCACTGGCTGCTCTTCCAGAGGTCCTGAGTTGAATTCCCAGCAACCACATGTTGGCTCCAAACCATCTGTACTGAGATCTTTCGCCCTCCTCTGGCATGCAAGGCATACATCGAGGCAGAATGTTGTATACACAATAAATAAATAAATCTTTAAAAAATTACTAAGGTTGTTATTATAATATACCTCTCATGGGATCAGAAATATGATCCCCCTAAAGCATATAGACTGTTGGAAAGCCATATTAAAATAGACTTTGAGATATCCAAGGTGTCTGGAACTCAGTAAAACCAGAAGGTTTAGAGCGTTTGTAGTTTACTCTTCCCAGTCTCCAGTACCACTCCCTGCTCACCATGGAAACCAGAAGACATAGGACTGTGGGAGATATGGAAAACATCACGGAGCTTCATTGATATGAAGGACAGAGATGGTTCTGAATGCCCACAAAAGCTTCATCGTTCCTAACTCACCTATCGGATAGCTCCATTAAACAATTTCAGTAACAGAGTTTATTTTTATTTGATCGAATTTAAGACTCTCTCAATGAATAGAAGCCTGTCCCTAGGCATTTGCGATAAAAACAAAATCATTTCAATTGTTTAACATCCTGGCTGCCTGAACAATAGTTGGGCAAAATCAAGGCTAGCCAAAATATTTCAAAGGAAAACTTGGAGAATGAGATGTCCATAAGTGGCTCTGAAAAGCTCTAACATATTTCTGGGAATCAAAAAGGCTTTGTGTGTGGTACACACCCAGGAAAGACCTGAAAAGAATCTAACTTCTCACCTTTGGCTCCTGTTGAGGGGAAACCAGTAATGAGGCCCAAGGGAGAGTATTGATGTGCTGGGGCACTGAAGGTATACTCCAACGAATCTGGACAAGAGTTGAAGCCTCAATTTATTTTCAAGGCATTTAAGGAAATCTGTCTAATCTTCAGTTGTACAAATGTTAGCTAGATTTTAGTCACGAAGTAAACAGCAAACAGCATCAGCTACCAAAAATGAACAAAATAGGATCCATTCTAATTTATATAATTGTAATGTCATAATAACTCAAATTAGCCAAGGTCAGAGGCAGGTCTAATTAGCTTTGGCTGTCAACTTGACCCAGCCTAGAATTGCTGAGAGGAAAGTCTCAAGTGAGGAATTATATAGGTAAGATTGGCCTGTGGGGGACTGTGTTGATTACTAATTGAGGTAGAAGGGACCAGTCCATTGGGGGCAGCATCATTCCCAGGCAGGTAACACTGCAGTTATAGAGCTAACTGGGAGCCAGCCAGCAGACAGCAAGCAGTGCTCCTTTAGGATGTCTGCTTCTTCAGTCCCTGTTCCAACTTCCCTTATAAGCCAGCTCTTCTCAACCTGTAGGTTGCATATCAGATATCCTGCATAACAGATATTTGTACTACGATTCAAAACAGTAGGAAAATTACAGTTATGAAGTAGCAACAAAATAATTTTATGGTTGAAGACCACAACAAGATGAGGAACTGTATTAAAAGGTCACAGCATTAGGAAGGTTGAGAACCACTGCTGTAAACTAAAATAACCTCTCCTTTCTCTAAATTGCATTTGGTCAGAATGTCTTATCATAGCAATATAAGGCATCTAGAACAAAGGCTTTAAGTTCATTCATATTTTGTGCAACTACTATCGTCTACTTCCTTTTTAAAGCGTTCTTATATTTCCACACTCAAACTATTTTGTTTTAATTTAGTATAATATTTATCATCCTCAACCACTAAAAATGAAAATAAAAATTAGCAAAATAAAATACAAGAGGGACTAAATGATAAAATTAAAAACTGTTTTAATACAAAAGAAGGTTCTAAAGAAGGAATAGAGAAGTGTGTGTATATGTGTATAGTGACAGAGACATTATAAAATGACAAATATTTTTATAATTATGTAAACATAGTTATTTTAATTTTGTAATTAAAAGAAGAAGGTTAATAAAATGGAATTTAAAGCACACACACAGGTCACCCAGTGACTACCATGAAGAGATACACTTTAAGTTCAATAGAAAAACAAATCATGAAAATAAAGCTCCCAGGATAGTTATGTTTTATATATAATAACTGAAAGAAAGCTAGAGTATGTGTTTAATAGTAGTCAAAGTTCACCTTAAGACAAATAATAATACAAAATTCTATGATAAAAGTGATTCATGAAAAATATTCATTATAAAGAAATATAAACTTATAAACATTCATATACCTAACAGCAGAGATCCTAAATATATGAAGAAAACCTAAAAGAACTGAAAGGAGACACAGACAGTTCAGTAATAACAACTGGCAGCACTGATGCCTTACTTTAACAACAACTGGAAAACAAAAGACAGCAAATCAGGGTAAGCAACCTGGATATCAGATACCTGTAGTCGTTTATTTCACCCAAGAATTGTAGGATGTTAATCCTTCTGAAATGTACATGAAATAATTAGAACTTACACAAAGTCATCAAACACCTTTGCTACTGGCTAATGCATGGATTATTACAAAGTAGATGCTATAGTGATGACAAAATAATATTAGTAACCAACAATAAAAAAGCTTTGAGAAATTCACAGTAATGTGGTAATTAAATAATAAATAACCTACAGATCAAAGAGAATCACAAGGGCGTTATAAAGTAGATTAAGATTAATTAAAATGAAAACAGAGTACATCAAAGATATTGAATGGGATGAAGCTGAATCAATATTAAAACTCTCACAGTAATAGTACCCAATAAGAACGAACTGAATGAAATCCCAGAGAAAGAATATAAGAGAATGATTATAAGAATGTATAAAGAAATAAAAAAGCTTCTGGATGAATTCCAAGGGATCACAAACAGCAAAATTAGATAAGAAGCTATGAAAGAAAAAACTTTAATAAAAAGATAGATATGCTAGAGGAAAAACAAAACAAAAATGTTTGAAATCAAATTTCAGTGAGTCACTAAGAATCTCCATGTAAAGTCTCATCAATAGAGGATTAAGGAGAAGAAACAGCTTCAGGGTTTGAAGACAAGAGAGAATAATTGGTAAGTTCAGACAGTGACAGAGATATATCAGTAAGACAGCATGAATAGAATGTTCAAATCTATGAAGAAACACCGTAAAAAATAAAATATACAACCACATGCAAGATGTGGAATGTCCTTCTGTATGCTACAAGTATGTGTTGCTTTTATTGGCTGATAAATAAAACTCCTTTGGCCAATGGCAGGGCATAATATAACTAGGCAGGAAATCCAAACAGATATATAGGGGGAAAGAAGGTAGAGTTGGAGAGACACCAGCAGCCTCCAGAGAAGCAAGATGTGTGGTGATGTAGGAGGCTGCTTGTTCATTTCCCAGACGCACAGACTCCTGAAAATAATCACACAGAAACTATATTATTTAAATCACTGCTTGGCCAATCGCTTAAGTTTATTGTTAGCTATCTCTATCATCTAGAATTAACCTATTTCTATTAGTTTATATAGTACCACAAGGTTTGTGGCCTACCGGCAAGGTTCCACCTAACAGCTTGCTTCTTTCCTCTCTGGCAGCTACATGATGTCTCCCTGACTCCACCTTCTTTCTCCCAGCATTCAGGTTAGTTTTCCTCACCTAGCTCTGTTCTACCCTGCTATAGGCTCAAAGCAGTTTCTTTATTCATTAACCAATAAAAGCAACACATATGCAGAAGGACTTCCCACATCAGTGTGGTAACAAGCCATGAGCCTCGTGATAAAATATGGACTAATAGGAATAGGTTTATTCAAGTTGTAAGAGCTAGTTAATAACAAGCATAAGCTAATAGGCTTGTAATTAATACTAACCCTCAGAGTGGATATTCAGGAAATGGCAGGCAGGAGGGAAATTTCCAGCTACAGAAAATTTTATATTGAAGTTTGCAAACTGTTTCCAATAAATCATAGCAAAAAAATCCCCAAGTCAAAGAATAGTACCTTTGGGTACAATAGGTAGTTAAAATTCCAAATAGACAAAAAAGGGAAGGAAGGGAGGGAGGGAGGGAGGGAAGAAGAAAGGAGGGAGGGAAAGGAAATAACTCCCTCCACTGTATTGTTGTTAAAATACTAAGCATATAAACATAAAAAATGAAAAAAGGTTCCTGAAAGCTACAAGATAGAAACACCAAGAAATAGAACTAGGAAATGAGCTATTACTCTTCAAAGAGAAAAAAAGAATAGTCCTCAAGCCAAAATAAGCCAGAAGATTTTTAAAAGATCACTTATTCTGATCAAGGAGGTAATAATCCATCAAAAATACATTACAATTTTAAGCATTTACACATTGAATATGGATGAACCCTATTTTGTAAGACAAGTACTATTAGATGTAAAGGCAGATTAACCCGACTCAGTAATAATGAATGAAGGTCATCTCGACAGAAACAAAACAAGCAAAAGGAGTATCTGAGTTAAATCACATCACAGGCAAATCTATAGGTGCATCTACAGACTATTCCATCCAGGCAACAGAATATATCTTCTCATAGCCCCTGTGAATTTTTCTAAAATAGATTGTGTAATAAGACACAAAGCAAATCTTAATAGATATTGTAAAGCTGAAGTGATTTATTGTATTTTACTTGACTACAATAAAATAAAACTAGAAATCAACAGTAAGAGGAAACACTGAGCATATATAAATCATGAAGGTTGAGCAGGGCAGTACTGAATGGGTCATTGAAAAAAATGAAGCAACTGAGTGGAATTTCTAGAAATGAACAGACATGAAAATACAACACATCAAAACATACAGGATACAATGATAGCTACAGGAGCTGATATTAAAACGTCAGAGAGATTTCAAATAGATAATTGAATGATGTACTTTAGGGCCTTGGAAAAAATAAGAACAAGCCAAATCTAAATGAATAGACAGGAAGAAATAATCAAGATTAAGAAGAAATTGATGCAGAAATGAAAAATAAAAATCAATTAAAACGAGGAGTTGGTTCTTTGAAAATATAAATAAGACCAAATTATATCTTATTTGATATAATAAGCTCAACTAAATTAAAGAGAGAAAACCCAAATTATTAACATTAGAGACAGAAATGGGAGACATTATCCCAGACAGCAAAACAATTCAGAGATCTGTATGGGCATAACTTAAAAACTTATACTCCCCTAAATTGGTACATACCAAAGAAATGGAAGAAGTTTTAGTTGAATATAACCTTCCAAAATTAAACCAAGATAAGATACTCAGTCTAAGTAGTCTACATAAAGCAAGGATCAGTTATAGGAAACCGCCCAACTAGGAAAACAAGTTCAGACGTAAGTGAATTCACTGCTCAATTCTGCTTCTCAGACTCTTCTGTGAAATATCAAAGGAAGGAACACTGTCAAACCCTTTTGACAAAGCCCATATTAACCTGATAGGAGAACAAGACCAAGATCCAATGGAAAAAAAAAAAAAGAAACACACGTGCAAATATTCTCCAAATATTTGCAAACCAAATTTAAGAACATGTCAAAGAGATGATTTACTATGGTCAAGCTGGCCACATTCCAGAGATGCAGAGATGGTTCAACACATGCAAATCATTAAATATAATAGGTGGCAAAGATGAACTCAGGGATAGAAATTCTATGGTCATCTCAATAAATAGAGAGACTTCTGTCAAAATCCAACATCTCTTCATTATAAAAAGCCTTGAAGGGACAAGGAGTAGGAGAGACATCTCAGTGTAACAAAGGCTAGGTGTGACCAACCTACATCTAACAGCATTTCCACTCAGGTCAGCAGTATTCCAAGTGTGTCCACTTTCTCCGCTCTTAGCTACTATTGTGCCCAAACTTTTAGCTAGAGCGATAAGACCTTATTTTCTGAGACATTAGGGCCTTGTTGGGAGAGTCTTTACCTGTGCTATATCTTGAACCTTTTTCTCAAGCAGCTTCAGAGTCTTAGGTCTTGGGTTAAGATCCTTGATCTACTTGGAGTTGGTTTGTTCATGTATGTGTTTGTGTGGTTTCTCTGGGACTCAGATGGCAGTGTGTGTCAGGCTTTAGGCTGCCACTGATCTCAGATAGATTGTGCCATGTTCGATTTCATTAGCTGCTTAGTCTCCACTGCACCTTGTGTATCAGAAGCTCACCCCAAATTTTTGTTTTAAATCGCTAGATATGATTTGTAAATATGACGAAAGATTATTTTATATGTCCGTTTTTCTGTATTTCCTGTAATTCCTCATTGCTTACTTTATCTGTCTTTCTGTTTGAAGACATGCTGGTCAGTCTGTACAGATACAACACTAACAACATATTCTATTAAGTTTCTTCCATCCAGACATGTTTTATTTGCTCTTTATTTTTGAAGATTGATCTTGCTATAAACAGACTTTATGGTAGATGATTCTTTTCTTTCAGAATGTAACAAACACGTGCACTCTTCCTGAGCTCTGCCATTCTAAATGATTTTTGCACGTATGTAAAGTGTTTTTCTCTGGCTGCTTTCATGAGGTTTTTTTTTTTTTTGTATTTAGTTTTCAAAAATTTAATTTTGATTTCTTTTAGCATAGATTTTTTTCAGGCTTACTCTGCTTCAAGTTTTCTAGCCTGGATCTGAAACGGTGTCTTTCATGTATTTGGCTCAGTTTTGAGCCATTCTTTTGTTTTGTTTTTGTTGTTTTGAGTTAAGGTCTCACTATGTAGCCCTGGCTGGCCTGAAACTTGCTATGTAGACCAGGCTGGCCTTGAACTCATTGGCCTGCCCCAGCCTCCTGAGTGCTGGTTTTAAAGGCATGCACCACCACACCCAGCCTGTAAGACATTCTTTATTCAATTATTATTCTAGCATCATTCCCTTTACTTCTTCCACTCTAAAGAGGCAAACATCAAGTATTTCAACACTGTCCCATAGACCCTTGAGGTGTTATGTTTCCCAGCCCATCCATCCCTGCTTCCCAGGCTGGAGCCGCCCTGTTGTCTCCATCTCCAATCTGCTGAACACACATTCTTCACTCTACTATTGCATTCGTTCAACAAGATTCTCTAACCGTTGCTCTACAATATGGCAGTCTGACAGTTCATACAAAGCTCATTGCTTACTCTTTGTTCTGAGTCTAGATTAGCTTATTTGATTTCAGAAAATTTGCCCTTGCTATCTGCAGCACTTCTATGATCATTTCCTTAAAACCCCTTGTCAGAATTTTCCAACACCGGGTTCACCTCAGCACCAAGTTCCTTGACTTATTTAGGTTGTGATAGTCCTAATTATTGATACCACTGTGTCTGAAACATGCCGTATTCTGGAATTTTGACTAAAATGTTAGCAGACAATAAGTTGCATTTAATTTTTTTTAAGTTTGTTTGGTAGTCTGTAGTGATATTTCTTTTGTATTTTAATAAGTAAAGCTTGCCTGAAGATCAGAACACAAATCAGCCACACTAGGCAGCCATATAGCCAGGTAGTGGTGGCACACACTTTTAATCAAATCAGTCACACTAGTCGGTCATACAGTCCAGGCAGTGTTGGTACACACCTTTAATTCCAGCACTAGAGAGGAATATAAGATGGGACAAAACAGGAACTTATTCTTTTCCAGTTCAAAGATTTCATAGAGGTAAGAGCTCTCGAATGACTTCTCTGTTCTTCAGGTTGAGCCTCAATATCTGTCTCTGTGTTTTTATTATTTGTTCTACAGCAGTCCCTAGATTCAGCTGTCATCTGGCTTGTAGTTATTGTTAGAAATAATCTTAAGGAGAGCCTCTCCACCGATGCAAAATAACTCCAATTAAACCAGATTAGACCAATCAAAAATGCCCATGTTTAATAAATGCCATGTTCCCAGTGGCTGGGAGAGCATGGCGAGGAGAGAGATTGAGACAGACAGACAGACAGACAGACAGACAGACAGACAGACAGACAGAGACAGAGGAGGGGGTGGGGAGACACACAAAACCCAAAACCATGTGATCCTGACCCTCCCTGGGGAGGTGTCAGTGCTTGGCAGACTGGGAATTGGAGTCTGGCCCAAAGCAACTCCCAGGCCAGGGGCTGGGGTAAAGCTTCCAACTCAATATTACAGTTATAATAACAATTTAATTATAAGAGCCTCTCTGTGAATGTTATAGTTGCTGGGTTGTTAATCTGATGTTTCAGGAACTTTTGCTGACACCTGTTTGAGAAGATGGAAAGGTTTGCTCAGGCTGCTCACCAGGGGTCCCATTGACTCCCCACTCCCACCTCAGCTACTACAGGTATGAACAGAGCCCTTCCTGGGCAGGCTTCTCCATGTGCCCAGGCCTCTTGCTGTGTCCAGATCTTTCACCTGTCTGGACCGATGAATCTGTATGTGTGGGGTTGAAAACATTAAGTCCTGGGATGGAGGCACTTCCTAAACCACCTGCCTCAATACCTTTCTCCAGTTTGTCAACCCTGTGTCTCTGGGTAGACAATGGGCCTCCCTTGTGGGTCAGAGAGGTTTCCTAAGCAGGCCACCTATGGTAGCCTCCGGCTAGCTCTGTCCTCTACCAGTTTCAGAATCTAGTGGGAAGTCTAGAGATTGGTGCATAAAGGACATGCTGCTGATTTCTAATGGAGACCACAGCACCGTCTCACCAGGAATGCCATATTTGCCTCCCTACCCTCCAGGCTTAGAGGAGCACTTGTGGATCTGGTAAGGAATGAGTATCTGGGAGCCCAGAACACATCTTCTCTTGAAAGATCAGGGCAGAGAGCCTTGAGCAGAGCTCCTCCACCTACCAACTGTCAGAGTCCTAAAGCAGTTGCTCCTGGGCTGTGTTGAACGCTTACAGTTAAGCTCTAGAGAGACCACACCAGACGAGAGAGAGACCTGCCCTTGGCTGCCTTTAAGAGTCAGGTTTCTTAAACACCCTTGTGGTTGAGTTATGGGTTTGTTCTCCCATCAGTGTCCTCCTCCATCCCCTCACCACATTATCAATTAAGACAATCTCTGGAGTCTCTTGATTTTTTTTAAAGTTAGTGTGTGTGTGTATACATACATACATACATATATGTATATATGTATGTATATATATGCATGTATGTATACACACACTAACTTTTTAAAATGTACATATATGTATATATGTATATATTTTTATGTATATACACACACACTTGGCTATTTTCTAAATCATTACTGATTATAACTGCCATATAGGTTTCTTGTGCAGGCTTGTAGACTATGGCGTGGATGTCCTACCATAGCACAGAATGACTGCGGCTAGAAATCATGGCAGAGCATTGGTGTAGCCCATGGTGACAGCAGAAATTCCAAGACTAAAGACACTTACAGCATTCTCACGTTGACTCTCATACCTGCTGCCTTCTGTCCCCAAATCTTGACAAGAATGCAAAGCAAATGACCTTGAGGACCAAGAACAGAATCAATGCCATCTTCTTTTGGGGGATATTAAGAATTTTACCCAGTTGAACTTTAAAGTATAGAATAACCTAAAAGGTCCCTGGTCCAACTGATCTGCTGTGATGACCTCAAAGGGCAGTACACAAGATGACCTAGTAATGGGGATTCTGCCTTGTGTTTTAAAACAGTTTATCCTATTACTTCATGCGTATGGGTTTTTGCCTACATGTGCCTGCTGTGTACAACATGCGTGCATTTCTTCCTAGATGCCAGAAAAGGGCATTGGGTTTCCTGGGACTGGAGCTACAGACAGTTGTGAACCATCACATGGGTGCTGGGGATTAAAGCCTGGTCCTCTGGAAGAGCAGCCTCTGTTCTACACTTTGAACTATCTCTTTAGCCCCAACCTAAAGGAAGAAATTTGTACTAATATTTAATGTATTTGCATGATACCTTCTATGATGACGAATCTTGGTTGTCAGCTTAACTGCATCTGGCATCAACTGAAACCCAAGCTGCTAGGCACCCGGTGAGAGATTTTCTGGATCACATTTTGAAGCAGGAAGACCCACCCTAAATCTGGGTGGCACCTTCTGGATGTGGAAGAAGGGAAACTGCTCTTGACTGCTGCCCCCACCCTCACAGGCAAGTCCATCTATCCTGCTGCTCCCGCATTCCTTCCCTGACATTAGAGCCTGCCTCTGTGGGAGTCTAACAGGCTGAAGATCAGCAGCCTTCTGATTGGGACAGATTGGGACTGCAGAGACACCCAGCCTCATGGACAGAACAGCTACTGCGTTCTTGGCCTCACCAGTGTGAAACAGCCGTTGCAGGACTGCTCGAACACTATCCTGTTGAACAACACCCCCTTCTTCTTCTTCTTCTTCTTCTTCTTCTTCTTCTTCTTCTTCTTCTTCTTCTTCTTCTTCTTCTTCTTCTTCTTCTTCTTCTTCTTCTCTCTCTCT
>NW_004949099.1:31382201-31383025 GCF_000317375.1 Microtus ochrogaster
CTGTAGAAAGAACCATTGACTCCTTACCAGGTTTTCAAAACCCTGAAGGTATAATAAAATAGCTTTGATGGCAATGAAAGGTCACACTAGACAGGGCAACAAACGGGTCCACCAAGCAAGCAGCAACCCTCTTCCTTTTCTTTCTTCATCACGCAATGATCTCTGAATGTTTTTACTTTTTAACCTCTAAACCATTGCTTGAGAGGGCTCAAGCGTCAAGGCCATAAAAATTTAAGACTCAACTTTCTGATTGCCCATCAACGTCAATAAAAACTCCTTTGAGTTTTGTGATCTTAATACTTGCAAATGTTTAAGTTATAGCTCAAACGAAATATCAATGTATATAGAGTAGGAAAGAGCAGGAAAGGAAGACTATTTTTAATGTCTCATTCTCATGACTCTACTCAAGGTCAAGTCACACTTGGCTAAGGGGTTATTACTAATGACATTGTATTTATCATATTCTAAATTGACTTCTTGATTAGTATAAATGAACTTTCAGCTATGTATATGTCAGATATGATTATATCCATACAGCTTTGCTTCCTAACGTGGTTGATCACATGCTTGCTTGAGATAAATAAGAAATGGCAGGGTTGACATTTTCTGGTTTGCTTGGCATTTCCAATCTACAGGGTCTTCATCTTTGTGTTAGATCTTATTAAGCCAGATAATTGAAACTGTAACTCTGCTTGTCAGGACAGATTGCAGTGGGCAAGACTGTGGTGTCCTGTCTAGTGTGACCTTTCATTGCCATCAAAGCTATTTTATTATACCTTCAGGGTTTTGAAAACCTGGTAAGGAGTCAATGGTTCTTTCTACAG
>NW_004949099.1:31383615-31417458 GCF_000317375.1 Microtus ochrogaster
GGCTGTTTCACACTGGTGAGGCCAAGAACGCAGTAGCTGTTCTGTCCATGAGGCTGGGTGTCTCTGCAGTCCCAATCTGTCCCAATCAGAAGGCTGCTGATCTTCAGCCTGTTAGACTCCCACAGAGGCAGGCTCTAATGTCAGGGAAGGAATGCGGGAGCAGCAGGATAGATGGACTTGTCTGTGAGGGTGGGGGCAGCAGGCAAGAGCAGTTTCCTTCTTCCACGTCCAGAAGGTGCCACCCAGATTTAGGGTGGGTCTTCCTGCTTCAAAATGTGATCCAGAGGGGCTGGAGAGATGGCTCAGAGGTTAAGAGCATTGCCTGCTCTTCCAAAGGTCCTGAGTTCAATTCCCAGCAACCACACGTGCTTCTGGGTATGGGTGCACAGTGAAAGATTCTATTGAATAGACCTTGAACTGCCTGTGAGATCTTTCTTTACTTGTTGGAATGGTTAATTTTACTTACCAACCTGAGGGATGACTTTAAATAAAATTATTAAAATGTAAATGAGTGGTTTTGACCTGAAAATGTGATTGGCTTTAGCAATCCATTACAAACATGGGCAAAAGCAAAGGATGAACTGTTTCAGCAAGAAGACTTCCCAGCACACATCCTGGGCTATAGATGGATTTCCAAGCTCCATTTCCCAGTCACACTGGAGAGTTGGTGCTGCCATCACAATGATTGCCAGAGCCAACTCCTTTTCATAACTGTATATGCACAGATGGCTTTCACTTGATGTTTTGGCTTCTAATTTTTAGACTTAACCATGGTGCAAAATCAATAAATATTCAGTAAAAACCACACTTTGAATTTTGGGCTTTGATTTTTTTTCTCCCTCTAGTTAGCAATGTGTTATGCTATCAGGATTTGGGGAAGCAGTGCCATTTCCAACAATCCTGAAGTGTCTAGTTTTGGTTTCCACATTCCATTATGTCTACTAACCCCCTACCTCTGTCTTCTGCTGTGTATAACCCATACAACCTGCCATTTTGTACTTTCAATACATCACTCAATACGAGGCAGGAGACAGCAAACACTTGGTTATAAATGGGCTTTGCTCAAGATAATTTTTTTCCCACTATAGGCAAATGCAGATGTTTTGGGCACATGCAAGGTAAGATATGATAATGACGTCCAACACCTTGGCACACTGAGATTAATCATGGCAAGTCGGGGAACGCATTGACAGAAACTGAAAGGCAGGTTCTGTTCCTGCTTTTGGCTCACTTTCTCTAGAACATTCCTACTAACACAGTTGGCCCAGGAGGCAGAAAGGTGTGGGCAGTGTTGTTAGTGCAGGCTTATGAGGAAGAGCACAGTGTCTCCACTCTGCCACATACCTGCTCTGGGTGGCCTTGGGTAAGCCAGACGTCCTACGTTTGCCTTCTGTTTTTACAACTGCACATAGGAAATGACAGGAGCACTCTGTCACATGACATTATAAAAGTATAAATTGATGAATGTAAAGACTGATTATAGTAGCCTGAGTGTGTTGCTAGTATGAAAATTAGTTCTTATGATTATAGTGGGATTTCCCCTAAATTTTTATTTTAAAAAAGATGAGTCATCACTAGAAATGCAGGACAACCACTGGAATGACCCATTTTCTGGTGCTATACTTTATTTTATGTTATGCTTACTGCTAACTAACCTTGCAGGTACTCAGTGGCCAAAACAAGATGCTATTCTAAATGCCAAGTTGTAGTTATTTAAAGTCTGTAGGTCAAGAACCCCAAAGTCCTCTGTCTCACAGTGTTCTGGCCCTTTCTTTGCTTAGCCCTTCCCTTAAGTAAGACAGAAAAGCTGGAGTGGATCCATTGTCCAGGTATGACCCTCCCAGAAGGTCTTGATGTAAGAAAGTTCTGCCCTTACTCCCTCTTCTTGGGGGAGGTAAATCTTCCTCAGGCATTTACTATGAGATGTTGACAGAGGTTTCTGTTTCACCCAGTCCCACAGCTGTTAATCCCAACAAAAACACACAGAAGCCTACATTAATTATAAACTAGTTGACCTATTAGCTCAGGCTTCTTACTAACTCTTACATCCTACATTAACCCATAATTCTTGTCTATGTTAGCCACGTGGCTTGGTACCTTTTATCAGTGAGGCATTCTCATCTTGCTTCTTCTGCATCTGGCTGAGGAAAGACTGGGACTTTCCTCTTCCCAGAATTCTCCTGTTTTTGTCACCCTGCCTATACTTCCTGCCTGGCTACTGGCCAATCAGTATTTTATTTAAAGCAATACAACTGACAAATCTTCACAGGATACAAGATCATTGTCCTCACAGCAATGAGACTCTGGAGATCAGGGAAGGAAAAGTCAATCAAATTATGGAAAACTCCAGTCAAACTGCCCACAGTTTCCCACTTACTGGCTCACACTCAGATTCCAGAAATTCATGAAAACCAGTGAGCATGTGGTGTGTGTGTCTATATTTCTGTCTGTCCTCACCAGTGAGTTGCTACAGAACTCCTTGGAAGCAGAGGTTGGCCTGCTTTATCTGTTCCTCCAGATATCAGTGTGCTCCATGACATTAGCTCTCTGATTAAGTCCAAAAACATTGATGATTTTAAAATTATTTGATCTTTGTTCATCTTAAAGAAAGAAGTGAATATTCTATGTTTCTTGGAATCAAAAGAAAAAAAAATCCACAAAATGGTAATGAATTTGGCTTTATCATTATGCCAATGGACTTGTAAAATAGTTTTAATATCTTTACATGTTGCATATACATTATAGGCTATGGCACATATGGTAATTCTATATGTACCATAATGTATATGCATATTTGAGTAGTGACAAGAACCCATGAAGGCACATTTCTGAGCACCCACCAAAGTCCAAATGGGGTGAGTAGAAAGCATGGGGCACCCATTAAGGGTAGGCCTATGTGTGAGAGCTAGCTTCAGAATCAGTGTCTACATGGTGTTTGTTACATTATCAAAACTAGCCTAACTGGGGGAAATGAGGGTGACAGAGACGGGAACATGATCCAAGTGCATAGTATCCATTACAGAAATGTCACAGTGAAATCTGTTATTTTATAAAGTTGATAGAGTTTAATAAATTTAAATTAGCATACAAGTAGATACTATATATATGTACATACATATATATAATTATGTATTAACTATATATATATACATATATAGAGTTACGTATTAACTAATGATGATAGTGTAGTAAGTAACTCAAAAGTTATTTTGTGTTCTTAAGGGTAAAGAAAGAAAAAAACACCAAGAACTAGAAAGACAGAGGAAGAGATTCATGCAGTGACGAGCACTGGTTGAGCGTGGAGAGAAGCTGCACTTCACTGTGCCAGAGAAGGTAGCATTGTTTAAAATCTGATCCTGTTCACTGTGACAAAGGCCAGCCCACTGCAAAACATTTAGAAGGCTGTTGGGGACAGCCCACTCTGAACACATCAGGAAAGTGGCTTCACACCTGGAAGCACCATCTCGTCTGCCTGTTGTCTCAGCTCTGCAGTTGAGGTCACCGTCTGCCATCCCACCGCCATCCCCCTTCAGCTCTGAGCATGTGGTTCTGCGTTCATTTGGCATTTATTCCTCATCTGTTCACAGCTCTGCCCTCATGGACATGCTATGCTAGGGTGGAGATTTTCTCAAGAACATCTTGTGTTGCTTATTTTCATTGTCGCTGTGGTCAAATACCCAATGAGGATCACATGGAGAAGGGAGAAGAAACACTTTAAGGGAGGAAGGCTGTGTTTGGTGGCTTACAGTTCAAGGGGATAAAGTTCAGCATGGCAGGGGAGGTCTGGCAACTGTAGTATGTGAGGCAGCTGGTCAGAGTGTGTGCACACTTAGGAATCAGAGAGCAGACAGGGAGTAAGGCTCAGCTCCCAAACGGGAAAGCCGACTCTTGGTGACCTCCTTCTCTCTGTAAGGCCCCATCTTGTCACGACCTTCCCAGTCAGTACTGTCAACTAGGGGCCAAGAATCCAAACACCTATGTTTGTGGGAGACAGGTGATATTCAGACTCCCAAAGCCCCCAGAATCCTGCGCCAGGATGCTCCCCCAACACTGTCCTCTGAGAGAAATACACCATCAGGCAGGACTGAAAAATGTCTTTCCGTCTTTCTTGAAAAGGAAATGAATATGCTCAACATCATTGGGGGTTGTTTTCATGCTTGGGAATCTTCAGAGACACCTAAGTTTGAAAGAAATTGTATTCAAAGAATACCACACTGCCTGAACTGTGGTGTGGTTCTACGTGACAGAAAGCACCACACTGCCTGAACTGTGGTGCGGTTCTACGTGACAGAAAGCACCGCACACACACTCAGACTCTGGGGACTTCTTTGTTCCTTAGTCCTTGGTCTACCAGGTGGTGACAATAATATCTCACAGGTAAAGGTTTTGAGGTAAGGGATTAGGGTACACATGCCCCCCCAACAGTGGCTTGCTCCTAGTAAGTGCGGTGTGGCGCTGGCTGATAATAGCTTGTTTCCCGCCGCATCTGCGCATGTCTCAGGTAGAAGAGTGGGTTGGTCTTTAGGCCTTTGCTACTGTCTGAACCCAGCGATTCGCCATTTTCCTGATGTGGTTTCCCAGTATTACTGTGATGTCTGGCCAGCAGAAGCTCTTTGGAGAGAAACACTAGGCTTTGACTGGGCTTAACTGACGCTGGGCTCTCAGAAAGAAGCCTTGGTTCTTCTGGCCATGCCAAGCACACTCAACTTTAGAACCAGACATGCTAGGAAACAGACCCCAGATGTGGAGCCAAGCGTACCTCCTGGCCCCTGCTACCATCATTACAAACCAAATTCCCAGGAAACAGTCCACAATCCCCATCCCTGAAGGTTTCAGGAGTCTGTGCAAAAGCCTGGGGAGAAACGAGACTGGGCTCCATCCAGGGACATCTGGCCTGAACAAACAGCTTGGAATGATTTCCAAACATCTTGTTCTTGATAAAGACTCGCCTTTTGCCAACCAATTCTCCCTTCAAACTCCGTAGTTCATTCTATGTGGTTACGACTCCTTTATCCCAAATGCCACGGTCCTTGTGAAAGAACCGCAGGATAATTTTCTGCGGGTGAGCTCTTAACTCCACCCCGCCTGTGCCATCTTAACCCTGCAACGGAGGCTCCCCAGCGAGCTTGGCATTCTCTCACTTCCTGAAATTCAGGGTTTCCCAAGGTCAGACACAATGCCAGCCAGCGCAGTTTCTTCATGATGGTGTCATGACCTCCCAGGAGTCCTGCTGCAGTCTCGCCGGGAGCCCTCTGGTGCACTTTGAGTGCTTGGCAAATTTGAAGCCATAGCACAGCCGGAGGTCACAGGCTGCTCCAGGGGCTTTCCTCCATGCACATTCTTTTCTGAGAATCTCATTGATTGATCCCCAAAAACTGATTGTGAAAAGAAAAAAAAGTTAACCATAAAAGAGCTGAGATGAGACTCGTCGAAAGATCTTCACTTAAAAGCGCGCAGGAATATCTTGGAAGACAGGCAGATCAAAATTTACAGGGAGAAACTGGCGGCCAAGTACCCCTGGATCTCAGGGGTAGAGTCCACGCAGTGCTGCATCAGGGATCCCTGCATCAAGTTTTGTGAAGACTTGCAACCAAGGCACTCATATTTAGTTGCAAATTAGAGTAACGAGTGCACATAATTAAAAATAAAATCCCCCTCTCCCCAAGGTGGCTAAAAAGGGAAAAAAAAAATCTTTTCTCTGCCTCATTTCCCCAAGGACCGCTTTGGGGTCTTGTGGTCACCACCCTTTAACAAATGAGCATGGAATGATTTCGCCACCTCTGATTTCCTGGAAGTTAGCGTGTAGAATTGGAGTTATTTCTTCTTTAAATATTTATTCAAATTTTGCAATGAAACCATCTAAGCCGTAGCTCCTCGCAGGAGCGTTTGAGCTGCAAAATCACCTCCTCCTCACAGAGATTACGTTCTTTCTGTGGGAGCTGTGGGGATTTGTGGTGTACAGGGAATGGCCCTTTCTCTGTTCTGCCAAGCATGAGGGTACAGCTTGTAATGTTCTTCTTCATCCAGTGTTGCCAGGATCTGCAGCCATCCCTTCTTTCTCTCGTGATGTTATCACAAGCGTCTCGGCTCCTTCCATCGTTGTCAACAATTATCTTTCTGTGAGTGTGTGTGTGTGTGTGTGTGTGTGTGTGTGTGTGTATGGCCGCAGGGAATCAGAAGAGGCCGTCGCATTCCCCAGAACTAGAGATACACATGGTTGTGAGCTGCCATGTGGGTGCTGGGAACTGAACACCATCCCTGCAGGAGCCTTTGGCTCCACTGGCTTATTCTCCACTGTGTTCCAGCTTGAAATATAATTGGCTTCTGGTCTTGGCTTTTAATTTTCTTCCTTTCTTTCTTCCTTCCTTTTTCTTTTTTTTTTTCTGCTTACATTGGGATCATTTTACTGTTGTTTTTTTCTAAATATTAAGATGGAAGCTTAAATTGTTTATTCAAAACTTTTCTTCTGTTCCTGAATTCTCTAAACATTTCTTTCTTGGCTCTCCTTTATCTACATTCCACACATTTGATAAACTGTTTTTATTTTTGCTCAGTTCAAAATTGCTCTACCTCTCTATAAAATGTGTATCTTGTGGTGGTTGGGTAGAATTTTTATGCGCCAGTTAGATCTGTCGATATCCCTGTCCATATCCTCTGGACCCTCACCAACTTTGTTTTCAGACTGGTCAATGCTGATAGAATTGACATTTCCAAGTAAAACTGGAAACTTGTTTATTAATCCTTCATTTCTATCTTTCATTTTTTTGGCAAATTGGCTCGATATCGGGCAGTGCTTCCCTTTGCTGCAGGGAGCTTGTTTTACTCTGAACTCTGGTGTCAACGCAGCCACTAGTGTTCCCATGCTCAGTGTTCTCCATTATTTCCTTATGCTCTCTTTGCGTTGTTACCATTATATTGCCTGTGTTTTCAAATCCATTCTGACAACCTGACTTTTAAATGACTGCTTTAGAAGGCTTACATTTATATATCTAGATTTAGATTTACAATTTTGCATTTGATGCTGTCCATTGCATTTCTTTATTCCTTCTTTACAACTTTCTTTTAGTGTATCTTAATATTTTAAATATTTAATTTACTTATTATGGTTTGAATAGCTCGCTCCGCTTTTTTTATTTTGTTCTGTTTTTCTTGTTATTTTTCTTAGTGCTTTCAGTAAACATGTTTAACTTTAAATTCTATGTTAAAGGAGTGCTTTAAAATTAACAGAGATGTTAGTAAATTCTATGTTGAAGGAGTGCTTTAAAATTAAGAGAGATGTTACCTGAGTACCAAGAGCTTCATTAGGTCATGCCATGGTTTCTACCTTCAAACACAGCATTTTAAGAACTGAAAAAGAAAGACACTGCACTCATGTTTGCTATTTCTATTGTTCTCCTTCGTCTCTGATGTAAGTTCCACTTTGGTGTCCTCTCTCTACCCAAACTTTTTACAGCATTCTTTCGGTGCAAGTCTGCTGGTGACAATTAACTTCCTTTTTCTCTATGAACGTCTCTCTCTCTCTCTCTCTCTCTCTCTCTCTCTCTCTCTCTCTCTCTCTCTCCTTCCCAAAAGCCAATTTACCTTATATGGAATTCTGGATGGACAACCTTTCTTTCAATCCTTTTTTCACCCTAAGCTTTGTGAGAAAGTACCTTGTACATGGTACAGAGACTGTGTGCACACCTCTGTCCTCCAAGAAAGCTTGGGTGCTGTCATTGCTACTAAGCCTTTTACATCAGGCTCATGCCCATTTATGATGGTATTACATCCTAAAAGTTTCATCGTGCACTGAAAGTGTCGTAAGTATCCATTTGATGGCACAAGAGATTTGAAACATGATAGGTCAAGCCATCCTAAGAAAGAAGTTTTCCATATATTTCCCAAATGGAGGAAATGCTAACTCTCAAGTAAACTTAGTGAAAATAAGGGTATGTATTTTCCCACCGGATTCCCGGGCTTCTGAATTTAGTTAGCCATTGCATAGCAACCGTTTCCAAATGTTAGCTCCTAGTAGACGAGCCCAACATAGCAGAGATTTCACCCCATGCCCAGACTTTCTGATTCAGCACACTTGGCATGGTGGCGAGTGATAAGCATTTCCACAGCTTCCACGTGACTCTAAAACTGCTGTCAGAGGCCCACACTGAAAAACAAAACTACACAACAATAAAAGAAAAAAAAACCTGGCAAGATGAAGGAAGCATTATTTATCTTCCATTTGCTATGGCAATTATTTGAACTTACCAGCTCAATTCTGAAACTGTGACTTGGTTTGACCCTTGCCTCTCCTTTTCTGGGAAGGCTTACCCTGTCATAAATCCATGGCCGTAGCTGCCAGAATGGGCAGGCTGGCCAAGCCAGAGCAAACTCAACCACTCTCATAATCTCTGGGGACCATGCCGGCGCTGATGCGCTTGCAGGCGAGTTAACCATTGTGTGAGCTATTTTTTCACCTTCAGTTAATATATAAAAGTTGTAGGTACCACTGATCCGCTGTCGTGAAGGAACTAAAGAAAAGTTGTTCCCACTTCCTAGTGACTTCCGCTGAGAGCTGGCGTCACCGACAGCACAGGTTCAGTCTGATAATGTGGAAGCCCCTTCGGCCTCACGGTACTCCGTACCCAGTCTGCACACGCTCTCAAACTGCTAGCAGGGGGCCTCGATCACCCAACCCAATCAGCTGAGAATTAGAAACCTGACCCTCCATCAGCCCCTTTGTGATCCGCTGTCCTCTAGAGCGCCCCCCCCCCCCCGGCTCACAGTCACCCCTTCCTCTGGGGTTTGTGTCTTTCTCCTCATTCCACTCCCCTGCAGCATGCATCTCTGTGGGAACCGCAAATTCCTCTTATTACACCGAGAAGCTTTTCTCTTGTTTGTGGAAACTAGGCACTAGCCCAGACCTACGCCCTGGAGGCTCAATTCTGTCCCCTCAGGAGACTTATAAACCTCATTTCCCCCAAAGGCCCAATCCATTCTAAGTAAAAACTTCTGTAACAATTGCTAAAAACAAAACATCTCTTCAGTTTTGTAACATGTAAGCCAGAAAAGACACATCATTTTTGCAAATTTCAAGGTTACTTCTAATAAAAGGGAAGCCTGATACAAAAGAATCTACTAGTGTAGTTTGCTGTAAATGTTACCTCAGATAGACTTGGGAAGAGAGTCTCACCATTCTCCTCCTCTACGGCGTGATTTCATGGCGACTGACCCAATGGTGAACTCGTGCATGTTCTCTTTTCCTGCTCCTCTCACAGAATATTTTGGGAGCCCATCATTCTTAACCCTTCACCTGAGCTGAACTTCCGGCATTCACAACCTCTGCTCTTGTATATGTCACAAAGCACACGAGTTGACACAGAATCACCTCGTCCATAGAGACTGCTAGGTGAAAGCATTTATCCCACAATCCTAATGACCTGAAGTTTGATTCCAGAATCAAACTTAACCAACTCTAAAAAGTCCCCCCCACACACACACACATCCCATGGCATGCATGCCTACATGAAGCTACACAGTCACATAGACACACACACCTCTGTTGTCTTAATCACTTTTCTATAGCTGTCAAGAGACACCATGACCAAAGTAATTTATAGAAGCAAGAGTTTATTGGAGTCTTAAAGTTTCAGAGGGTGACTGCATCACCATCATGATGGGGAACATGATAGCAAGGAGACAGGCATGGTGGCAGTAGCTTAACGTTTACATCTTGAACAAACAACCACCAAGAGGCAGAAAGAAAACTAAGTGGGAAACGCCATGGGCTTTTAAAATCCCAAGTCCATCTCCAGTGACACAGCTCCTCTAACAAGGCCATATCCCCTAGTCCTTCCCAAATAATTCTACCAACTTGGAACCAAGTATTCAAACATGAACCTATGGGGGCCATCCTTATTCAAACCACCAGATTTGTGCTGAGATGTATTTCTTAAAGACAACAAATACATGGATTTTGTTTCTTGACCCAGTTAGCCAGCCTGTCTTTAAGTAAAGAATAAAGGCCATTAATTGTCATGATTTTCACTGTTTCAGGATGGACTCGACTGGGGTGACAAGAGACTGAAGAAATGACAGATATGAGTATAGAAAAGCTGGGGTTGGGACCAGGAACTCTGATGGAGACACGCCAGCAGCCTGGAACCTCAGTGCACGAGGAGCTGAATTAGGAGACATATTGATTATGTTCACAGGAAATAGGAGGAAGACTCGCTAATCTCAGTAGCCAACTAGTCTTTATTTCAACTTGGCATAAGCTAGAGTAATCCAAGGGGACTGCCAACTTCTGGTTCAGTTTCCTTTGTTCTGAGTCTCCTTGTTCCTCAAAATACCAAGTCATTTCATATCCTATCATGCCTCACCAATATCCAGGCTTGACTCGAGATTTACAGGAGAGCAGAGTATATGAAATATGCACAAATACACATGATATGAATTTGTCTAGACACACCTTGTTTTGCAGGTCTCTATTAAATACCATCAAAACACTATTTTGAATCTCTGCAAGTTCCATAACTTAGTGGTTGTATGAAATTTCAATTCATTGAAGTTCCATCGTTTATTAAGCTCTGATGTTGGGCATTTAGGTTATTTCCAGTTTTCCTTGGATTTAAATGAAACTTGTTAAAACACTGAATTTGGGAGCTACATTTGGCCATCTAACCAACTATGCCAATTCTCCAGATTCCGAATGGACATTATCATCACCCAAGAGGAAGGTTCTCACAATGGCGCTGGGTTAGCTCCAAAAACTCAAATCTCACGAGCAAAGAGCTGTTGTATAATGCTTTTAAAATTTGCTTCTCACCAATTCATCTAGCTAGTCAATTAATCTATATTTTTATGGTTTATTTTACTTCAGTATGCACATGCCCCGTGTTCAACAGGAAAGCAGCGTAGCCTCCGAACAGAACAGCGTAACCTCAGAAAAACCAGCATAGCCTTGGAACAGCTCCTCAGCTCTTAGACGGTTGCAGGTCTAGGTGCAGAAAAGGGCATTGGAAGGAGACTGGGGAAAACCAAAGTGAGCTTAAAGGATAAGAAGTAAGATAATATTTATCACAGGACAGGAAGCCTGCATCTGTAATTAGCTCTGGCGGTCATGGCAATCAAAGTATAACTAAAGCGCATTGGAAGAAGAAAGACCATTAGCTAAAAAGAAGGAAAACAGGACAGAACATTTGGCTTGGGGGCTTTTTGTTGTTGTTCTACTTCCTTAAATGGTTTCAGTTTTGGATTTTTGAGACAGTTTTATGATGTAGCCGGAGTTGGCCCCGGAACCCAGGATGTGGCCAAGATGACTCTGAATCCCAGCTTCTAGTCTTAGTCAGCTGGCTAAGGATCTTTTGCTTTATCTGGATAAAGGGAAATGGAGGTCTGGCCGGAGCCATTCAAACGCTGCCCTGAGTTTAGCTGCAGTGAGCTGTGGTCACAGGCAGGTGGGGCGGTGCTCAGCCACACCCGCAAATATGAGAGCCCACAAGCATTTTACCACGCTGTGCCAGACTCAGGTTTTGAGGCCCTTGAGGCCCTTGGCCCTGGGCTCTGAGACCCTAAAGATTTGACAGTTCCCTGGAAGGCTTTTGGTCACTAGGTCCAGAATAATATTCTCCACTGGCTCCTCACAGTTTTTTGCTTTTTCTTTTCTCTTCTTCTTCTTCTTCTTCTTCTTCTTCTTCTTCTTCTTCTTCTTCTTCTTCTTCTTCTTCTTCTTCTTCTTCTTCTTTTTTGTCATTTTTACAAGATTCTTTAATTAAATTTTGGTTAGCATACAAACTTGGAGTTTCACTATGACATGTTCGTACAAATATTTACTCTTTTCTTATTAACGCCCTGCTGTCTCCCCCTGTCCCGCTCTCCTCTTTTTGCTGGCCTCCTTCCCTTCAAATGCCGGCTTCGGTCTCCACTCTCTCTTCGTCCCTGTCCCTTCTATTTTGCTCTTGCGCCTCTTGAACTGTTCAGCTGGTTACCTGACGCTGACGCCTCCCACAACTCAGAGGCTGCCACTAGGCCTGCTCAGAGTGCCCACGTCCGCCAGGGCTGCATTCGGGAGCCAGGCGTGAGCACGAATTGCCTATTGCTATAGGACTCTGGGCTGTTCAGGAGTAGGAAAGCAGGCTCAGTAGGGGTCGGTTCACTCAGGCATGAGCCCAGGCATGACGGGATCCTGGTCCTCGGCCATTTCAGCTGTGGAGTCCATACAGGGAGTGGCCTAGGAAGACAGGACTAGAGCCGAGAAAGCAGGCTGCCCGACAGAGCCCAGAAAGGAGCTTGCAGGCGCCAACCCAGAGACAGCCTCCAGGGTCGCTGCAGCTTCTTGAGCTGGCAAACTCTCCTTGCTGTTTTCACTGCTTGCATCCCTATAGCTTAGCCACCGCTGTCCCTGCTGCGTTGCTGCCTGTGCCAGTCATGGGCGTCGCTGCAGCGACTCTGCCATCTCTGCTGCTTTTTTTCTTTGAGTCACCAACTTAGCCCATTCTACGGAAAATAGAAAATAAGTAAATAAATAAAATGTAAAGAAAGGAAAAGAGTGAGAGAGATAAAAGAACATTCGAGAAAAGCCTTTTAGTGGACTTCAGTGGTGAGCCCAAGTGGTTCGGTTACATAGCTCAAGGCCGCTTTGGACCAATAAACTCTTAGCACCAATCGCAGTTACCTGGGCTTATGACTGGAATCAATCCCAGCCTCCACTATTAGAACTGAGACTCTCCACCTGGAGCAGGGCTCCCCTTCAGGCCTAGGCAGCTATGGTACCAGGGTCATCTAGTGATCATCAAGGTTTTTGATAACTAAACCCATAGCTCAGATGGTTTAAAACAGCCTGGCCAGGGTGGTGGCTTCAGAAGCCAGGCATCAGCTGTCGTCAGTCTCTGGGTAGCCGTCTCTGGGGCTCTAGGGAGTGTTCAGCAGCTGGTGCTGGCTTGAGCTTAGTGAGGTTGGCTCTTGGCCTTTTCCCGCAGAGTTCCAAGGGGAAGTCCAGCAGCTGCTAATTAGGCAGTCCAAGCACCCCATCCCCGGTGTCTGTGTTTATTTATAGGAAAATGAACATCAATCAAAAGTATTTACAAAATAGACTTAAAGGGCTTATTGTTAACACCAACAGAGACTTTGAAAAACAGATTTAGGCAGTGTTTTAACCATGCCCAGTGCCCAGGGAGAGATGGTTCTTCATGTGTCTCAGGATGACACCCGTTAACTATCATGCCCCACTACCGTCCTTCCTCTCTGTCTCTCTCTGTCTCTCTCTCTCCTTCCCTCTCTCCCTCCCTCCCTCCTTCCTTCTTTTTCTCCCTCTTCCTTGTCTCTCCCAGGCCCTCTCATGTACCCTGCTAGCCCCAATCTCACTAAACAGACAAGGGTGACACTGAGTTTCTGATTCTTGTGCCTCCTTCCAAGCGCTGGAAGAGCCACCATGCCAGTTTATGCGATGCTGAGGGCCCAACCCAGGGCCTCACGCATACTAAGCAAGCCCTCTACCAACCAAGCGACACCACCCAGCCTCTAGCTAGTTTCTTGAGAAATTGGAACCCATAATTATTAGGGATAGTCTGTGAGGATGGGCTCTCAGACACCTCCAGAAAGGTCCGGAGAGAGGAAAGCACCTACACGGACAAGGCACTGACATTGTCCATGGGTCAGGGGTCAGGTTTAGAAGATGGTTCAGGAACTGATGGCTTGATGGCCCCGGAGAACTTTTCAGACAAGGAAGCTCGTTTTCTCACAGGCCCTGCATCCTAATTCTGGGTCCTGATTTTCTTGTCTGTTTTCAGATGCTTCATCCATTCCTTTTTCTTTTTCATCACCTGGGAACTTGATGAAACTCATCTAATGATACGTACCCTGCTGGAGCTTCCCAAGGCCATTGTACTATCTTCATCTTGGGTGATGCGTTTTCT
This sequence comes from Microtus ochrogaster, assembly GCF_000317375.1. Taxonomy (NCBI): domain Eukaryota; kingdom Metazoa; phylum Chordata; class Mammalia; order Rodentia; family Cricetidae; genus Microtus; species Microtus ochrogaster. Next base: position 31,397,508 of record NW_004949099.1, read on the forward strand.
TTGAGATTTCATCCAATAAAAGTAACGAAAAGGGGAAAAAATAACCCTGGCTTCCATTCCTCCTTGTGGCTTACAAAAGTCTTGGCATTCCTAAAGTAACGCTGCTCTAAGGTGCTGGCCCAGCCACAGGTGCAATGGCTCCGGGCTGGTGGTTACTGAGCTCCCCTCAGCTAGGATTTTGAGCTTTTGTTTTGTTTTTTTTTTTTCTTTGCTTTAAGCTATGAACTTCACGTCTGCTTTATTTTAAGTGTGTAAGTGTTAAGGCTGAAGGTTTTCTGTTTGTTTTGGAAAGGCACAAGGAGATGGAAATATGTGTGTGTATACAACTGTGCTGCACTTCAATGACATGGGTCAATGTTTCCTACATTTCTGAATGGAGGATTTATGGAGACGCCTTTCGTGTCTTCCCGTAGTTTGCTTTGTGACTGTCTTCAGGGGTGTTTGAAAAGCATGACTCTCTGTATATTTAATAACTTTTCTAATCCCCCCTTTGAGGGTTCTGTCATTTGGGGACATGTCTGGAAATTACTACCCTTCAACATTATATAAAGATTCATCTCAGTTCACGGCCACTGTGATTTGGAAAGATCTTCAAAGGTCCACGTGTTGAAGAATTGGTCACCCGTGCCTGTGGTGTTACTGGAGATGGCAGCACTTTTAACCCCGGCAGCCCCGAACAAGGGAGTCATACAAGAGAGGCATGCCCTTGAGGGAGGTCCTGGAACCCCAACTCTCTCCTGTTCTCTTTGCTTCCTTGCAGCAGACAGTAAACCGCCTTCTCATCCTGACCTCCCACCATGCTGAGCTTTTCCATCACAGCCTCAACACCAGGACTAAGGACTGCGCATGAGCTACAATGAACATTTCCTCTTTTTAAGTTGATTTCCTCGTGTATTTTGCCACAGTGACAGAAAGCTGGTTAGCAAGAACATCATGGTTTTGAGTTTTATATTTAAAACTCGAGTCAACTTAACGCTGGCATGACATAGCAATCTACATATAGCCTTTAAAAAATAGTCACCCAGGCAAACTTTGCTCCTAATATCCTGATAGGTTTATCTCCACCCAACTCTGAACTTAAGTAAATCCTACTAATATGTTTCCATATCCAAGCTATATACTGCTTCACATCTATTAATAAAATCCCCCCTCATTGTTCGTACATAACAATTCTTAGCTGGCAGCAATTTTGTGGAGTAATGAAAAGGAATGTGTTGTTTATTATCTTCTTAAGATTTAGCCTAAGCCCTTTAGATAAATGAACTATTCTCTCATTAATAGTCATAAATTTGGAGCCACCCCAAGAGACCACTGGGTCTTGTGTCTAATTTCAGCCTAAAAGGATGTATTAAGAATGTCTCTGAACCTGTAAATCAGTCAGCTGCCAACATTTAATTGGGTTAGATCTAACACTCGTGCTCTGGAGGTCAACTCATTTAGTACCTGAATGTACATTTTTTGCAGTTCATTTATCTTGGAAGTTTCATTAGGAAATGATATTGCTGAAAATTAATCATTTTATGGGTGAATTCCTGGGAGGTTTCCCGGTCACGGCGGGAGAATGTAAACACTTGCTCAGGACACTGTCTCAGTCACTGCAGCTACCTTGATGGTTCAGAAGTCTGTGGCCTTAGCTCCTGCTAGGCGAAGGCTTCCATCCTATCAGAACCGTTTCCTGAAGCCTGCTCAGATGGGCTTCTTTGTTCCATCTGTGTGAAACTGAGTAGGTGTCTTGTCAGGAGCAAGTCCTGTCAGCTTCCGGGAGATAACAAGACTGTCTCTGACACTTTGGATCTAAGACGAACTTCAGTTCAGCCCCAGCCCTTACTACATTTTACCTTCTACCCACACCTTGAGATGTGTTCAACGAAAGACATGTTTCCTGCGTCACTGCTACCTTACAGGACATCTTTATGCAAATTGGGCCAGAAGACCATATATCCAGACTCACCATCTTTTTAATTTTTCATTATTTTTATCATGTTTCAATAGATTTTGATGATGTTCTTTTTCCCTCCCCCATCTCCTCCCAGATTTTACCCCATCCCTACCCACCCAGTTTCATGTTCTTTTTCTATCTTAAAGACACACAAAACAAAATAAACACCCATGTGCACCTTCACATGCACACGTGCGTGCACATGCAAACACACACACACACACACCAGGAAGGCCATTTTGTATTGGCTAACTACTCCTGAGCATGAGGTTGGAGGTGGCATGTGGTTGTTACACTCAGTGTTAGCTGCCGAGAGAAGAAAGGCATGTTTTCTCCATTGTTACCATTTTAAACACAGCAGTAGGGGTAGGTATAACCCCTTGTTCTCTAGTCAGTCTCAATTACATCCAGCACCAAAAAGAAACTTTTTCCTCCAAACCTACTATCTGAATTTTACCCTTCTAGGTAATCCAGATAAATGGAATCACTTCGTATTTCTCTTTTGATAACTGGCTTACTTCGCTTTGCAGCATGTTCCCAGAATTCATCTGTGTTCTGGTATGTATCAAAACTTCCTTCCTTTTTAAGAATCAATGATATTGCTTTGTGTGACACACCACATTTTACTTTCCTATTTCTTCCTGGTTTGGGCTATAGCAAACATGGGAACATAAATCCGTCTTCAAGACCTTGCTTTCTGGTATGTGGGCTATGCACCCACAAATGCTATTTGCTGGGCCATTTGGGAGTTACGTCTAAATTTTTGGTGAGCTGCCATACTGTTTTGCAGCCACATTGTCACCTGACACTCCCACCAGTGAAGTGCGGGATCAAAGCCATTCTGCAACCTTGCCAACACCTGCTGCTTCCCCGAATTGTTGTGGGTTTTTTTTTTTTAAATAGTAGACACCCTAGTGGGTGTGACTAGTATCTCATGTGGTTTGACTTGTATTTCCTTAATAATTAGTGACACTGAACATTTCGTTCAGATACTTTAAGCAATTTTATATTTTCTTTGAGATATAAATATCAATCAAGTTCTTTTCACATTTTTTAACAAATTACTTCTTTTAATATTGAATTGTAGTTCTTTATACATGCTAGATTTTCTTATTACATATGTGAAATGAAAATAATTTCACCTCATAGACTGGTTTTCATTCCAATATGCATGTTCTTTAGTGTGGAGACATTTTAAGTTTTGATAAAGTTCAATCTACCTACTTTTGACCTTTGTTTTCTGTGCCAAGAAAATCATTATTAAATCCAAAGTCTTGATTTTTTTTACCTTTTCTTCTCAAATTTTATAGTAGAGCATTATGTTTAGATTTTGCTGCAGTAAGAATGTAAAATACCCTTCACAGACTCCTTTTGAAAATTTGGTCTCAGACTCCTGGTGCTGTTTGAAAAGCTATGGAATATTTAGGAGTTGTGATCTTACTGGAAGACATGTAACACTGGAATACAGGAATTGGGGTTTATGGCAGGCCCTGATATGGTCCCCATCTTTTCTTCCTGTTCTTCCAACATTGGGGTGGGGGTGGGGGAACCAGTCCCAAGTTTCTATACCACGGGACTGCCAGAGAGCAGGTTTTCTCTGCCATGATGGACTATAACCACAGGTCAGAATAAACCCTTCATTTGCTTGTCAGTGAAGAAAAACAGCTAATACAGGAAATGACACCAAAAGTGGGGTCGCCACTCTAACTCCCTGACTATGTGTTTCGAAGGCCTTTGGAACCGGTTTGTGGAAGGACTACAGAAAAGTTTGGTCCTAGGGGCTGAACAACCACTAAATGTTACAAGCAGAGCTCAGCAGATCATTCTGGTCGGATCTTGGGAGATCAGAATGTTGACAGAAATGTGGTCAGTAAATACTTCTAGGTTTCAGAAGGGAAAAGGACTTTATCAGGAACTGAGCCAGAAGCCCCTTACATTTTAGGCAAGAATGTGCATGTGTTCTGCCTGTGTCCTGAAACTTTTCTTAAGGATTAATGCAAAAGTCATGGACTAAGTTGTTTAGACAATGAAATTTCAAGACACTGTAACACCGAGGCTGTTGTATGTTTACTGCGCACTACTGTTAGGTTTATAGTAATACAAAGCAAACAGATGTGAAAAAGTATACTTTGTAGAGAATATGGGTATGAATGAGGTTAGAGTTGCAGGATGCTATTGACACACTTACTATTCTTGAAGACAATATCTTTAAGGCAGACACTAGCACCTTGTACCAGAACAAAGGAAAGACACTTTGCTGGCAAGACCTGCTCATCTACAGATTCTGGTTGCAATGATACATATTTGTTTGAAAAGCTTCTACTTTAAAAGAGAGTGCCTGGAGAGAGTCTCCAGATCATCTTGCTTGAACTAGGCCCTATAGGGAAATGTTTTCCATATTCAGGTAGGCAAACACTTGGAGGCAACTATAGCTGTTCCTGGGGTGTAAGGCTCCATCTCAAGCTGGCAACGGAATTTCATATTGTCTTCCATATGGTGCTGGGTTTGCAAGTATGAAGATATAAATATGAGTGGGCAATTCAGTTTGTACCATCCTTAGGCCAGGTAGTGTGAAGCAGGGTATGGTCCCCTGTATGGAGCTCTTGAGTTGACAGTGTTGAATCTGTGAAGGCCGGGATCTCAGGATATGGAAGAGGCCAGGAGTGTGGGATAAGTTCCAGGAACCAAATAGAGCCTGCCCAAGAAAGAGGCAGTATGTGTGTGTGTATGTAGCAGAGACAGAGGACGATCAGTTCTAGGTCCCAGATGAGGTTAAACAGTTTGCTATTTGTCTTACTTTGGTTCACTTTCATTGATAGCCCCTGTTTCTCCTCAGGAAAGTTTGGCCCATACCATTATTTGATGGAAATCTATGATTTTTAAGAAATTATTAGCCAGGGGCATACAATTAAGAGAAAACCTTACATCTAAGAAAGGCTTTTAGGACTTTGGACTTTTGAATAACAATAGAACCACAAGGCTGTTGGGACTTTAGAAGTTGGACCGAATGCATTTTTGAATTATGAGATGACCATGAGCATGTAGAGGCAAGGGGCAGAATGTTATGGTTTGTATGTGAAATGGCCCCCTTGGGTTCATGTGTTTAAACATTTGGTTCTCAGATGGTGGAGTTGTTTTGCAAGGCTGTGGAACATTTAGGATATGGGGCCTAAGTCAAGGAATTGGGTCATGGGAGAGTAGCCCTTGAGGTTTTACAGCCGGAGCCCACTTCCTCTTCGCACTCACCTCGTGATCTGTCAAGATGTAAGGAGGTCCAGAGAGTTAAAGCCACAATACTAGTGCCACGGAGCAGCTGGTGCTGTGCCTTCCCCATCGAGTTGGACTGCATGATCCGCTACCAACTGTGGGTCAGGATAAATCCTTCATCCACTAACTTAGGATTGTTTGCTATTTGGTATATCATGGCAAGATAAGAAGTAACTGATATCAGTCTTCAGTCTCTTCTAAGTAAAACTTTGTCCCAGGACAAAGCATGAACTTTTGTACAGCATGCAGAACTTCATTTTTTTTTTGTCTGTAGATATCCATTTTTCAAACACCAAAATTTGTTGGGAAGACTCTTCTTTCTCCCTGGAATGTTAAAAGTTATTGGATATTGTACTTCAGGGGTAAGAATAGAAATCCCCGGGAAAAAACCCTGAAGAACAGCATCCAAAAAGACCTATCTGTCCATCCCCGGGGCACCACTTGTGCCAGAGGCATCCAGGCCACTGAGAACAGTCAGCTCTCTGTCTGCTACTTACCAGATGATGCACAGGTGACATCTATCCTATTCATCTTTATGATAAACATGCCACTTTAATGAAATCATACTATAATATTTGAAAGTTACATTTGACCCTTGAAATATGAGTAGTTTGGTTTTTTACAGATTGCCTTAGGCATGGCATTGTGAACTCTCTGTGGTTCATGTCTGATGGGTGCCATGAAGAATGCTTAGCTTTATTTGTTACTCTTGCTATGAAGGGTAATGAAGACCTGGTTTCTCCACCATGCATAGGCTGCACCTCTCTGGCATCAGGCCTGGACCAAATGTCATCGCCAAGTACTGTGTGTTTTATTTCAACACTGTAAGCAGTCATCTTTGGCTGATATTTATGACTTCTCTTTACCTGAGTCTACTGGTCCTTAGAGACTTTAAGGTGAACATACCATTCAGCTGTCGCAACTGCAGATCTTTCTGGCATCTTTTTGAGTACGTGGTATATCTAGTCCTATATTGGTAGGTGGTGTCAACATTCTTTAAAATGAAAGGAGGTTTGCTAATAAACAGTCATTCTTTGGTTGCATGGGGAGTTTGTCCAGGAGTCTGCCACTAGATGCCCAAGTAAGCAAATGCTCAAGTCTCTTATACAAAATGACATAGTATATGCATATGTATATATCTTCCAACATACTTCAAATCATCTCTAGATGACTTACAGTAGTAGTGTAATTGTGTTTTATTTTCAGAAAAAATAATAAGAGAAAAGGTATGATTATGTTGTATTTGTTATTGACAAATTACTTTTTCTGACATTAATAATCCACTGTTAGTTGAATCTTCAGAAGAATCAACAGATACAAGGACTTTGTTTTTTGAAATATCTGTATCTATGTGACAACCAAGAACATATTTGCTATGTATAGAAACCTCTTTCAAAATGCTTTAAGTAAAACATTGATTTTTTACTGTCACATTAGCCCAAAGAAAGGCTGGGTCTTAAAAGATATTATCAGGCCTCTCTTGCTCCCTGTTGTCATAAGGAGTGGGGCTCCTTGTTTGTCCTGGCTGCCCCGCTAGCTTACACCCAAAATAATCACTCAGAAACTGTATTCATTTAAACACTGCCTGGCCCATTAGCTCTAGCCTCTTATTGGTTAACTCTCACAACTTGATTCAACCCATTTCTAATAATCTTTATGTCACCACGAGGTCGTGGCTTACCGGGAAAGATTCAGCATGTCTGACTCTGTTGACTCTATGGCAGGTCTCTCTGCCTGCCTTCTTTCTTCCAGCATTCTGTTCTGTCTACGCCACCCACCTAAGGGCTGCCCTATCAAAAGGCCAAGGCAGCTTCTTTATTCAACCAATGAAAGCAAGACATCCTACACCACCCTGTCTCTGCCGATAGCTTTCTTTATGCTGTCTGCATACTAAGCACATTTTTTCCATCAGGTAGCAACTTGGTCCCTAGAGAGATTATGTGTTAGCCAACTCTTAAGAGATCAAGAACATCTCTTCTCTAGTGACTTGAACTAAACATGAGAACATGCTATTCCTGGCCTGTCTTAACCTATATGCAACAGCTCTAGACAAATCAGTTCAATAGAAGGAGGCCCCATTCTGGTGGGCAGGCAGGTCTAGATCACTCGGGTTTCAAAATGGTAGGGCAGAGTCATCAAGCTAAACTCCATATGAAAGTCTATCAAAGATGGGATTGGAAACTGTAGACAAAATAGTTAAAAGAAATACTGGTCAGAGACAAATTATTTAATTTTAAAGATGCCTAAAATAACTCCCAAACAATTTCACCAAAGTGTAGGAATCTCATTCAATGTTCTCCATGTGAGTTCTCTTTGAAGACACCCCAGGATAGAGAACTCGTGGTGTCCAATCAGCTTCCATTTCAGTGTGGCATGGTATCTTTTCACTATGCCAAATCTTTTTCTAATTTCTAAAACATTGTCTCAATTCCCTCCATCCTAACTTTTTAAGAAAAAAAAAAAAACAAAAACATGATTTCACCTTCCCTGAAGAGGGCTTTGTCCATTTCCTTTAAGTTTTCCGATTTTATGGAGTACAAGTTTTCGAAGTATAACCTGATGATTATCTGGATTTCCTCCATGTCTATTATTATGCCTCCCTTTTCATTTCAGATTTTGTTAATTTGGATATTCTCTCTCTGCCTTGTGGTTAGTTTGAACAGGGTTTGTCTATTTTGTTGATTTTCTTGAAGAGCCAACTCTTGTGTTCTTTGAAGTGTTTGAAGCAATCTCAGCATGTCCTTTATAGTCTACTTCCCAGTGGATTTTGAAGCTTCCTGATTCCGTCTGCATCATAGACAAGCACAGTCGTCCACTGCAGGGAGTTGCACTAGCCACCTGAGCATCACACGCCGTCAGACAATTCCTCCCTATGTATTATGCAATTAGAAACTTAATGACTCGGGTATTCAAAATTGTTTCTGAATATTAGTTAAAACCTGCTTGCTTGGTTTAACTTTTACCAGTGAGCATGGTGCTTGCTGCTCCAAAGTGGTTTAACTTTTACCAGTGAGCATGGTAACTTTGGTTAATATTAAGCTCAACATTGTAATCAGTCCTGTCAGATTATTTACAAAATTTATAAATAATCACTACAAGAGCTCTTAGGATTGATTTTTATCAACACTGTCCCATGTCACAGCTTAGGCTCAGCTCAGGTAGCTGGAAAAGATCTCACAGCTCAGGAGTGTCTTAGTTGCTCTTTCTCCTGCGACAGAATACTTGACAGAGAAAAGAGGATTATTTGGGCCCACACTTCAGATGGATCCATCTATCTAGGTGAGGAAGGCCTGGAGTGAAAAGACTCAACATAGGAGGACAGGAGCTTGCAATGTGGTTTGTTTCTATTTTGACAATTCAAGGAGCAGAGAACTTAGCCAGAACTTGAAAGGAACAAGGCCCTCAAAGCTGCTTACAGCTGCTCACTTCTGCTCGCTAGGGCCTGTTGTCCATGTGCCACATCTCCCGAACCAATGCCACCTGCTGGACACTGGGTGTCTCACATACAAGCCTGAGGGGCACAAGTTAAACTTAATCTCCAGTGATATGTGATGAACTTAGTGCTTGAGTTCCGGCAACACTGACTCTGAAGCCAGGCTCTTCCCTCACACCTCAGGCTGTGGGGGAGGTCAGTGGAGGCTATCAGCTCCTCCTTGTTTGAGCCCTACTCCTACTCTGTGCACACGTTCCAGCTGAAATGAATGTGGTGCTCTTATTATGGGCAGTTTCTACAACAAGCCTAGTACTCCTGTTTGCCTGTCTGCAAGGATAGCTTTAGATGGGGACCAAATTTGGGAAACTTGGATTTCAAGAGTTTCCAAGTTGAAATGACTCAGTGTGCATAGTTGTTTCTACCAACAATATGATTAACCCTTCATGGGGTATGGAATTCAGATATGTGTTAGGCATGAGTGTCTCTGCAAATCTAGATAGATAGATAGATAGATAGATAGATAGATAGATAGATAGATAGATAGATAGATAGATAGATAGATAGATGATAGATATGTAAGCATACATACATATATACATTCCTTATAATACATGAGTGTGTGTGTGTGTATTCCTTTTCTGATTTGAACTCCGTTCCTTGATAAGAATCTTGAAGAATTGGGTGATTGAACAGGACTGTATTTCAAGTGCTTCCTGAAGCTTCCCTCTGTGCTGAGACTAAGCAATTCATCCAAACAAAGAGAAATAATTGCCAAACCACTCACCTATTTTTCTCCAGTGCCATTGAAAGGAAAAAAAAAAAAGGCTGCCTCATTACATTGTTATCTAGAATTTCCTAGAGTACTTTATCATAAAATTGAGGCCCGTCTGAAGTAGCTTCAGTTTTTCCTCTTAGGTAGGTTTATTTGTCATCCTCCACTAGAAAGGAACTGAGCTGGCCTGGCTTTGCTTCCTCTCCTCTCGCTCAGTCGTCTGTTCTCCCTCTACGACGCTCACAAATGGTGACACGCTTTTGCAAATGATAACAATTTCTTTAATTAGGAGCTGAAATTGTTTAGATCGTATCAGTATTGGCATCGTACAGTTCTCAGCATGTGCTGGTGTCTCCCCCCACCCCATAAAACAGCCAGTCATTTCCTCGATTCTTATCTTCCACGTTCCTTCAAATAATCGGTCTGTTTCATCTAAGTTATCAAATTTATGAGGTTAGAGTTGTTCAAGTATTGTTTTATTATGTTCGCAGTGTCCCCCCCAGCTTGAGCTCAGTCCCCCTGGGTGCTGGATTACAGATGTGCGCCACTGACTGAGCTTCTTATGCCCACAGAATCAGCAGCGATTGTCCCTCATTTCTCTGGCCGCTTTCTATGTCAGAATTTTTCATGGTTAACCTGGCTAAAAGGGAGTTTTATTAATCTTTTCACTGTCGTCTTTAGTTTTGTGGACTTTTCTCTCTGTTGTTTTCAAGTTCTTTGATGCCTGTCCTGGTTTTGTTACTGATTTTCTTCTGCTTGTTTTAGGTTTCTATTGCTCTTCTTACACATCTTGTTAGATATATCCCTCTCTATCACACTCACCCAGAGACCTACATTTCCTTAAGCACCCCTTTGCGTTGTATTTCACAAATTCTAAAAAAGCTGTCTTTATTTCCACTTAGCTCAAAATATTTTTATTTCATTAGAGATTTCTCCTCCTATTCAGATTTTAGCAAGAAACATGTTTAATCTCCAAATTATTTGAGAAATTTCCAGCTATCTTTCTGGTATTGATTTCTAGTTAATTTTATTGTGGTCTGAAATCATATTTTGTATGAATGATACACTTTTAAATTTGTTCAACATGTTTTGTGGCTCAGAATGCGGCCCGTCTTACTGAATGCTCCCTGAGAGCTCGGAGGAATGTGGCTTGTGTAGCTGTTGGATGAAATGCTGCATAGAACTCAATTAGGTCCTGGTGACAGATGGCTGTTCCACTCTCGGTGTCTTGCTGATTTCCTGCCTGCTGGATCTGTCCATCCTGACAGAAGGATGGGGAAGCTGCATTTGTGGTGCTGAATCCACCTCTTTCCCCTTGCTTTCTGTTGGGTTTTCTCAATTTCTACACTAGGCTGTAAGGTATATGTTCGGGTACTATGTCTTCTTGGAAACTTGGCCATTTATCCTGATATAATGTCCTTTTTTTTTTAATCTTAGTTAACTTTCTTGATTCTAAAGTTAGCATGGTGTGAAAATAAAACTACCCCATTTTTCATGTTTAAATATTTGCTTTAATCTATATGTTTGTGTATGTCTGTATTAGTACATGTTACGGGTATCCAGGTACCTGTGGAATTCAGGACAGGGTGCTGGATTCACTGGAGCTGGACTAACAGGCAGTTGTGAGCTGCCTCACGTGGCTGCTAGAATCCCAACTCAGGTCCTTTGCAAGAGCAGCAAGTGCTCTTAAGTGCTGAGTCCCTGTCCTAGGCTAGCATGCATTTCTTTCTCCATGTATATGTTTGGTTCTTATGTTGTGTTTCTACTGAAGTGGGCTTCTACAGGAAATACACATTCAATCTTGCACCGTAGGGCTCTGGGACTGCTGTGCCTGGCGGCTATGTTTAGATCTCTTGTACTGATGCACTCAGAACGACAGAGCTTGTCCGCGCCTTTGCCTATTTGCTGTCTTTTTTAGTGGTTTCCTTTTCGTCTACCTTTTATTCTGCTTTCTCTAGTTAATATCTAGCATGTCTACAGTGCGTCTGCTTTCTTTTTTCAGTGTATCAATTCTAAATTTTTATTTCTTGAAATTATTTGGTGGTTGTCTTTATAACCACCGGCAATGAGAGGGGTCATCATGGAGCTTCCAGGCCTTCAGTACTGCTGATGCTTCCGCACAAGGGGTGTGCTTCCTGCCGTTGCTGCTAGCATGGTTTTAAACGGCTGTCCAACAGAACAAGAGAAACAACACCACACTTTTAACATTTTGTTTTCCCTTTACTAACACATTTACTTCCTTTATTGAGATCTTATATCTTTTTCTTGTCCGTGGACGGCTTCATACAACACAGATAAAGTAAAAACAAATCTATTTATTTGTGTATTACCTAAAAAAAAACAGCTTTTCATTTCTCCTTCACTTTTGAAACATAATTCTCGTCATAGTAAACTCCAGGTTGGTGGAGACTTTTTGTTCAGGTTTTTTTTTTTTTTTGTTGTTGTTGTTGTTGTTGGTTTATTTTTTTAAAATAGTTTCTTTACTCCACACTCCCTGTTTGCACCATTTCTGAGGAGTCTGACTGACTGCTGTCCTGTTCCTCTCTAATTAAGTTTTTTTTTCTTACTTCTGTTAAATTTTCCCCCTTTGTCTCTGGTTTTCTGATGTTTGAACAGGTGTAAGAATTTTTTTTTTTAATTTTGTTCCTTTTATTGTTTCTGAGTTTCGTGGATTTGAGTCTGAAGCATGTTATTGATTTTGGAAAGCTGTCATCAATTATTACATTCAGTGCTTCATCAGTTGCTCCCCTGTATCCTCAAGTTACTGTATTACCACGACACAAGCACACACAAACACACACACACACACGTGTGCGCACACACACGCAACCACACATGTACTATAGCTTTGTGATTTTCCCGTAGTCTTTTTCATTCCCTTTCCCCCTTGGCATCTCAGTTCAGGAGTTGTACTGGGAACCCCGAAAGCCCACTGGTATTTCCTCTATCACTCTTCTTCTCGCCCTTCAAAGGCTTTCAGTGGTTTTGATTTCCAGGGTTCCCCATGCGTTCTCTGCTAGAATTTTTGTTTATATCATCTAGTTTTTCTTTCATGTAGCCGCTTTGTCTCTAAAGAATAATAATGCTTTACTACTAATACAGCACGGCTATGTTTGAAACTGTGTTATAAAATTAAAAACCTAGTTGTGGAGTCTTTTGATAATCTTGGATGATGTCTAGCATCCAAAACTGTACTACTGGTAATATGTGAGGTTTCCTGTAAGAATCCATTACCTGTTAAGCTGTGTTGATCTCCTTGCTGCCCAGTAATAGCCCTGAAGACAGTTGAAGCAAATGGCCAAGTTTATGGGAAGACGGGCATTGCCCATGCATGTCGGATTCATTGTTTTCCGAAGCTGTAGCCCACAGGAGTTGGATGTGATTTCTAGTAGAGATGCAAGCTAAGACTGCTCTCTCGACTCAGTGAAAGAATCCTGTGTGCCTGTGCCCACAGGATAGTCAGCCTGTAAACCCATCAGTTGGCACATCTAGCTGGAAGCTGGAAGGCCAGAATCCTGGGCAGAGCTGACCTCCACCTCGCTTGCAGGAGTTCTTCTTTGGAATGACTGCCGTCATTCCCTTTCCAACGCTTTTCCTCTTAACGCTCTGCCCCAAATTCTCTAACCTGAAGTCCTTTGCGGCTGCTCACATGATGTTGCTCATCCTGGGAAAGAGATGCTAACTTCCTGCTCTCCTTTTCACAGCTGTGTTCTTTAAGTAATGAAAGTGTATGAGCCTGTTCTCCCTGCAGAAAGTAGCTATACATCTGTCCCCATGACCTATTTGACTGAGTCTTTTGGGAATAAGGACTGTGTCGTTTATAGAATATTTTACAACCTATTCCCTGCATCCACCAGGCAATGAGAGCTCTGTGACTATTTGCGGATATACACAAAATGGCTGAATGAGAGAACTCTGGGAGACTTAAAGGGAAAAGCTTATTTTACAGACAGATCAGCCTTAGAGACATCCTGCTCTGTCCTGCACTTCCTGCCCTTCATCAGATTCAAGAAGCAGTCATTCTCAGGGGTTACACTTGTTTTTTAATGAAAGACCAGTGGCCAAAGGAAGGTGTCCACTATCCTGAGAACAGGAAACAATCCTCAGTAGGCTTTCTTACTGAGGTGGGGGTTCCTGTCTCAGCTAAGCACAGGAGAGAAGGAAGAAAAACTTGGAGGGCGACAAACCACACCCAGAATCTCCTTTGGTCCAGCGCCATCTGGCTGAAGATAGGCACCTTGTGGTTGATGGAGGGCTGTGGGAGTCCTGATCCTGGGAGCATCCCATGGGAAATGCAGATGTGCATGTCCAGACCAGAGTCCTGCATTCCATAGCCCTGAGAAGACACACATATGACCAGGGCGTGTAGATGCCTGTTTATGCCTGAATCATAACTGGGACCACATGACCCTGAAACCCTCTAGGTGGGATACTTGCATGCTATGTACCTTCCAAACTTTTTAAACTGATAATACCAGATATTATCTTTGATCAGAAACTACTTCCACTTCAAATAGCCAATGGATAAGGGCACTTTCTAAACACCTTGTATCTTTATTCCACTTAAAAAACTTACCAGTAATTTCTTCCTGTCATGGCATGTCTAGACAGTGTGAAAATTTCTCTGGTTATTTTCAGAAAGCTTCTGTAGAGTGAATCTATATGAGTTATAATGCAAATAAGGCTTCTTTGTGGTTGCATAAGGTTTACATTGCATTTGGTCTTAATGATTTGTATTATCATTAAGATGTCCTTTAAAAAGCCCCACTGTGATGGTTAGTGTTCATTATTGTCTTAGTTGGGGTTTCTACTGCTGTGAAGAGACACCATGAACATGGCAACTCTTATAAAGGAAAAACATTTAGTTGGGGTGGCTTACATTTTCAGCAGTTTAGTCCATTATCATCATGGAGAGACATGGTGGCATGCAGGCTGACATGATGCTGGAGAAGGGGCTGAGATTTAATATATCTTGATCCCCAGGCAACAGGAAGTGCTCTGAGTGTCACACTGAATGAAGCTTGAGCAAAGAAGACTTCAAAGCCTACCCCCCCACAATGACATACCTCTTCCAACAAAGCCACACCTACTCCTACAAAGCCACACCTCCTAATAATGCCATTTGCTATGCACCTATGAAGCCAATTACATTCAAACCACCACATTCCACTCTCTGCCTCCCATAAATTATAATACTATCATAATCAAAAATACATTTAGCCCAACTTCAAAAGTCCCCATGTTGTATGGAGCTGCGGGCTGCGTTCCCGCCTAGCTCCTGCACGGCTAGCTTTATACCCGAAATAATTACATGGAAACTGTATTCTTTTAAACACTGCTTGGCCTGTTATCTGTAGCCTCTTCTTGGCTAAGTCTCACATCTTGATTAACCCATTTCTAATAATCTGTATAGCACCATGAGGTGGTGGCTTATCAGGAGGATTCTAGCCTGCGACCATCTCAGAGAGGAGAGCTATGGCGTCTCGCTCACTGCTTTCTTCCTCCCAGCATTCAGTTCTGTTTACTCCGCCTATCTAATTTTCTGTCCTATCAAAGGGCCAAGACAGTTTTTTTATTAACCAATGAAAGTAACACATAGACAGATGACCCTTCTCCATCATCCTCACCCATAATCTATTACAATCTCAACAATGTTTAAAAGTCCCAAATTTAGATTCTCTTCTGTAATCCACTATTTTTTTTTAAAAAGAGATCGCATACTTCCAATATATGATGGCACAATATATATGTTACAATTCCAAAGTGTAGAGAAGGGAGAAAGTGAGGAAATACTGAGCCAAAGCAAGCTAAAACAAATGAGTTGGACAAATGCCAAATTCTGCATCTCCATGTCTGATGTCAAAATGCCCTTCAGATCTCCAACTCAGTTCAGCTTTGTTGATTGCAACACACTTTTTCCTTGGGTTGTTTCCATTCCCTATTAGCAGATTTCCTCAGCAGGTATCCCATGGCTCTGGCATCTCCAACATCTTGAGGTTTCCAAGGCAATCCAGGCTTCTCCTTCACAGCTTCATACAATGATCTCTCTGGGCCTCAGCGGCATTTTTAATCATGGAGAAATATTCCATAATCTGTTTCTTCTATCCTTGACTCTAAAGCCAGAACCATATGACTGAAGATGCCAAATTCTGTATCTTGCTAGGACTGGGACATGACCCCCTTGCTCAACTACATCTTCACCAGCTTTCTGTTTTTAATTGTTACCTTCACTGACTAAACTTTGCTATTTTGGAACTTGCTCTGTAGACTAGGCTAATCTCAAATTCAGAAATCCAGGAGCCTCTGACTTTCAAGTGCTAGCATTAAAGTCATACACCACCACACCCAGCCCTAAGCTTTTCTTTAATTCTTTTACATTAGTTGGAAATTTAGCTGATGGGATTTTGCCCTCAGGTCACCACTTCTTTCATTCCATTTCTTAATTTGTTTATCTTCTTGAACACAAGACTTAGCTCCATTCCACTTCTCCATTCACTTCTTGGTGCTTCTTTTCACCTCAAATTGCATATTTTGTATTTTTTCCTTTTCTCATTTTACTCCTTTTTATTATAAATCTTCATTATAAATACCACTAATAAGCACAGGAAAGAATCTATACTAGGCTGTTTTGAGATTTCCTTAACCAGGAAATGATTGATCCAAAACTCTTTGATTTAGCCTCAGGCAGACTTTTCATATAGTGGGGAAAATGCAGCTGCATTCTTCACCAAAATATCACAAGAACAATCTCTAAACAACATACTCAAATTCTTCTCCTTTGAATCCTCTCGAGCCAGGCCTCATAGTTCAAATCATACTTAGCACCACTGTCTTCCATGCTCCTACTACTATGGCCCATTAAGCAACACTTAGAACATTCTACTGTTTTCCTAATCCATAGTCCCAAGGTTCATATTACTTCAAACAAAAGCATGGTCAGGCCTATCACAGCAAGTTCAAGTCTTTTAGGAAGGATACTTCATACGTACATCCTATTGCATCATTACAGGGGGAAATGAATGCCTAATTTCTTTTCTTATCTTGATAGTAGAATGGACAAATGGTTTGGGATGTTGTGATGGCTAACCTTAGATGTTAACTTCAAATAGGCAATTAAGGAATTGCCTCCATCAGATTATCCTCTGGGTATGTCTGTGGGGACATCTCAATGCTTGCTAATTATTGTTGGAGGACCCAACAATACATCCTTATGTAGCATATACCCCTGGGCTGTATAAGAAAGGCAGCTGAAAAAGTCTGGTAATGACCCAGTGGAGCAGCATTCCTCCATGGTTCTGCTTCAAAGCTCCTGTCCTGTTTGAGTTCCCACCCTGACTTCCCTTAAGAATAGACTTGTCCTAGCCTATAAAATGAAATAAGCCCTTTCTCCCTAAAGGTCCTAGTTTATATTGCAGCAACAGAAAAGCAAGATAAGCAGGTGCTGTTGCCCTTATTTATTCTTCAGGGAAAAAATCCACCAAATTTTCAGAGCATACACTTCTACAAGTTTTAGCAGACATACACTTTCTTTTCTCTCTCTCTTTAAAGGTATATTTTTAATTGAGGTAGAATTAAATCACTTTCTCTTTTCTCCTTTCTCCTTCTAGTCTCTCCCAGATACCCTCTCTTGAACCTCTCTAATGTCCCCCCATTTTCTAGCTGATAGCCTCTTTTGCTTTGATTATTATTGTTATACATATACACAGATATATAATAAACATATGTATATATGAACAAATATATTTAATTATGAATACAACTTGCTGAGTCCATTTTTGTGTGTATATGGCTTCAGAGCTGACCACTCAGCATTGGACAAACAATAAGGGGGCTCATGTCTGGCAGAGGCTAATTCTCCCAGCAATTATTATTTGGCAGGCATGGATTTTCATTGCCTAATGGGACAAAAGTCCCATTATTTTTTTATTGTTTATAAGACTGTAAGGTTTTTTGTTTCTCTAATTTCTTCTATTTATAGTAACTAACATTATATATAAAGAAACAGTAATTTGAATATATATGAAATACATAATTAATGTGTGGTTTTTATCTCTCACTGAGTGCATATATATGCATATATGTGTATGTATATACACATATGTGTGTATGTGTATATATACATATATATAGGAAGCCTTTCAAACAGAAAAAAAATAAAAATTCATCTTTTATACTTTTTTGCTCCAAAGCTGGAATCAGCCACTTCTGTAAGCATTCCCAATTGTTACTGAAAAAAAAGTATATACAAAGAATCCACAGACTTGGGCCTAAGTGTTCTAATTATGAGCAGTCTGCCATTGCTTCTAAGTGTTTTCAGGGGACAAAACTATAAAATATATCTTCTTTTTGAATGAGGAAACAAATAGAGAAGCTCCCTGTTGGTATTTCTCATTAATTTTAAGTCACTAAGTTTTCATTTAACCTAACCATACACATTTATAAAGTAAAATGCAGACCCAGGATGGATATGGACTCTGTATTCAGACTCCAGTGGTCAGACTGATGCTGATGCTTAGGCAAGAGAACAGTATCACAAAGTCCTGGCTCTTACTTCTGGACTGTGTAGCACAATTCATTTTAATATATACTTTTAAATTTGATTTCTCAGAGGTTTTTTCAGATGATGTCAAGTATTATACTGAAATATTTTATGAAATCCTGATACATCCTTTTGAAAACAGTATAGAGAGGAAAGACTGGTAGATCATCAATCCCAGTTCTATTAGAAACAGTTTAATGTCTGACATTTGACTCAGAAAATAACTGGACAGACAAAATGGATAACACCATGTACACTGGTTAATTTTCTGCCAACTTGACACAAGCTAGAGTCATCTGAGGAGAGATAACCTCAAATTTAAAGATTGTTCTGCAGGCTCCGCACCTCGCCTGGCCAGCACAATAGAGATAACCTTGTTGGCAGGGGCACAGGTCCCCACCCCTTGCTGCCTGCAGCATTGGGTGAACCAGCCAGGGCAGTGCTGGAGAGCTCACCCTGGTGGCGAGGATGAGGAAGACCTGGTCAGCTGACCAACCCAGCTACCATTCATGTCTAGAACCAGGTTTTGAGTTAGCCACCCCAAGAAACACCCCATCTACCAACTGCTGGAGCATGTGAAGGGGCGGGTCCTGCAAATCCAAAGCTACAGGATCTCTGTGATTCAGGGTAACAACAGGATATCCAAGAGGAGTCCCAGTAAAGGCCCTGTGTGGATGGTGTAGCAGAAGCCAAAGGCATTGAGCCAGATCAATGACTCATTGCAATTAACAGATGCTAGTAAGATATACAGACTAAAGGGAATACCATGTGACTCACTGGGCCACAGTGCAGCTTCCATAACGATTTCTTTGGGGGTGGGGTGAGGTTGTAAGGGCAGAGGGTGGATATGAAGAGACAGGCAGATGAACGGGATAGGGATACATGATGTGAAATCCACCAAGAATCAAGGAAAAGTTAAAATGAAATTGCTCCCATCAGATTGGCCAACAGGTAAGCCTGTGGGGTGTTCTCTTGATTGATGACTGATTGACAGCTGATAACTGATGTAGGAGGGCCCAGCAAACAGAGTGGTGCCACCCCTGGGCAGGTGGGCTTGGGCTAAGGAAACAAACTGAGCAAGCCATGAGGAACAATCAGTAAGCAGTGCTCCTCCATAAGCCTCTGCTTCAGTTCCTGCCTCAGCTTCCAGCATTAATTTCCCCCAGTGATGGGCTATATGAATGGCTAAGCTGGAATAAACCTTTCTTCCCCAGATTGTTTTTGAATATGGTCTTTATCACAGCAATAGAAACCAAACTAAGAAACCATGTATTGACAAGTAGACATGCCAAGGCCTAGAGAGGGGTTCCTTTCAGAAATAATATGTATTAAACAATAGTACAATTTGGGGGGGGGATTAAGATACAAAAAGTATTATTATGGCTGTTTTTGTTTTCGTTTTTCTTCAAATAGTCTAGCAAGTATTTTCTAACTTTTATTCTTTAAAAATATGTTTTAAATAAAATATAATGGCCCCACTTCCCTTTTTTCCCTTTCTGATGTCCCGCCCCTCCCCTCCCCCTCCCTCTAACCCCTCCATGTTGACTAGGTTTCCAGTACCAGGCATGATTTCCCTCCTGTTGAGTGGGCCCTAAAAGTATAATTAGGGCTATTACCTGTTTTCCTCCCTTGGCACACTGCATAGTGCTTTCTGTTACTATGAAAACTAGACGAGAGTGAGGAGACATTCAGGTTAGATCCAGCTAGGTCATCCGATTTCTGTGTCCTCGGTGTGCACTGTCTCCAGCCACCTCACAGAAGGAACCCCAAGGGCAACAATAATAGCATATATCTGGGGGGCGCAGTCACTTGGACTCCCCTGACCAAGCTTACTGTAAGGAGGGGTTTGGTTAGTTTAAGATTCTTGTGCGGAGCATCACCAGCCCAGTAGCATACTTTAGTTTAATCTCTCTCTCTCTCTCTCTCTCTCTCTCTCTCTCTCTCTCTCTCTCTCTCTCTCACACACACACACACACACACACACACACACAGAGAGAGAGA
>NW_004949099.1:31417558-31443789 GCF_000317375.1 Microtus ochrogaster
TCTCTCTCTCTCTCTCTCTCTCTCTCTCTCACACACACACACACACACACACACACACACAGAGAGAGAGAGAGAGAGAGAGAGAGAGAGAGAGAATAGTTACATACACACACGTATTGTGAATAATTTTAGGTAAATATAACATGATTCCTTGATGCTTCACCAAACAACGTTTGTGTCTGAGATTTGTGCTCCCCGTTCCGTACTGACCCCTTCCTCTCCCCAGGTGAAGCCCACTCCCCATTTGTTTTTCATTTCCACTTCAATATCAACTGTGCCCTGCTATTCTGCATCAAACTACCCCTCTGTCCATGGTCCCTCTGTACTTTCCTGGTCTCTGCTGTTACTCAAGGTCATGCACTAACATATGAAGATTTGGAGCTAGGAACCTCAGATGAGAGAGATCCTACTGAGGGCAGGGTTATCTCACTCACTGGTATCTTCTAGGCCCATTTATTTACCTGCAAATTCATAGTTGCCATTTTCTTTCCAGCTGAATGGTATTCTATTGCATATATTATGACATCCCATTAGTCACTCAGATGTTGAAGGACATTTAGGTTGTTTCAGATTCCTGGATATTGGGACTGGGGCATCTGTAAACATTGCTGAGCAAGTGTCTGTGGAATGGGATGTGGAGTCCTTTGTACACTCACAGAGGAATGTATAGCTGGTCATATATAGATTTGCTTTTAATTTTTCAGGATTCTCCATATTGGCCTCGAGAGTGGCTGCACCAGTTTGCATTCCTACCAATAATGAATGAGGGTGCCCCATCCTCACAACCTCACCAGAATTTGCTTTGCTGGAATCTTTTCTGGTCCTATATGAATTCTGTGATTTTTTTCTATTTATATGAGGAATGTTGTGGGTATTTTGAGTGGAATTGCATTGCTTTCTACATTATTTTGGAAGTATGGCTATTCTCATAGTATTAGTTCTACCGATTCATGAACAAGAGATGTTTCCATGTTCCAATGTCCTCTCAATCTCTTTCTTTGGAGATCTGAAATTTTCACCATAGAGGTCTTACACATTCTTGGTTAGGTTTATTTCTAGAAATTTTGTTGTCTTTGGTGCTATTGTAACTAGGAATGTGTTCTTGATCTATTTTGCCATGTGTTTGTTTTTGTAACTTGATTTTTGTATCCTGCATACATTTTTGTAACTTGATTTCATATCCTGCTGAAATTGATGATTGTTTCTAGAAATTTTCTGGTGGAACTTTTGGGGTCCCTCATGTAGAATGTCCTATCATTAGCAAATAGGGACACTTTTATTTCCCTTTTCCTCTTTGTATCCTTTTCATTTTCTTCTCTTGCCTTATTACTTTGGCTAGTGCTTCCAGCACTATATTGAAAAGTGGGCCTAGTTAGCAGGTCTGCCACAGTCATGATTTTAAGGGATTGCTTTGACTTTTTCTCCATTTGGGATAATGCTGACTGCAGGTTTGTCATATATAGCCTTAACTGTGTTGAGGTATGTTCCCTCTGGTCTTACCCTCTCTAGGACTTTTTTTCATAAAGCATGTTGAATTTTGCCAATGTCCTTTTCTGCATCTATTGAGATGATTATGTGATTCTTGTCTTTAAGTCAATTAATATGATATATTGGATGTATTGACTTATGGATCATTCCTTCATTTCTGGTATATGTACCATTTCTTGATATGTACCTGTATTTGGTTTGCTCATATTTTACAGAAGTTTTATATCTATATTCTTCAAGGATATTGTTCTGTAGTTTGTTTGTTTTGGTGTGTATGTGCCTGTCTGACTATCTGTCTGTCTATCTGTCTTTATCTGCTCTGGGTGTTAGAGTAACACTGGCTTCATAGATCAAGTTTGAGAGTTCTCCTTATATTTCATCTTTTCTAATAATTTAATAAATATTGACCACAGTTCTTCTTTGAAAGTCTTTGAAAGTAGAACTCTGATGTGAATCCATTTCAGCATGTGATTTTTTTTTCACTCAGAAGGTCTTCTGTTACTGTTTCATTTTTTTTTAAATTATGGACCTGTTTGGGCAGTGATGGTGCACACCTTTAATCCCAACACTCAGGAGGCAAAACCAGGCAGATCTCTGTGGGTTCAAGGCCAGCCTGGGCAACAGAGTGAATACCAGAACAGGCTCCAAAGCTACAGACAGAAAGCCTGTCTTAAAAAAACAAACAAACAAATAAAATAAAACAAAAATATTATGGGACTGTTTAGGTTGTTGATCTGTACTTGATTTAACTTTGGTGGTATGGTAATTTGGATGAATCAAGAAATTCATCTATTTCTTTTAGATTTTCCTGATGTGGGACTCTCTCTGTATGCTGTGAATACCATTGGTGAATAGAACTTAGGTAGGCAAGGAAAACTAAACTGAATGCTGGAAGAAAGAAGAGGGGAGTCAGGGAGAAGCCATGGAGCCGCTGCCGGAGACAGACATGCTGAAACTTTGCTGGTAGGCCACGATCTCATGATGATGCACAGATTAATAGAGATGGGTTAAACTAAGATATAAGAGTTAGCAAATAAGAAGTTAGAGCTAATATGCCAAGCAGTGATTTAATTAATATAGTTTCTGTGTGATTATTTCGGGGCTGAACAACTGGGAACTAACAAGTGTCCCCCTGCAACACTTTCCCATTTAATGGAGTACAGGTTTTTAAAGTATTTCCTTATAATTTTCTGAATTTCTTTTGTGTCTAGTATAATGCTTTCATGTAAAAGTCTAATTTTGTTCACTTGTGCTCTTTCTTTGTTTAGTTGGATGTTTATCTTCTCAAAGAACCAGTCCTTAGATTCATTGACTCTTTGTGTTGTTTTATTTGTTTCTATTTCAATGATTTATGCTTTAATTTTTTTATTCCTTGAGGATATTGGGATGAAGTTTGGCTTTTCCTTGTTTTTCCAAATTCTTGAGTCATATAGTTAAGTCATTTATTTGTGCTCTTTCTGATTTTCAATGTTGGCACTTAGGGCTCTAAATTTCCCTCTTAGAACTGCTTTTAATGTGTCTCATAGGTTTAGTTGTGTTGTGTTTCTTCTCATTTAGTACAGCAATATTTTTATTTCTTTCTTCATTTCTTCTCTAATCAATTTGTCATTCTGCAGAGAGTTGTTTAACCTTTATGAGTTAATACACGTACCATAATTTTGTTTGCTGTTGATTTTAAGTTTATTGCTTAATGGTCAGAGTGGATACATGGAATTATTTCAGGGTTTCTGTATTTGTTAAGGTTTCTTTTGTGTCTCAGCATGTCATCTCCTTTAGAAAAGCTTCTACATGCTGCTGAGTAGAATGCATATTTTTTTGGCATTTGGATGGAATATTCTATAGACAGAATATAGTAGTATATAGTTGGGTCCATTTGAGGTGATATCTTTTAATTCTGAATTCTGCGGTTTCTGTTTGTTTGTTTATTTATTTGTTTATTTGCCCAGATGATGTATCTATTGGAGAAACTGGAGTATTGAAATCACCTATTATTGTTGGTTTTGTGTTAATCTGTGTTTTAACCTCATTACTGTCCTTTTTTGATAAAGTTGAACACACAAAGTTTTGTGCATATATGTTTGTAATATTTTCTTGATCACTTGATTAGGATGAAGTGGCCTATTTTTGTCCTTTTGGATGAGTCTTGGTTTGAAGTCTACCTTGTCAGATGTTAGAATGGCCATGCCTGCTTACTTGTTTAGGATAATTTTTTTTCTATCCTTTTAAGGTTGTGTCTGCCTTTAAAGCTGACTTTCTTGGAGACAACATAGAGATGGGTTTTATTTTTTATTCCATCCTGCTAAACAGTGTCTTTTAATTAGATAGGTGAGGACATTAGTATTTAGAGTTATTATTGAATGGTGTGTGTAGGTTGTAGTCATTTTTCTTGTTTTGCTGGTTTGTATTGTTAGTTGTGATTTGTATTTCATTAATTATATCTTCATTTATTTATTTCTAGAGTGTCTTGGATGCCCTTATTCCTGTTTACAGTTCAGTGTTTTGCTTTCAGTGTTCTGGTCAGCATTTCTTTTTGTTGGATATGAATTTTTTTAGGCTGTTTGGCTCATGAAAAGTTTTTATTTCTCCTTCAAGATGGCAGATAGTTTTGATGGGTAAAGCAGTTTATGTTGGCAGTTGTTATCTTTCAGAAACTGGAGAACATTCTTCCAACCTCTTCCAGCTTTCAGAAATCAGTTAGTATTCTGACGGGCTTTATTTTATAAAGAAGTTGTGTTTTTTTCTCTTTACGTTTGCAATATTCGTTTCTTTTTTTCCTGTATAGATAGTGTTTTACTATGGTATTCCATGGGGGGTTTCTTTTCTGGCCTTATCTACTTGGTGTTTTGTGTGTTCCCTCTTTGGGTTTTTCCTTAGTTGGGAAAGTTGTATTCTATGATCTTGTTAAGGATCTAAACTATGCTGAAACTGGAATTCTCCCTTATCTATGCCTATAACTCAAGGATTTGGTCTTTTGATGGTGTTTCTCATTTCCTGCATGTTCTTTTCCTGAGGTTTTAATTTTTCACATAATTTGCATATCTGATCAAACCCCCTGCTTTGTCTTCCAGCCTTGATGTTCCATCTTCTGCTCAGCTCACTCTACTTGTAAGGCTTCCCCATGTGTTTTCCTAGTTGGGATACTGAGTTCTCCAATTCTATCTTCATGTCAGCTTGTGTTCTCTTTGATGGTTCCTTTTCTTTAATGAATTCGGTTTTTCAAGCCCCAAGTTGTCTTTGTCATTTCATCCAGCTTTGCTTTTGTATTTTCTCGCACATAACTCATGATGTACTTATTGTTACCCTCTTCAAATGCAATAGAGCTTGTTCACATCATCTTTAAATTCCTTGAAATCTTTGATAAAAACATCTGATTGTTCTTTTAAATTCTTATTCTGGTGTTCATTTAGGTAGTTCTTATTAAAGAACAATTCTATGGGAGTTAATGGGTTGAAGGGAGACATGATATCTTGGACATTCATATTGATTTCTTTTTTTGAATTTGACTGGGCCATACATTCTTTTTTGCTTGTGTATCTGATGTGAGAATCTGGCTGCCTTAGGTTGGGCCAGTACTGGAGTTGTGTGGTCAGAGATAGGCCAGGTAAAGTTGGTGAATGCGCTGTTTAATTGGACCAGGCATAGATGGCTACCAAACCATGGTTCTTCAGCTTGGTCTTTGGGTGTAGAGATGGCATGGGAGAGAAAGGGGCCAGTCAAAAGTGGTTCACAAACACAGTAGGTTTGAAGGCCGTTGATCTAGAGCTGGGTCTGCAGGGGTGGAGGTGACAAGCAGGGCTGAAAGGTAGGAGAAGGTAGAGTGACTTTCCAGGCAAAGATGGCTCTTGAACAAAGAGGGTTTGTTGGCCATGCATCTGGAGCTGGGCTTATGGGTGTGCAGATGTCTGGTGCAGTTCTTACAGCGTAAGAGTTACTGGTTAGAGGACTACAGAGACGTCCAGCAGTTAGGAGCACAAGCTCGCACTGCTGTTGCAGAAGACAGAAGTTCAGTTCCCATAACCTATGAACTGTGGCTCACACTGCTTATAACTCTAGCTCTAAGGAATCCAACACTGCTTTCTGGGACCCAAGGAGATTTGTACTCAAGTGCACACACGTATACACACACGCACGCACGTACGTACAGATGCATACAAAATACACATAAGTAAGAGCAAAATAAATCTTAAAAAATAATTACTGAAAGATCCAGCATTTTTAAATTCATATAAATCAAATCAAGGTAATCATCAAATTGCCAAAGGACAGAACCCGTAAACAGCAAGAAGTTTAAACTTTAAAGGAATTGTTCATCTAATTTTCAATTTCAGCTTTTCAAAGCTGCATGTGTATGTGTAGAGGGTGAGGGATAAAGAAAACCAGTAAAACACAATACCATGGTTAATTCAGAGAACTTTAATTTCGGTTCATCTCCAACAGCATCATTCAACTATACCTGCGTGCTGACTTGGTGTTTTCAGACCTACACATGAATGTGAGCATCTGTGCAAACCCTCTCGTTTAATACAGTGCGTATCAATCACCTAAGCTCTTTTACATAAAGAAATAGGTTTGCTTCTCATCTGTTTGGTTGATAAAGTGTGCGATGCACTGATTCTGGTGCAGGAGCTCACCTTCTCATCCACACCTCTCCCTTCCCTCGTCTCCTGGCCTGGGCTCTGTGCTCAAAGAGGGGCAGGGCTCAGAGAACCGGAAAGCCAGAGGCTTCTGTCTCCAGCAACGCCCGATTATGGTACACAGTCTGCACTAAAATCCACTTGAGGAAAAGGGGCAAAGTGAACTTGCGGCTTGTGTTATAGTTCCTGTGAGTGGAAACATGGGAAATCGTAGAGAAGCAACTAACGGCAAAAACAGAATGTGAAAGCGAAATTCAAACGGCCACAGGGATCATTGCCTCTCCCGAATATTCGGGACCTGTTACATCCATAAACACAACAAGATGCACTTGTACTTTGCTGGACATTCTGCCATGGCAAAGGTGAAGCAAAGAACACCAAGGGATTAATCAGCAACATGCTTGATTAAAACCAGAAGGAACGGAATGACCTACAGGTCAAAGGGAATTAAAAATCTGAGCACAGTTTCCACCGAAAGCGGATACACAGTGTGCTCTGTCGGGGCACTTAACTGTAACAACGGTTCAGACACACAACAGGTTTCAGTGACCTCCTGTCTGCGAACTGTGCGAGAATGGTTTGGTTTGTAAGTAAAGGCCACACAAGGGACTGGACATGCCCTGAAGTCACAGGGAGCGTCGACAAAAGCCTTCACTGACTCATTTCTTAACCCACAAAACAGCAAAGGGCGTGCAAAGAAAGGACATGCATACCCGCAGGTCTGTGTTTGTTCTGCACAGCACTTTATCAACTTGACTGGATGCCTTCTGGTTATTTTGACAGTGTTCTCTGCCACATTCCAGTGAGATAGGCCGTCCCTCTGCCCACTTTGCCAGTGATAAGGACGAGATTGTGGAAGTCGTCTTTGGACTGCACAGCGTGAGAACCGCACAGCCAGGAATGAAGCCCAGAGCCCAGGAAAGCAGTCTGTGCTATTGTGCCTCTGAGGCAGGCTGCCGTACTCCCCTTAGATATGGCCAAGAACCTCTGCATTCATCCCTTGCCTATGTCAGCAAGCATTTGGAGCAACTAATAAAAACCAGTGTCTTTCCCCTATGCACCCAAGTCACTATGTTGCCGGCCATGATGAGCATGTGTGTCAAGGAGAAAGAGCTCTTAATTGGCCACAACTGGTACCTCTTACTTAACACTGCTCTAGAATTACTGGTTCTAAACTTCCACTTTCTCTGCCACAGCATCTGGTGATGCTTCTTCTTGGCTTGCTCTGAGAACCCTGAGGAGGACAAAGGGCAATGGGAGGGTTTGACAATTAACAATTGTCAAAGTTAATGGCCCAGCTCCTCCCAGACTCCAAAGCCACCTCTGGCTACTGGAATACGAAGTGCTCTACACTTTGAAAGCTCATTTTCATTTGATTTCAGAGGTCTGGGAAGACAACCGGCACACCAGAGCTCTATACTTTTATGATCTTCCTGTTGCCTTCTAGAATCGACAGGCATCCAAGTGCGTGCCTGTTCTGAAGGAAGAGCCTATGCCAGGACTTGGATTTTACAGTTCATCTCCTGTACGGGAAAAGTGAAGCAAAGACAAAGAGCCTCCTCCGCCTCTGTTAACTGAGTTCTCGCCCTACTCCAGAGCCTGGGAATCTGTTGAGGTTTGGAGAGTATGTCTTGATATGGTGCACACCTTTAATCCCAGTACTCTGGAGGCACAGGCAGGCAGATCTGTAAGTTCAAAGCCAACCTGGTCTACAGAGTAGTTCCAGAACAACCAGGGCTACACAGAGAAACCCTGTCTCTAAAAACAAATAAAAAAAAGTTGATGTGTTGGAGGCTTGATACTCAATAGGGAAATATTAAGAAATAGAGCCATCAAAAGCTGGAGCATAGGGAAAAGTTAGTGTTCAGCTGGAGCCTCTGGTTTGCCACTGTACAGTATAGAAAACCCCATTCCTCTCTCTTTCTCTCTGTCTCTCTCTGTCTCTGTCTCTGTCTCTCTCTCTCCAAACCTCATCTGTTCAGAGTCTCTGAACAAAGGAAAGGCACCAAAAGTCTAGCTCCGCATTCTTGGTGACTACAGCAGTTTCCCCCCTGATGCCACCAGTTATCCAAGTCGTGCCCCCCCCCCATCTAAGTGCTCAGTTGTTTTTTTTTACCATGCCTGGATGGGTGCAAACCCAGCTTGTGGTGGACACATCATCACCCCTTGCCTACAATCTATAAGCCTTCCCTGCCCTGACCTGGGTGTGCAATTTCTCTAACCTCAATCTCTGGGACTAGAGAACCCACCCAAGAGTTGTTTTGCTCAATATACCTGTTATTATACTTTTTCAGTTCAGCTTGATCTGGCTTACTGTGTGGGCTGAGAAACTTATCATGGGGGACAGGTAAAAAACCTTTTAGTTAGGTCCTTTGGAGCCCTGCCCTCAGAAAATCCAAAAAAAAAAAAAAAGAAGAAAGAAAGAAATTAATAATAAAGTACTTACAGAATCCCTTCTAGTTCCTTTAAGAGTGTACTGGTGGACTGTTATAAAAGGGTTAAACCTGGTCCCTGAATCTCTCTGGCTTCCTGTCTCACCACATGACCTCTCTCATAGCTCCTCCCACCGTGATGTCTTTCTCCATGTGTAATGAGGTAGGAAGTCTTTAAAGAATGTCATTACAATGTTGTTTAGAATCTCCAGCCACAAAAATTTTGCAGCAAATAAATCTTTGTTCATAAATTGCTCATCAACGTGTATTTTCTTATAAAGACAGAAAACTAAGATGGAGAAGTTCTACTTATTTGAACTTTTTGAGGGACAGAGAAAGAAAGAGAGAAAGAGGGAAGGAGGAAGGGAGAGAGAGAGAAAGAGAGAGAGAGAGAGAGAGAGAGAGAGAGAGAGAGAGAGAGAGAGAGAATTGCAGAAGGGTGGCATGGGTCACAGAGCCAGGATTGCCATGCTGGGAAACATCACCTGCAGCCAAGGTAGCTGTGTTCTGTAAGAGTTTGACTTGGGCCTGCAGGCTTACCAGATCAACCGGCACAAGCCAGGCATTGGTGCACCTTCAATCAGGCAGCACTCGCTCTGCCCCTTCCACGCAGCCTCTGAGGGTTTGGAAATTAACCAGAAGTCTTTCACCACATGAGCACCAGCCCTGGGGCTTGCAGATATGGTGAGTGACCATCTTATTTGGGTGGCAATATGAGAAATTCACATAAAGCCTGTTAGGTCAAAAGGAAATGCTGATTCCCTAGATTCCAAAGGCAGTCCAAATATCCAGAAATTGGCTCAGCCTGGACTACAGGAGCTTTTCTGGTGGTTAGATAAAAGCCAGCATTCCTCAGGAACTTGCAAAGCTGATTCCCCGTAGACAGAGGCTACTTGTTCATTTCCTGGCCTCCCAGACTCCTGAAATAATCACACAAAAACTGTATTATTTAAATCACTGCTTCGCCAATCACTTAAATGTAATATGTTACACCGAGAGTGGGCCCTTTTGTTCTGTCCCAGCCTCCTGGCTAACTTACAGCCAAAATAATCACACAGAAACTGTATTCATTTAAACACTGCCTGGCCCATTAACTCCAACTTCTTACTGGCTAATTCTTACATCTTAATTTAACCCATTTCTATTAATCTGTGTATTGCCACGTGACTGTAGCTTACCGGCAAGATTCTAACCAGTGTCCATCTCAGGTAGAAGATCCATGGCGTCTGCCATTCTGCCCTTCTTCCTGGCATTCAGTTCTGTCTACTCCACCTAAGTTCTGCCCTATCAAAAGGCCAAGGCAGTTTCTTTATTCATTAGCCAATGAAAGCAACACATGAACAGAATAACCTCATACACCAGTATTGCTAGCAGTTTTTTTATCTTTTGGTTAACCTATTTCTATTAATCTGTATATTGCTGCATGGCTGTGGCTTACCAGCAAGGTTCCAGCTTGTCTGTCTCTGGCGGCAGCAACATTGCTTCTCCTCACTCTACCTTCTTTCTTCCAGCATTCAGTTTAGTTTTCCTTTTATTAACCAATGGTATTTACAGCATACAGAGAGAATCCCATATCAGTTCCCTTCCACCAAAAGGAGTTATTTCCCTTAGCTCTGGCAGAAGGAACAGATGATGACTACTTGTGGTACCTATCAGCATATCAAACCTTGTTCTGGCCTCCAGGCTCCCTTAGTACTAAAGTACCTGTTACATTGTTAAAATCTATGCTAGCATCCTAGCCTTTCTCATTTCCTCCCCTACCCTAAACTTCCTGCCATTCATTCTCCTTATAACCCTGCTATTCTCACTGTTTGCGTTCTCTCTCTCTCTCTCTCTCTCTCTCTCTCTCTCTCTCTCTCTCTCACACACACACACACACACACACACACACACACAAATATGCACATACATCCACAATAAAATCTTTCTCTTAACCATACCATGGAGTGGCCATGTTGTCAGTTTATACAAACTCAGTTTGCATCTCCCAGAAGACTTCACCTAGTCTAATTCAGCTACCATGAAAGCCAGTTCTAAAGACACCGCCACTTATGTCATTGGCTATATGCCCTGAAAATAAAATACACCATGTGTTTTTCTCCTATGACCCCAATCTGGAACTTTCTGTGATCTTGGCCCATGTTAAATCTTTTGACATGAAGGTTCATTTCTCAAAACATGAAAATTTCCAAATAAGTTCAGACTTGGCCTCCTCTGCTAAACAAAATCCTTAATCCACCTCTTTGGGTTTGGATAAACTACCAAGAGACCAAACAAATGGGTAAGAAAACAAGCAAGGGGAAGTTTTGTTTCCTTTGTGTGCTTAACCAACCAACAGGAGTTTGAAACTTCCCCATATGCTTTATCAATGTTCCTAGAATACAGTGTTTGGCTGTGGGGGCCACCCTGGTGCTATGACCTGACTGCACAGGTGTCTGAACAGAGGAGCATATTGGGGGGGGGCAAGAAGCTAGAAGTCTAACCCAAGAAAACCCCACATGTCCCCACCCCCATAACAGAGCATGAACATCCTATACCCACCAGGGGGTATAATTTTGGGATATAATAAAATAAGAGCATTCCAGGTATGGGATCTCCCCAAATTCCCAATCTGAAGTACCCCATGTTCTGTCTATCCTCACTCTCTTGATCTCTGTAGATCAGTTTTGATGGCCACCAGTGACTTGCAAACTAACATTCCCCACCCTGGATTCCAGACACATATGTTCACATGAGGTTAGAGGTCTCTCTGGGGAGTCTGAGAAACATCCTGGCTTAATGTGCTCCAGACTCAGTTCCCAGTGAGGCTGCTCCATCAGCCAGACACTCAGGCCAAGCTCCCCAGCCTACCAGTGGACCAATTTTATCTTGCATTATATTAATATGAATAACTCCTACCGTAAAAAAAAAAACAACAACCAGAATTTGACCTCCTACAGCTTACTGACCAACCTCAAGGCAGCCCCTCACTGGAGCATGTGCAGTAGAGCATCACCTCTCCTGTTTGTCCCTGCCTTGGTATCTTCAGCTTGTTCTGCTCACAGAAGCAGGAATCAGCAGTGTGCTGGATGACGCCCAGCCTGCTTCAGGTCAGATATGGCTTCCTGCTCACTCACCCAGCAGCGATGACTCTTTCTCTTGTATGGCCTGTTGCACATGTCAGGCATGTGCCTGACTCAGGCCTTTGCAGTTGCTGTTCCTTCAGTTACACAGCAGCCTCTTGATTTACTCTGTAGTATTTGAGTGGAGTCCACCCCAACCATCCAGCCCACTTTCTAACTTAGTGCCTAGATCTCACTTCCCCAACTTGGCTTTTTTGTTGGTTGTTTGGTTGGTTTTTCGAGACTGGGTTTCTCTGCAGCTTTAGAGCCTCCTGGAACTAGTTCCTGCAGACCAGGCTGGCCTTGAACTCACAGAGATCCACCTGCTTCTGCCTCCCAAGTGCTGGGATTTAAGTCATGCACCAACACCACCTGGTCACCCCGATTTGTATCTTCTTATTGGCATTTGCCAACATTTAATAAAATACGCATTCCATGTATGTGTCATAGATTGCTAAAAGCCTGTTAGCAGTTAAAGCATGGGTTCTTCAGAACAGGAGCTGCTTCCTTATGTTGAGTGCTTAAGCAGTGTCTGGCACCGAGCACGGCATCTGTGAAATGAGAGAGTGGACAGCTCTGCCTACTTGACATTCACAAAGCTCCCACGCTACAGTCCATCAAGGGTTTATCTCGGTTTACTCACGGATCCAAGTTACTTCAGTATAAAAAATATTTCCAGCAGCTCCAAGTTCTCTATATAATATCATTTTCCAAGGAGATGGAATACATACATCTCCTTATTCCTAGTAAAAAGTACATCCAAGACTCTTAGAATTTTATAGAAAGCAAATAGAAGGTCTGGGAGAGAGAAAAGAAGTCCAAGGTCTCAAGCTTGGACTAGAGAAATGATTGGTCCTGCAGGAGCTTCCCTGGCTTACTTACCTTGTTCATGGCCCTGGATCAAGGCCATGCTAATACACTCAGGCTGGGGTGTGGCTCAATAGTAGAACACTTTGCTAGCATTTAAGTTTCCCTCTCCAGGATCATTTTCAAGAAGAGGCTATAGGGCATGTTGGGCAAACACCTAGAACCCCAGCATTTAGGAAGCTGGGGATGAGGATCATTTGTTCAAGACCAACCTGGAATACATAGCAAGACCTTGTCTTAATAAAGTAATATTTCTAAGATGGGGGCTATTGGTGACTGCAGCTGTTGTTCTTCCTATCAAGCACAAGTCCACCGGTGTGTTCTTTAGTGTGGGGAAGAAAGGATTAAAAGCTAGCATTCTGGAGAATTTAAGAAAGAGGTGGGGGGACAGCCAAACTCAGGTGCAATTCACCTCACCTTTGCCGGCAAGTAGTGACAAGGCTAAATGGGCAGCCAGGAAGTGGGCCACTGTCTCTTGCTGCCCAACAGCAACAAAGAGCCCCACCCCAACCCAGATGCATATAGCAACACAATGGAGAACCTGCATATTCATCTCTGAGAGGCCATAAAGAGGCAGTTCCTATTCCAGCCATTAAACAGATACAAAAGGAAGCCTACTAAAACATAATTTAAGTAGGATCTCTAGCCTAAACATATCTAAAATTCCCTGATTTCAATGAAAAGGGGAGCAAGAAAGTAATGAGCAGGTACCACCGTGAGCTGGCAGAACATCAGAGCTGTCCAAGAGAAACCTTTATGAGTCCAGTCTTCAAAATGCCTAAGTTAGCAATCTAAAAGTTTAAATATTGTGGGACAATGGTTTTACCTTGTAAACATTTGTTTCTTGTACTTGTTTAATAAAATGTTGATTGGCCAGTAGCCAGGCAGGAAGTAGAGGTGGGGCAATGAGAACAGAATTCTGGGAAAAGGATTCTTCAGTCTGCAGTCATGACCCAGCCTCAGAGGAAACAAGATGTGACTGCCTCACTGAAAAAGGTACTGAGCCACGTGGCTAACTCAGGCAAGAATTAATGGGCTAATGTAAGCTATAAAAATCAGTAAGGGGCTGGAGAGATGGCTCAGAGGTTAAGAGCATTGCCTGCTCTTCCAAAGGTTCAATTCCCAGCAACCACATGGTGGCTCACAACTATCTGTAACAGGGGTCTGTTGCCCTCTTCTGGCCTGCAGACATACAGATAGAATATTGTATACATAATAAATAAATATTTAAATAAATAAATAAATAAAATCAGTAAATAAAAAGCCTGAACTAATGGGCCAATCAGTTTATAACTAATGTAGACCTCTGTGTGATTCTTTGGGACTTAATGGCTGCAGAACCAGGTGGGACAGAAAACCTCAGTCAACAGAAATGTCACATAAAGCCTGAGAGAGCTTGGGAAGTAATTCTAGGCAGTGGCTGAGGCAGGCTGAGGGAGGACTGACACCAAGCTGGGTATGCTCCAAGCCCGGCAGCCTGCAGCAGAGCTTGGGGGTGGGGGGTTCTAAAACCAAACGGTGGGTACCAGATGAAGACAAAAGTCACAAAATAATCCCACACCAGTTCAGAATTATGAACAATAAAAGGGCTATTTATTTAAGGGAAAAACTTACAGATCACTGTCCTAGATAACAGTCTTCTGTGCAAACAGGAACAGAGTCTAGCAGCCCGAAGCAGAAAATGGAGGAAAGAGAGAGTGGGCCACACACCTTACAGCTGCTTTTACAGTATAAGAGACCATGCCCAAGTGGGCTGGTATGTTAAAGCCTGTTGGCTGAAGGAGCAGAATGTGCTCCCACAGCATTTGAACGTATAAGAATATAGATATTTCAGAAAGGAAATATTAAAACTCTCATCTAAAAGAGAAAATAGAAGCAAATAAAAATTGAGGAACTGAGAAGCATAGTCACTAAAATTATAAAACTTAATAAATGATGTAATAGAAGAATGGAAAGAGCAAAAGAAAATCGAGCTAATGTGAAGACAGAACAGACATAAGCTGAAAACACTCAGCAGAGCTCTGTAATGTAAGGCTACATCCTGATGAGAGTTATCTCAGGCTGTTCTGTCACAACAATGGACTCCCATGATTGGGAGCAGGACATGACCACATAATCACAAGTCACATTTACTTACCATGAGATACTCTGTGCTGCCTCAGGACTCTGCCAACATAAAGTCTATCCAGCACCAGCCCCTGGGCAGGAGGTCTTGGGATGTGAGCAATAGCAACCCTAGCAAGCCGTGGGAAACATGGTCTCTGCTTTAGTTCTGGCCTCCAGGTTCCTGACTTGACCTCCTGCCTCAGCTTCCCTCGGTGATGGACAGTTAAATAAACCCTGTCCTCCCCAAGCATGTTTGGGTTGGTGTTTAGTCACAGCAACAGAACCTACCTAGGACAAGTGACCACAACCCCTAATTAAAATGACTCCCTCATCCAACCACCATTAATTGCCAATAGTTTCTCAGCTAGGAAATAGGGTCTCACAAGCTCTTCCTGATCTGAGCTAGAAATTTTGATTGGCTTTTTGTATACATGTAACCATAGCTGATTTGATTTCCTGAGGGTAATAGTCAAGTCATGTCCTGAAGATGCTACTGCACTCCAACCCATTCTCTAGCTCATATACGGTTCCTGCCTCCTACCTCCTCCAGTTCCTACCTCCTTTTCCTTAATGTCCCCCGAGCCTTTGCAGGAAGAGGGGAGAGGTGATATAGCTATTACATATAGAACTGGGCACCCCAAATTGTGTATTCTCCACATTTTGACCAGTTATGAGTCTGTACTAATTGTTACTGGCTACAAAAGGAAACTTTTCTAGGGGACCAGAAACAAAGCAGCCTAGATCTACAGGCATAACCACAAATATGTAGAAGGCACTTGGACAGCAATCCAATTTTTCAAAATAACAATAGTGGGTCCTGAAACATCATTTAGAAATCACAATAAAATAAAATAAGTATCAAAATGTAAGCCTAACAAAATATGTACAAGATCTTGTTCTGGAAAGCTGCAAAGTACAGGTGAAGGAAATCAAAGACCCAAAATGAACATATGAACTGAGTCTCTTGACTGGAAGTCCTAACATGGTAATAGTATTAATTACTAACTTTATATACAGAATTGTGAAAATTCAAAGATCTTCATAGATATATACCATGTAGATATATTTAATGCTGCCTGTAATTTGCATAGAAATCATATTAAATAGCTAAAACTAATCTAAAAAAGAAAAAATAATAGAAATAACTCACTTCTCTGTAGAGAGTTGCAGTAATTAGTTCTTCACCATATATATCAAGAGGCATTCACACGAGTAACACAGAATTCACAGGACAGGATCAGACTTATATAAATATGTTTTTCTGGTCTTTGACATGACTGGAACTCTTCTGATTCTGCCTGATAGATGCTATGAAGCAGAGTAAAAGGACCAGGACATTTGATTCTGGGCTCTAGGTGCTCCCTAGCTGAAGAAAACTTGAACATTTGAAATAAAAGGAAAAACCTGCATGGGCTGGTTGTGCTAGGAAATAAAATGCTTCATAAATCCAGTTATATATGGACCCCAAAGTGCACACGACCTTGGAGTTAGCCACCAGGAACACTAGACTAGGATTCAGTTCAGATCAATGCTGGCTGTGTCTGTGCAAATACCTTACTGCCATCCTGCTCAGGAACCCCTAGGTTTAACTCTGCCACTCTCCTAGGAGCTGGACCCAGAACCTACTTAAGATACCTCCAAAGTTCTCCAACCTACTGGCCAGTCACCACCACACCCCTGCAGTGATTCAGGATGATCTTGAGTCTCCTCCGCACAGAGGTGATGGATCCACAAGGCCCAAACTACTGTGTTGCTGTCAGCATCCCTCTTTTGCCTTTATGGAGACCCTTCACACAGATTGGACAGAGAGAGAATCCTGTCCCTGGGTACAGGACTATCTGCAGGGCAAGAACACGAAGGAGGGTCATGGCTTGTCTGGAAATTCAAGTGTCTCAGAGCTCATCTTGTGAAATGAATTGCTGTAGTGGGATCATTAGGGAAGTGGTGAGAGAGAGAAATCCCCAGCTACTGCTCACCTGCTTGCTGTCACTCCTCAGGGCAGCACGGACTCTCGTGGGTAAGTGTAGGTCCAGCTGCATGTGTCCGAGAAGCCCCCAGATCCTAGAGTAGACATTTTATAGCACATTCAAAGCATTGTGAAAATTAGGGTCTCCCCTATGTTTGGTGGATGCTCAGTTCTTCAGCTGCTGTTATCCCAAGTGACAGGCTGTGGACCACTAGAATTGATACTTGGCTTTTAGTCTTTTACCACTTTGAATTCCTGGGTTTAGACTCTGATGGGTCCCAGATCTGAAGTTCTAGTTGCAACTATGGGCTCAGTCTCCAAATACTTCCAGATGGGTGCCCAGATCGGTGAGGGTGGTGATGATAGACTGGCAGTTTGGGAGGCGTCTGCAGTAGGGTTCTGGGTCCAGCTCCACAGAGAATGGCAGAGTCAAACTATGGGCTCCTTGGTCTGGCCAAGGTGGCTGCGAGTTCCAAGGAAATGGAGATGGGCTGGGAGGAAGGGCTTTGGTGGGTGGTGGAGGAAGGAAGAGGGTGCCTTAGAGAGGAGGCTGGAGGGTGGGGAGGAGGGCACAGGTAGCCTACCTTTCTGTAAACATGGACTAATAATGTCCTTGTATAGCATCTAGTGATGGGACAGCCCCTTAATGATTCGTAGTTCTGGATCTCTTATATAGACTGGATGTGCTTCAGTAAAATGCATACGTGCACACACTGTATAGGTAGTTAATATAAAGTAGTAGTGAAATATAAGTGCATGACAGAGATGTATGGATTGAAAACGCACATATTCTATTGGTGTAAATTCTGCAGAAGCATGACAAGGTCACAGCTGGTTTGCTGAGACTCCCAGGCCTCCAAACTAGTGGAAGGAAAGATATGTTCCAAGAGGGAGCTAGTGTCTGTGTGTAGGTGCCAAATGGGTCTGCCCTGTAATAGCAGAGGGACGTAGTACAACTTTTGAGGTAAAACTCTAACTCACAGGAGCCCACCCACTCATTCAAATCTAAAGGGTGGAGGATGTGGGACAAGGTCCAATGTGTGACCAAGAAGCCCTACGAGCCAGCAGGATTTTCATGATGGAGAACCAACCGTAAGAGGCAAAAATAATCCAGAATCCATTCCGGAAGGACTATTATATGTCACAGTCTGCCCCACGCAGGTTCAGTTTAGGCATGTCCTGACACATTCATGATCGAAACTGCTACCTTTGTGGTGTGGAAGAGATTGTGCCTGGTCAGACGCAGATGAAGTTTTGCCTGGTCCCCTGCCTGAGGTACCCTGGGGCACCCTTTACCCTCCTGGTGATGGTCATGGCAAAACTGTATGGACAGTGCGAGAATTACAGGCCTACATGTGTGTGGCCCCTGCTGGATGAAAACTGCTGCGAATTTTTATCCTGGTATTCAAAGGGTAGAAAATGAGACTTATTTGTTTTTTCTCTGGATCTTGCTTGGCACCCAGCACGGGTACCCTGCCTGAAACCTCACCCCGAGAACCACACGAGGTCTTAGACTTTTCTGTTTATTTGTCTTTTTAAGAATGGAATGACCCCCAGAAGAATGGCCTGCTTTTCCTCATTCTTGTGGGGTTTTTTCTCTGTGATTTCTTCTTCCATGTGGCCCAGCCATGTTGGCATAGTGACACAGTGGGGTTACCCTGTGGGATCTGGCCTAGACAAAGCCCGGGCAGCCAGAAACTATGAGCAATCCTGGTTTTCCCATGGCTCAGGTAAATGCCCATATCCTGAATACTCTTTTCCTTCTTTTGTTGCTGAAAGAAAAACCCTTAACAAAATAATAGCCAATAAAATCCAATAGCATATAGTAAAAAGAAAATATACCAAGTGAGTTTATCCCGAGGTTGAAGAGCTAACCATGTATTGAAAAGTCAATTCATTTAATCCACCATATTAAATAGAAAGGGAAAAGTTACTCCATCATATAGTGTAATAACAGTACCTGTGTATAGAGTTCTGATTTGACTGTAAAGAATTAACAAAACATCCTAGAACACTGCTGCATTGGTCAACTCTTATTGGTATAATGAAATAACCAAAGTAGGCTAACTTTATAAAGAAAAGATGTTTATTGGGCTTGTAGGTTCAAGTACACAGTGCCAGCCTTCATGCTGGCACGGTCCCTAAGCAGTGCACAGATAGCATCATATAGCCAAATATAGGGAACATGTGTGTCTCTATCCTTTCTCTTACAAATCCATCAGGATTCAAAGAATGTGGGCTCTATGCTAATGAGCACATCTAATCTAATCATTTCCCAGAGCCTTCGCCACTAATCTCATAGCTGGATTGGACTTCTAACCTCAGTGTCATTAACACAAGACTTTGATGATTAAATTCCTATACAAGTCAGAAGGCACAAACCCTATCCAAACCACAGTGCATTGGCATGTGAGAAGGCAAGCATCACTGTTAGCACAGATTTTTATAACTCAGAATACTTTATGTCATGAAATGAC
This sequence comes from Microtus ochrogaster, assembly GCF_000317375.1. Classification (NCBI taxonomy): domain Eukaryota; kingdom Metazoa; phylum Chordata; class Mammalia; order Rodentia; family Cricetidae; genus Microtus; species Microtus ochrogaster. Next base: position 31,436,630 of record NW_004949099.1, read on the forward strand.
TTGGGAAAGTGCTTGCCATATAAGCATTGGGACCTGAGGCTGATCCCCAGAGTTCATGTTAGAAGAAGCTTGGCATGGTGGTATTCATATACCAGAGTAGAAGGGGTAGAGATGGACAGGCCCCTAAAGTTGTCTGGCCCCAAGTCTAAGCCTTGTGGGTGAGCCCCAGGTCTGAGTGAGAGACCTCAAAACACATGACAGTGCCTGAGAAGGAAAGACATCCGAAGATGTCCTACGGCCGCCACTTGTGTAGGCACACACACATGCATGTGGACCATATGTGCACCCACACACATGAACACACACACTTGTAAACACACTTTTGCTCACTCAGACACACTAGTAACAACAATAAAATGAAGTCAGTGGTCGCGAGAGAAGGTGCTGGGAGCTGCAGGTCAGCTCTCTAACGGAAGTCTTACCTTCTGTGGGGACTTTCCACTGGGACACTGTAGAATGACCATGGAAGAGCATCACTGGGTCAACCGACTTCTAGAGGTGTGCTCACCTTCCTTGCCCGTGTTTGTGGTTTAGGTCATAATTCGGGGTGAAACTTCCAGTCTTCCACTCCTCTGATTTACATCACCTGGGTTTGCCTGTTTCTCTCAAATGCCTTCAACTTCTTCCTCAAAGGCTTCTCCGTCCTTCCTACACGCCTATCACCTAGGCTTTTCCACATTAATCCCCCTCCCCCACAACTCCAGGCAAATACTGTAACCCAGTAGAGCCTTCGGAAACCTCTGTTTAAAGAGGCCACACCAGGTTCCTCTCCTGTGCCGTTTAAGTGGAACCTACAGAGGCTGGCACAGAGCCAATCGCCAGAGGAAACTACCTTTTATTTATTTTATTTAAGAAAGAAATTTAAAATTTTGGCTTGCAAAAAAAAGTGATCCAAACCCCCACTTTCTACCCTTAAACCTTTCTCCATGTTTATTGCCCTCCATAAATTTCTTTAAAAAGGCAACCGATGTAGTAAAACCATCACAACAAAGCTGGGACAAATACGCAAGCCTAGGCAGAGGCCAGATTTACGGCCGAAAATATGGAGTGCGTCTCAGTGGGGGCAGGCCATGAAATAGTATGAGCTAATATTGGGGGTGTGAAAACAGGCATTGTTGTTTGGTTAACTAAAGTCACACAATTAAGCGATTCTCAAAAATCAATTAGCCGTACGCTGTAAGCAGGATGACATGTTTTTATAACTTCTCCCTGGATGTTTTATTGCCAGAGGATGCTCATGTGGGCACTAGAACGAGAAAATAAAACACCAGCCCAAGAGTCAAAGTGCAGAACGGCAGCCATGATTAATTAAGAGTCCGATCTGGAAATGACGGGGTCGCTGAGCAGGCAGCAGGTCTCCAAAGGCTGCTTTCCCAATGCCCACATTCTGCTGCAAAAAAAAAAAAAAAAAAAAAAAAGAAATGTCTTTTTCCCTCCCATTTCTCTTTGGAACGGCAGCCATGATTAATTAAGAGTCCGATCTGGAAATGACGGGGTCGCTGAGCAGGCAGCAGGTCTCCAAAGGCTGCTTTCCCAATGCCCACATTCTGCTGCAAAAAAAAAAAAAAAAAAAGAAAAAAGAAATGTCTTTCCCTCCCATTTCTCTTTGTTTTTTCTGTTCTTTTTAATTTAGCACAGATACAGCTGTGAAAACTGGTATTCCATTTGAACTCCATATTTATGCTTCTAGCCAGCGGTTCCAAGGAGACGTCATTTCAAAAGCTTTTCATGGAGAGTAAGAAGCACATTGCTCGGGGTGAAACCCTGGTGGCACTGATATTAAGGAATGCTTTTGTCTTTCTGACATTCACAAAAGCAGCAGGTCTGTCCTCTTTGGCTCTTCAGCCAGCAAAGAAACAGGGTCACAGGGAGCTCTCTCTGTCTGACTGTACTAAGGAACGCAAAGCAGGCGCCGTGTCTTGAACAGCTGCAAATTCTCCCACTTCCGGTATTGACCATCAAGAGGCAGGATATCTTTGCCTACCCAGTGGATCTTGGCAGGCTTAATATTTAAGTCAACAGCAACAGTACAGTTGGCGGGTGCCCCCTCAGTACCAGGCCCTCAGTACCCCACTAAATGTTTCACTGGAACCTGGAGTCCTGCAGTCACTGTGTGTGGACAAGACCAGTTCACCTGCTGGGTTACAGGAAGCCTGCGGCCCACTCTCTGTTTATGCCCCAGCCAAAATAATAGCAATCTCCAAACTAGTAAAACAGCCCCCAGACTGGTGGAACCCCCTCTTAGCTCATCATGGACACAGTCCAGCCCCCAAGCACTGAGCCTGGCTCTAAACAGCAGGATTGTCCCACAGACAAGTAAGCAAAAATCCGTAGCTGTTTATCAGTCACTAAACTACCAGAGAAAGGCTGCAGAAAGGCCCAGAGGATAACGTAGCACGTAGCGGTGCAACCTCAAACCAGCGCGCTTGCGCAGCAGGACCTCTAAACTGTACTGCATACCACTTTGTGCAGCCTGGAAGACTACTTAATTTGCACATTTCAAAATATTAGGGTGTCTCTGTGCTAAGTTGGGCCTCTTCATTCCTCTGTTCCGAGCTGTGTAACTTTACATCTCTGAGCTTCAAATTCTCCTCCCAAAACTCAGTCTCATACTTTAATGCTGTGTGTCTCAGGATGGGGTTCCTGGACCAGTGACTGAAGCCTCACCTGCTCCTACTGGTTTAGAATTGTGGGGTTTCCAAGACTCCTGCGCCCTGTCAAGCCCTCGGGTGATGGCAATTTCCTGGCTCAAGTTTGAGCACCCGTGTTTCAGAGGGCTGCTGTGCGCATGTGAAGCATCCAGTATGGGCAGCCCCTGCGGAGTCATGGTGCTTGATCTGTCCCCTTTGCCGAGTGTGCGTCAGTAAAAGGCATACGTGCACATAGGTGTACGGGTAGTTAATATAAAGATATAGTGAAATATATATACACGGCAAAGAACCAGGGCTTGAATATGCACATACTGCCACCTAGCCTGCTGGAGCTAGGCCCACTTTTGAATTGCACAGAACGGATGACATTTCTGAAAGCGAACAGGCCATCTGTCTCACCAGCAAAGCAGCAGGGTCTTCCCGCGTCTCTTAGAGAAGCTGTAGGCATCGCTGACCTGCTCTTGCGTGAAAGGGAGAGATTCCCGTCAGGCCATCCTGATGCCTCGACCTAAGGAGCTGCTTCCCTGAGTCTGGAAAATACCATGCTCCCGATTTGATATCCACCCATGTTGGGCCTCATGTTGCTCAGAGTAACTTCCTGAGCCTAACTTGAGTTTGGAGTGACTCAGCACAGCCTGACCTAGGCCCGCCTCCGCTCAGCCACCGCTGATGTGGCCCTTATTCCTCACTCCCTTCACCCCATCCCAAGACTCCCACTCACTACCTCAGCCCTATGTAAGTTCCTGCCCTGATGCAATAAAGTGAGTTCCTGCTTCGGTGGCCAGGGGGAAGTCTGGGTCGTCAACATTCACCATCCCACTCAGCCCCAGGGAGACATTGGCTGGACCAGCTCTGTCTCAGCCCTATCTGATGGAGAACCTGGCACACCCAGTTCTACAAGAGAGGCCAGGACCGATTGGGGTTTGAGAAACTGGGATGTGGAGGAAAAGGCAAGTCAGAGTTCTCTTGCTTTGCCCAGGAGAAGAGCACCTGGACTCCATAATGGGTGGCCCACTCATCCTGTTCATCTCTGCCTGTCACCCACTGCTCATGATAGCGCTGTGTTGGCGGTTGGACTTCTGCAAGGGAGATGATGCACATTCCTGCGTCATACACGCTACCCACCCATGGCGCACAGGACTGCAGTACAATATGCTCGAGTCCTTTGGTGAGCACCACAGCTGACTCCAAGGAACAAATCACTGGAGCACCTCAAGCTGAAGAGGCGCAGAGATGGGGAGGGCTGGAGGAGGAGAGATGAGATTTAGCCAGCTCTGCGGTCATCTCACCTCTGTCTGCATTTCTATTGAGAGGATCCCTGGCAGAAGACAGTTGCCCTGTCCAGGTCAGCCATTTAAAACAGCTATAATTCCCAAAGAAGAGGCCCAAACATTGAGACACTAAACAGTGTTCCTCTGAGGTCTTTGCTTCAATTCCCGTCTCCAGGTTCCCGAGCCTTAGATTCCTGCCTTGGTTTCCTCTGATGAAGAACTATAACCTGGAAGCCAAAGAAACTCTTTCTTCCCCCAAGTTGCTTTTCATCAGTGTTTCATCACAGCAACAGAGCCAATGAGGGAAAAATTAGAACCACAATGGGGTATTGCTGTGTTGGACCTGGCCACATTATTTTCAAGTGAGGACTGTGGAAACTTTTAGAACTCTGGAAAAGTTCTGAGTACTCAGAGATTAATAAGCTGTTCTGTGGGAACTTGGAAGGTCAGGATGTGGAGAGAAATTCAGATATAGAGACCTAGCTTATGAGGGATATTTGAGGGACCGTCAAAGATTGGGGCCATTCATGTGATATATTTGAATTAAAGATCTTTGGAAATGAAAATCTGTGCTTTATAAGGGCAATGGACACTAACTAGATGGGTCTAAAAACCCATCTGTAATTAATAAGAGGCCAGGATCACTGAGGTGAAACTTTCAGGAAAATACTCCTGCAGTCTCAGCACACAGAAGCTATGGTCCGGAGAGGATCAAGAGTACACCTTAAGCTATCAGCCAAACTTGGCAATGTGTAAAAGTTATCCATATGATACTGGTTTTGGCAACATAAAAGTTACAGAATTAAAGGGATGGTGAAGAGAATCTGAGGCTTGGCACCATGAGAAGATCAGAATCCCCGGAGAAAGGCCAACAAGCCGCTGATGGAGATGCAGCCTGAGATGCAGTGGAGACCCAAGATAATGGAGATGCCAGGAGTGTGGAGTGACTGCCAAAGACAGTATCAAGTGTGGAGTGGGCGTGTTTATGTGGCATTGCACATGATTATGTGGCATATACATGTTTATAGGGCATTTCCTTGATTGCTAATATCCATTAGCAATGGATATTAAAATGGATAGTAAAAGGCCCAGCCAACTGTGGATGGCATCATTCTTAGGTCGATGGGTCTGGGCTGTATGAAGAAGGGAGTCTAGGAGGCATCTTGCATTTGCTGTAGATGGCAGAGCTGGACAAATGGTGAAACCCAAGCCCTTTGGAGCCAAGAAGATCATGACTGAGTCCCAGATGTCAGAAACTGAGCTAGTCACACTGTTGGGTTTTGATTTTTGCTGTGATCTGTTTGTAGATGTGTTCTGCTTCTTCCCTCTAGGAAAAAGAAAATATCCAGTTTTTCACAGGAGCTCACAGTTAAGAGACTTTGGACTTTTGAAGTGATGATTGTTCTCAGACTCCCCCATTGCTGGGATGAGATCTTTCCTGATTGGTCAGATTAGATTCCATGTTGGGAGGACAAAATGTCAATGTATTAGAGCCTTTCATTTTAAGAAAAGAAAAGGCATAAAATGAGTGGCTCTTAGGTTAGACCTGGCTGAAGCTCATTTTTGAATTTAATTCTGCCTGTTCTATGAGTGGTGTCCGAGCATCTCCAAAACATTGCTCTGGTTCTTTTGTTAGAAGTTGTACTTCTGCAGAATATCAACAGATAACGGTTGTAAAACTTTACAGAAACCCAACCAACAAGAACAAATATTTAAAGAAAACTAGTTTGAAAAATAAGTACTTGTTTACAGATGTCCTCCTTGGGTGACCAACATCAAATGCCTTTTAATTATTGAGACATGCTGTTAGGAAAGCACTGTATAAAGGAATGCTTAATCGTCTTTGCTTAACAATATCTACATCACAATTAGGAACACATGAATACAGAGCCGGGAAAGTGTAATATCACTAACAATTCTAATCTGAAGGCACCCGCTTACTAAAGTATTCCCCTAAGCTTTGTATCTTAGAAGGCATATATTGTACACCAGGGACATAAAGTCATATAGCACATAAAGGAGACAGAAACAATGAGAATCATTACACAGAAGAACAACACAAAGTCCTTTATAGCTTAGCTCAGCTTCTACTTTAGAAATGAAATTTAAGATTGTTGACTCAGTGAGATAATGTGTCCAGAGCACTGCTTACAATAAGGACTCTCTGAATATGGCGGACAATGAGGGTTGCTGAGAAGCCAAGGACAATGGCACTGGGTTTTGATTCTACTTCTTGTTCTGGCTTTGTGGGGGTCTAGCCAGTTTGGATCAGTTTGGATGTTCACCAGGATGGAGGGGGGAGGACTTTGGACTTTCCACAGGGCAGGGAACCCTGACTGCTCTTCAGACTTGAGAGGGAGGGGGAGAGGAGTGGGGGGAGGGTGGGAGGAGTGGGAGGCTGGGAGGAGGCGGAAATTTTTTTTCTCAATAAAAAAAAATTAAAAAAACAAAAAAAAAACAATAAGAACTGAAGAAATCTTTCAAACCTACAGAACAGTGCTGGTAACCCCAAGGAGAGTTCTTTTCTGTTGTCCATTGGCACCTTATATGTATGGTAATAAATAGTCATTTAGTCGAGACAAAGAGAGGCAGATCAGAGCTTCAAACAGCAGGCTTGCCCACATGCCAGCCTTTACAGCTCCATGGTACTGAGTGCAAAGAGCATTTTATATGACAGTCCAGATATAATGTACATTGTATAGAACAGAGCACTTATCAATCACTTTGCGTGTGTTAAACATGTCTTTAATTCTGCAAACCTTTATGCAATGTATAAACTTTAGACATACACCTCTAAACATTTATAGTCACAGATACATAGATATTATTAAATGTACTAAGATCATCTCAAAATGGTGGCTTAAGTGGTCATTTAAAAGACTTTAACATAAACAAATACTTAAATGAACCTTGACTCTGTTCAGGGAATTTTTCTACATAGCCAAAAGCCTGATAAGAACTGGAAAGATGGCTCAGTAATTAAGAGCGTTCGCTGTACAACTCTGAGTTTGGAGCCTGACACCCAGACAAGTCAGGCATGATCTCATGAGCATGCCTGGAGCTTTTGCTGTCAGAGACAGAAAAAAAAATGGACTGCTTAAAATTGCTGCCAGGATCTAAGAAATCAGGGCCTCAGCTTCAGTGAGCGACCTTCCTAGAAGATATAAGGTGGAGAGGAGTAAAGGAGAATGCCCAGTACTCTGTCCCGGCCTCTGTACTAGAGAGAGAGAGAGAGAGA
>NW_004949099.1:31443889-31446846 GCF_000317375.1 Microtus ochrogaster
AGACAGAGAGAGAGAGACAGAGAGACAGAGAGAGAGACAGAGAGAGAGACAGAGAGAGAGAGACAGAGAGAGAGAGACAGAGAGACAGAGAGAGACAGAGAGAGACAGAGAGACAGAGAGAGAGACAGAGAGAGACAGAGAGAGACAGAGAGACAGAGAGAGACAGAGAGAGACAGAGAGAGAGACAGAGAGAGGAGAGATCTATGTAAGTCTCTCTTAGTGTGTACATTGTTGTCTAAGTTCTCTGGGATTGCGGTTTGTAGGCTGGTGTTCTTTGCTTTATAAACATAACTTTTTATTGATTCCCTGGGAATTTCACATCATGCCTTGCAATCCTGCTCTCTTCCCAGTCCCTTCACATCCTCCCGTCAGTCAGAGAAAAAAATTTTAAAATAGTAATTAAAAACAAAACAAACAACAACCCCAAAACCACTTTGCTCCTGTCTTTCCTGCCTCTCCAAATCTCTTCAAAGACAGCAATCTTTAGTGAGACATACACTCATGAAAGGAACTCAAAAGTGAACCGAGGAAGAGATTTGTCAGGCAGGTGTTTTTCAGGAGCTCTAAGAGGAGATTATGTATGAGCCTATGCTGCCTCAGAAGCCATGACACGTTCAGATTGGTCAGCGGGAGTCCCGGACAGTAAAGACTTGGGGCCCGACTGTCACTTGACAGGAGGAACCCAGGCAGTACCCTAGTCAGCCCAGGGGCCTATGGCTGTTATACCACTACACAGGCACAAAGGCCTCTTTAGGAGAAGCTCTGCCCACTCCCTAACCTCTCTTCCTGCCAAGGCAAACTCATCTAGGCCCCCTCTTCTCTCTTTCTCTCTGTCTCTTTCTCTCCCTCTCCCAACCCTCCCAATGCCCTCTCTTTGCAGGGTGTATTCTATTTTCTGGCTGTGGTCCTCACCTGCCATGGGACCCACCAAGGATTCTCGCCCGCTGTATCTTACACTGAAGGCATAGACGCGGTGTTTTCCACGTTTACATAGTGATAATAGGTGAGATTTCCTGACCCGAGAACCGATCACAAGATACACAATGAAACCTACTTGAGGGTAGCGCACATACCTGGGCAGACCTGTCTGAAAACAGCATGGTGAGAGAGGTAGAGAGGGCATGAAAGGCCGTCTAGTGCATGCGCACAGGGGCTCACATTAGCTACCTCAGATGACACAACCACACTGTACAAAGGCTTAAAGCCCTATGGTGGGTGGGGCAGTTCGCCTGAGGACTGATGGTGCGTGTAGGTCCTATGGCCCAGAAGCGCTAATTCCTGGGGTGGCTAAGCATTTTGCCTGAATATTGAGGGCAGGTGGGAGCTCTGGATGTGATGAAAAATACCAACATTAGGGATCCCCTCAGTGTCTTTGGGTCTCAGTTTTCTATCCTCTTTCAGCCAGACTCCAAGGACTTAAATCTCTGCTACAGCACACGCCCACCAAGTTTAAAACTCCAAATCTTCCCCTAAGATGTTTCAGATCGATAAGATCTGTCATGAAAATGGCGTAACAGTTGCCTAAAATCTTTGAGGTGTTCCATTTTGCGTTGCCGGATGATGAAAGAGAAAGCCAAGTTCTCTTCAAGTTCATTATTAAAAGAATTTGACCATCGACTCAAACAGAAACTCCATGACAATTTTGCTTGAGTTTAAAAGCAAAAATCCAGGGCAGGCAGCTGCCTGGAAAAAGGATAATGGAGGAGAGAAAGAAGGAAAAGGCCAAGCCAGCTAAGTTAAGACAGTGCGAAGCTCAGCCACGTGGTGGGAGGCATCCATATGACAAGGCGGGGGCTTTAGAAAAGGGGGGGGGGAAGCCCAGTGTGTTGCGGGGAATGCGCTCTTACAAAAGAGAATGGAAGAAAGGAAACACTGCACTTTCTGGATAACTCAGAAGAGAAAGCAGGCTTAGGAAGCTGCATGTCCGTGTTAGGGGAGTGGGAATACATATGTATGGCTCACCAACATTGTTAGTGTTAGGGTCCTAGACTGGGCCCTGGGAACCCTAACAAGCAACGCTTGGCCACAGGTTCTCAGTAGGCCAATTATACAAGTACTAGTGAAAACAGGAAAAGGGGATGTGTTTAATAAGGCCGCACTGGGAAGAGGAAATATTAGTTCCTCTGGCCCTCCGTTGTCCATCTTCAGATTCCTGACAGGAGTTTAGGTTTAAATAGAGGGCAAGAGGAATGTGGAACTCAGCAGTTTTGGTGAAGGTGTGGTCCTGCCCATCATCATTGTCCCAGCTCTGGTCTCCCACAAGGATCTGATTGTGAGATCTATGTCTTAGAGCAAAGTCCCCACAGCTCTGGTGCGGGGCTTTTACACATTGTAAGAGGGGACTCCTGGAGCAATTCCAATTCTTGAAACTATTGCTCCACTGTACAATAGCCAAAGAGAGGGACGAAAATGTCTCTTTGGAACATCTTCATTCCTGCCAGGACGGCTGCCACTGCATGGAAAGGTCCTGACAGTACTATGCGAACAAGCGAAGTTAGGGCTGGTGGCACCTCTGGAGGGGTTCCAGATTTCTCCCTTCCAGAACAAAGAATGGAGCAGAGACATGCCATTACAGCAGCAGCAGGGACACTTCAACCAGAAAGATCCAGCTGGAAGGAAGGGGGCCAAAGCAGGTGTGTAGTAGCACATAGCTCTACGTAGAGCTGGGGCCTCGACATCATCTAGTTTGGGCTTTCTGCCTCGTTTGGTCAGTGTCAACTCTTAGGCTTATTTTTCTATCGTGGCTTTCCTAGAGCACACACTGTGTTACAAAGAGCCTTTGGAAAACTTCCCGAATCACGTATCCCACTAGCATGTTAAGTGTCCACGTGAGGGTGTGAACTTTATTATTGTAATGAGCCATGGGTCAGCTGCAGACACTGTGGAGTGTGTGTATTTGTGTGTGTGTGTGTGTGTGTGTGTGTGTGTGTGTGTGTGTGTGAGAGAGAGAGAGAGAG
>NW_004949099.1:31446946-31448252 GCF_000317375.1 Microtus ochrogaster
AGAGAGAGAGAGAGAGAGAGAGAGAGAGAGAGAGAGAGAGAGAAACTGTTTTCCTGTTTTCTTTCATAGGCTAATCTTATAATGCCTTGCTGACTTTTTTTTCTGCACTGTCTATCTTATTCTTTTATCTCAGTTGGGAAAAGGAATGAGTTTCATTTGTGAAGATTGAATTTCTGGGAAGAGAGTTTTAAGCAGACCTTGGTGTATCAAAAAATGCCTGAACTGCTTTTACCATCACCGTCAGCAAATGTTGTCACCTGGATTTTGCTCTGGCTGGCCTTCAGCTCTCCAGTGCTGTGATCTGAGACAGAGAGTTCAGAGCAGGGGGAAGGGAAGGTTTATTCAGAGCAATTTGAAAGGCTACCAAGAGTGAGAGCTGACTGTGTCTTGAGAGACCATTGCATAGGAGAACACTCTCAAAGGTGAAAGTGGCCAGCGGCCAAGGGACCCTCCTACTGACCTACACATATAGGATTGGGATTATTTTCTAATGTCTCAGCCACAGCCTCCTAGGAGTGTTTCCCTGTCCAGGTGATTGAGAGGCCCTTCTGGATTAACAAAAAGGGAAGAGACAATATTGTGTCCTTCTTCTTTACCAGAATGCCTCCTGCTAGGTAGTAATTTTATGATCCTCTTAGATTATAAATTGAGAAAGTCAAGTCTCCACACTGGACCACACATAATTCAGGTCCCATTCTTTGAACTTTAAATCGTATAACAATAACAGATTTTAAAAAAATAATAAAGAAAATAAGAATAAATCTATAAAACCAGTCACGGTTGACTGGGAGAAAATGGCCTTTCCTTAAAGCCGTGCAGCCCCTGCCTTCCTCCCATACGTACGGTACTGTACATCCTAACATGGGCAACAAGAATGTTTTCTCCCCCTCACACATCCCTCCAGGGGTTAAGGGAGAGCCGTGGTGATATTCCCCTCCCTCTAGCCACCTCTCCTTTTCCCTTCCAAGGCTGATGGCAAGGGACAGGCCATCCCCAGTGACCTTTCTTAAGTCAGGGATATAACTTAAACTAAAGATACATGCTGCCAAGTCTAATGATCTGAGTTCAATCCCCAGGACCCACATAATAGGAGAGAACCAGCTCCCTCAAGTTGTCTTCCGACCCTCAATCCCCACACAAGTGCTGTGGCACATATGCTCGCACAAAAAGAAATAAAAATATAATAAAAGTACATTTATTTATTTATTTATTTGTGTATGCATGTGTGTATGTTGGTGTGCTTGTGTGTGTGTGTGTGTGTGTGTGTGTGAGAGAGAGAGAGAGAGAGAGAGAGAGAGAGAGAGAG
>NW_004949099.1:31448932-31454769 GCF_000317375.1 Microtus ochrogaster
AGGAGGAGGAGGAGGAGGAGGAGGAGGAGGAGCAGGAGGGAAAGAAAGACCTACCCAGCAAAATATTGTTATAATTTTTGGTTTTATTTTTATTTACTTTTGCTAATTTCCTATTTTATCCAACTTATTAATTAAATTTTATCATATTTTTATACATAAGAAAAGGAGTGATATTTTCTAAGCTCTTGGGTCTATAAACCTTTGATATCATTTTCTCTGAATTACCAATGAATTAAGAAACAGAAATTAGTACAGTAAAACATTTTACTTCCAGTTTTGCCAAAGGAGCAGGGTTTTTGTTTCTCCCCACTATGGCCCCCAATACTAAAGCTAGACCACATGTGAATTTAGCTGTGAGCTGGGCTAAGCGATGTTTTCCAGAGAGAAGAGGACGGGGCCCAGGTTGCCTTTGTCCTCCACCACAGCACAGTATTTTATTCAAGTCTGAGCCAAGGTAAATGGGAGCTGGAAAAAAAAGCTTTTCAATATTTTTATTTTAATTAAAATATTACATCATTTCCTCTCTTCCCTTTCCTTCCTCCAACTCTGATTGTGTCCTCTCCCTCCAACCCCACACAGGTCCCCCTTCTTACTCCTCAAATTCTTGGCTTCCTTTTATTTTTATTATTTTACACACATACACATATACACACACATCTATGCATTATTATAAGTATATAAATACAATCTGATGAGTACATTTAGTGTTGTTTATTTGTATATGATTTCAAGGCTGACAACATGACATTGGGTAACCAATCAGGGGACTCCTCCTGGGGAGACTAACTCTGCCCCTCTAGAAGTTGTCAATTGCCTGTGGAATTGAGAGTTCCCCCTTTCATGCCAGCGTGTCAGCTGGTGCTGCAGCCATTCAGGTCTTGTTTAAGGCATATTACTGAAGGATGATGGATGTAGCATCCCTGCCATGTTTAGGAGACACAGTCTCACAGCAGTCTTCCTTTCCGGTCCTCTGGCTCTTAGGATCTTTCCTCCCTCCAGTTCCATAGTGTTCCTGCACCTTTGGCCGAGGAGCTGTACTGTAGATGTAAGTGTTGGGGCTGTCCCTTCCCCGTTATCAGTTGGTCTCTGTAGTTTGGCCATTATGGTTTTCCATGATGGTCTCTGTCTGCTGCAGAGAGACGCTTCTCTCAGGAGGATTACGAGTTACATTTATCTGTGGGTGTACGTAGTAAGAATGTGGTAAGGAATTGTGCTCGTCTGGTAAAATGGCGGCGGTAGTAGGATCTCAATCAAGAAAAGGTCTCTGTGTTTGAAAGAAAAAGTCTGTGGATAAAGACTCTCCAGCATGTGATGGTTGATAATGACTACCAACCAGGCAGGCTCTTGACTCATCTACGCATGCCTGGGAGGGATTGTCTAGATTAGGTGAACTGAGGCAGGAAGAGTCACTGTAACAGTGGGTGGCACCATTTTATGAGTAGGGTCGTGGACTGAATGAAAGGGGCTGTATTCGTGGCTATCTGCTTCTTGACTGTAGATGCTGTGTGAGCAACTGCCTTTTAAAATCCTGCTACGATGACTTCTCTACCATGATGGACCGCAATCTAGAACCGTAAGCTCCCCAAAACCTCCCTCCTTAACTTGCTCTGTCAGGTATTTTGTCACAGCAATCAGACAAGTAACCAATACAGAAATGTGATAGTTAATCCTGGTTGCCAACTTCATTGGCTCTAGAATCAATGGAGAGTACCTGGAATTGGTAAGAATATTTCCTAAAATGACTAAGTGGTGTTGGAGGAGGGGAAACTTTTCCCAGATTGGGCACCATCTTGTGGCAGTCTCCCAAATATAAGGAGGTTAGAGGGAAAATATGTTCGCCTACCTGCCTTCTCCCCTTGCTAGTAAATGCATCCATCTGTCTTGTTGTTGTTGCTGCTGCTAATGCTAATGCCACCAACGTTGCTGCTGACATCGGAAGCTAATTTCTTTGGTTTTCCAATGTGGTATAAAGACAAACAGCTCTCCTAAGCCATTTGTATAGCACCAGCCTCGTCTGGGAGATCTTAATAGATTGAACCTATTCTGTTCTGTTACATGTAGCCTGAGGTCAAAGGGGTTTCCAGTCTTGTCGACTGTCTTACTTAATTTGCTAATCATGATGCTTCTCTATACTGCACACTGGCACAGAGTGTGTGCAGCTCTCCGTGTCAGTCCTTTCTCAGTTTTCCAGCTCTAGAACACCCCATAGCTCCATTTTCTGTAGATGTAAATTTAAACTCTTACAGGACATACAAAATTACTATGTCTGGACCACCCTCCACTCCATCCTATCCATGTCCCCTGTCTGTCTTCTGGGCTGACTCAGACCCCATAACTTTACCTCTAGACATGTGATGTTCAAGGGATGGTGCGTTCATGGCTCTTTCTAGTATGGCCTTGAGTACCAACAAGAAGATTATTTTGATATCTTTTTTGATTTGGACATGAAGAGTGTCCTCAGAAGCCTTCTGTGTTGAAATCTTGGTTCCCAGTTAGTGGCACATTCCGAAGCTGAACCAGGACTATGCTAACTCATCAGAGGATCAGTTTATTGATGAGTTCATAGTCAAATGGACTGTGGGAGGTGGGGCATACTCATCTTCCTGTTGCTTTCTCTGCTTCCAGTCTGCCCTGAGGTGATACCACAGGCCCATAACCCTTGGGACATGTGGGCCAAAATCAATCTTCCTTCCTACAGGTCCTTTCCTAGGGCATTGGGCCCCAGAGATGAGAAGTGACTAGCCCATGGTGTCCATCCTCTGCAGCTTGTGTCTGGTACATTGTTTAGATGTTAAGTATTTTTTTATAAAAGGAAAAGAGGAGGAGATGGAGGAAGAAGAGGAAGAGGAGTCAGAAGATGATTTTTAAAAGGGGGAATTTTCTATGCCTTCTGTCTCCTCTATTGTTCTGAGCCAGAAAGGGATTCTGGGCCTGCACATTTGAGGAAGCAGCCCCAAGTACATTCCATCGATTGATCTATCCATCCCTGTTTGCTCTGGGGTGGGACTTGGCAGAGAAAGTGGTGTTGCGATTCCCTCCGCTGCTGTAGGGCTGATCTCCGGGATCCCTGGGCTCCTCATTGCGAGGACGCGTGGGCCCTGTGTGTACACAGGCACATGGGGTCATTAATCACTCCCACCACCTTAAAGGAATTCTCCAGACCAGAGGGGGGAAAGGATGCTATAAAAGGACTGAATTAGGGTCCCTCTGCACCAATATCCCCCAATATGCAATTTATTGCCAGCAACCAAAATCTCATTCTCAGGCCATTAACTAAAATAGAAAAAATATCATCTTAAATTCTAAACATAACAAGGGATGCATTGTAATGGGCTTTCAGTCCTGGGTGAGCACACGGGTGTCCCACTTACTGGAAACCTCAAAAACCCAGAGTATGATGTTCCCCTTCCCAAGCCCTCTAACTTGGAAGCCACAGTCTTAGTGCGGCTCTCATGTTCCCAACCCCAAATTTTCCCTTTCGCTCGCAGCTGGAGTGCCACCCAGTCACCAGAACCTCAGAAGGAAGCCAGAAACAAAATCCTTTCTAATTACATTAAAGAAATGAATGGTCTTTATTTAGAAGGGGCATGCCCTGGGCTCCTTGGCTTGGAGGGAGCAGTTTTTGTTTTGCTTTTGTAGAATGTCAAAGAGTCACAGGTGACAGAAGTGGCTGGTGCCTCTCAGGCTCCACATGAGTGAATTTTCCCTCCTTGGGCTCTCCTGAGACCAGGGTCCAGCTTTATTGCCAAATCCAGAGACCTCCTGGCTCTCAGCATCAGTCTATATGTGGCCTGTCCCTGTCCCTGTCCCTGGCCCTGGCATCTCCCCTGGATTGGCTTCTATTTGATCAAGAGCTGCCTGAGATTGGTAGCCCGCCTACCCTTCACCTGTGTCTGTCAGTCTCAGAGAGGTCATGATGTAGGACTTCTTGCTCAAACTCTGTTTCCCACATAGGAGGGGTAGGGAGACTGGCAGAGGCCTTCTGAGTCTATTCTTCCTGTTCCTGAGCCCCGAGGAGCCCACCCCGGAGCCAGCTGAACCTTGGATTCTTATTGACAAACTATCACCATAGTTCCTTGTGAGTCCAGACCCAGTGACATCAGCCATTGCAGTCATGTGGGAAAAGAGTTTCCCCATAGGATCTCTTTGGATTTGACCATCTCTGAGGTGCTGGAGTCAGGACTTACAGGTAATATTATCAAAGCACTCAATCAGGTCATTGCAGCTTCAGACGGTGACAACCCGCGTCTTCTACTTTCTTGGAAGAAAAGAACTAAGATGCCATCAAGGATTTCTCAAGGGAATGGTGAAACTCTGGAGCTTAGGCGCCGTGTCTCTGCTTCATATTTGCATCCACAAAGGTGGCGTGAAAGCATCTGGTACCAGAGAAGGGGCCCAGTGCATATGAGTGCCTTCAGCCCCAACCCCCAGATCTTTATTCAAGTGTGCTCCTTCAGGCATGGGTTAGTTCAACCTAGAAAAGTGTCGGCTACTTTCTAAACATTTGTTGCGTGTATTATTTTATTTAGGTCATTGATGGAGGAAGGTCATTGATTAATTAAATAAGGAAACTGCTTGCCCTGATAGGTTAGAACATAGGTGGGTGGAGTAAACAGAACAGAATGCTGGGAGGAAGAAGAAGTGATCTCAGAGACGCCATGCTCCCCTCTCCTGGGCAGACGCATGAAGCTCAGACCCAGGATGGACGTAGGCTAGAATCTTTCCCAGTAAGACTGGTGCTACACAGTTTATTAGAAATGGGTTGCTCAGGATATCAGAATTAGCCAGTAAGGGCTAGAGCTAATGGGCCAAGCAGTGTTTAAAAGAATACAGTGTCCATGTAATTATTTCGAGGCATAAGCTAGCAGGCGGCTGGGGTGCTGGGGACGCAGCCCCACCTCTCCTATTACTACAGGTCATTGCAATCAGACCCTGAGAAACTGGTGCCTCCAAACCAGTGGGTGAGAAACTGCAGAGAAGGGATTCTGGCTAGAGAGGAACCATCAACCAAGTCCCTTCCCGTCTGGGAACCAATGTCTATCGAATCCTTTGGCTCAGTCCTGGGTGTCAGGCTCTGTGATGGAGCTTCTGGTCCCAAGGGTGCCCTAGCCAGGCAATGTGGGGAGACAGAGAAGACTGAAAGGACTTCAGAGTTGAAGGTCTAGAGGTGGAGCTTCTGGATACCCAGTGTTAATCTACCAGGAGTGACAACCACACCATGCTAGCTAGCCTTAATTACCAATTAACACACTCTAGAACTGTGGGGTGTGACCCCCAGATATTTACATTTTAATTCACAACAGTAGCAAAATCATAGTTATGAAGTCACAATGAAATAATTTTATGGTTGGGAGTTGTACTAAAGGGTGGCTGTGTTAGGAAGGTTGAGGACCTCTGGCCTAGGGTCATCTGAGAGGGAGGTCATGACTGGGGTAAGTGCTAGGTCATATTGGCCTGTGGGCATGTCACGAGGGGGTTGTCTTAACTACTATTTGATGTTGAGGTCCTGAGCCCACTGTGGGCAGCACCATCCCTAGGCAGGTGGTTCTGGACTATATAAGAAAGTCAGCTAAGCAGGGGCTTGGGGAGCAGTGGGTCACATTCCTTCAGAGTTTCTATTTCAGATTTCTTCTTGAGTTCTTCCTTTGTTGATGGACTGAAACCTGTAAGATGAAATAAACCCTCTCTTTCCTGGGTGGCTTTTGCTTAGAGTCTCTTATCATAGCAACAGAAAGGAAACTTGAATACACACAGCCATCCTGAAACCTCTCTCTCTCTCTCTCTCTCTCTCTCTCTCTCTCTCTCTCTCTCTCTGATGAAGGAAGGTCATCTGTCTA
>NW_004949099.1:31454869-31483956 GCF_000317375.1 Microtus ochrogaster
CTCTCTCTCTCTCTCTCTCTCTCTCTCTCTCTCTCTCTCTCTCTCTCTGATGAAGGAAGGTCATCTGTCTATGTGTTACTTTCATTGGTTAATAAAGAAACTGCCTTGGCCCTTTGATAGGACAGCAGCTTAGATAGACAGAGTAGACAGAACAGAATGCTGGGAGAAAGAAGCAGATTCAGGCAGTGGCCATGATTCTCCAACCCAAGACGGATGTAGGCTAGAATCCTTCCTGGTAAGCCACCACCTCGTGGTGCTACACGGATTATTAGAAACGGGTTAATCAAGATGTGAGAATTAGCCAATAAGAGGCTACAGATAACTGGCCAGGCAGTATTTAAAAGAATACAATTTGTGTGTTGTTATTTCGGGTGTAAAGCTAGCCGGGTGGCTGGACTCAGCTCGCTGCATCACTACCCCCCCCCTCTCTCATACACACACACACATACACACACACACATATACACACACACACACACACATACACACAAGCCATCTTGAAACTTCACACACATACACATCTATATACACACAGACCTACACACTTATACACCTACACACAGACCTGCACATTTACAAGCTTATACACTGACACACTTACATACCTACACACACAGACTTACACAATTATACACCCACACACATAGACCTACACACTTACACACCTACACACACAGACCTACATACTTACACCCCCCACAGGCCTACACTCTTACACCCCTACACACTTACACACCTATACACACACATGCACACACACACGCATACACGCACACACACCTCTGAGATGCCTGCACTACCTGTACAATGTCTCCAGTTGCACAGCCTGAACACAACATTGTCCTCTAGGCCCCCAGGACTGTCCTCTGCTTTCCATTTTGCTCGCTCACTGCAGTGGATCCATGGCTTTCTCTGAGGTCACATCTTGTCTATAGACATCGCAGCAGCTTGGGTCCCTTTCTGACGACAAAGTCAGAAAGCCGAAAACTTAGCTGAAAGGCTTGGTCTTATCGATGGCACTTCAGTAATGAAATAAAGAACTTGAGTTGGTACAAATCGGCACTTGTGACAGAAAAAAGGTGGAATGACAGACGGTCAAAGAAAGATGGTAAGACTTTCAGTCTTTCCAGGGAAAGAAAAGTGACGACATCTTACAGACAGCTCCAGCCTGGGAGCGACTCGGCCAGATGAACTACCGGCTGATCTGCTGCCTGATACCGTTGTTGTTTAAAGATATCATTTCCTTTCAATTTTTCTTTACATTTATTTATTTTTATTTATTTACTTGGGAGGTGCGTGTGTGTGCGTGTATGTGTGTGCACATGCGTGCAAGTGCCAGGGCACATGCCTGAAGGTCAGAGGACAATTTGCGGGGGTTGGTTCTCTCCTTTCACCATGTGGGTGCCAGGGACTCAATTCAGACAGCTTTACCAGTTGAGCCTCCTCACTAGGCCCTGTTGTGTGTTTGGTGTCTGTCTCCGTGAGTCTATCTGTCTACAGACATTAGCTCGAGTCAATCTCACGTGACAAGAGGACCTAAGAAGCCCAGTGCTTCAGACATGAAGTCTCGGGCCTTTGCTTCCTTCTGGAGATCTCTGAGACAGGGCTGTGCAGGGCAGAGCTGGGGACAGCCAGGCACTCGGGAAGAGGCTTTGGTCTCACCGTGGTCATGGCCAGAAGCACATGTGACAGGAAGCATGGCAGAAACATTCTTGGATTTTCGGAGCCCAACACACCTGGCGGAACTGTTTCCCTCCTCATTTAAGTCCCCTTTGCAGAGCTCATGGGCAGGCCTTCAGTGGTCTAGGGACAACAGGGGCACAGTTTAGACAAGGAGTCACTTCTTCCCACGCTGTGGGGGAAGGGCCCCAAGCTGCCTTCAAATGATGAAAGTCTGAGCAACTCGCCCAGTCCCTGGCTTAGGAGGGGGTCACAAGGGCAAGCCGAGCTCAGAAAAGGCAGGGGGCTGTCTGCCCTTGGAAGGTGGGTCTAGCCACCAAGTAGACACCAGCTTGAAAGGTTCCCAACCCTCAGCAGAGAGTTTTCTCCCGTGTCGTCATAAAGCTCAAACTACAAAAAGATGGTGGTGGGTCCGACCCTGTTGCACACGCAGGACAAACATTTATCATGCTGAAGGCCAGGCAGGCCGTTGTTTTGATCTCTTGTTTACATAGCCCTGCGCTCTGCAGTGTTCCGAGGAATCTGTGTCCCAGGCAGTCGTGGAGACCTCCTGGGGCCAGACTCTCCTCCTCTGCCTGTTCTGCCATGTATGTTTTTGCAGCTTTCGGAGCCTCTGCTCACGTGACCGTGGCGGTGGCTCACGCTTGCCTGCCGGGATTCAAGAGCACTTGCTAGAAGAGGCTACAAAACCTCACATCTGTGCCCAGCAGGAAGCAAGATTGCCCACCCCAGCACGGCTTCCTCTATTCTAAACATAATCCCAGGTGGGTTTTTCCCTTCCTTCTTTCTAGTAGAAAAGAAAGAATTAAGGGTCATTTTGTCTCCCCACGTGGAAGAAGCCAGAGTTAGACGGGAAAATAATAACAGCCCAGGGTGATTCACCAGTAGGTTCTCAACAAAGAGCTCAACGTTGGCTTGTGGTGTCTCCACACACCTCCCTACTAACTAGGAGTGGGGGCTCCTGAGATCACATGAGGGCCAGGGCAGAGTTAACAGGATTGAAATATCAGTTTGATTCTGATTCTTAAATTTTCTATCTGAATAACTCTGGTGTCTCTCATTTGAGGTCATCTCCAGCCTCCACCTTCCCTGGTTGCTCTGCCTCACTGATCCTGACGGCTCCTGAGCAGGCTGCAGAGGGACCCCTGTGTGGGGCCTGAGAGAGCAAGCCCAGGCTGCAGACGGATCTCCAGTGTCTGTCCAGATCTCCAGGGTCTGTCTAGGTCTCCAGGGTCTGTCCAGATCTCCAGGGTCTGTCTAGATCTCCAGGGTCTGTCCGGAGCCACAGGTCCAGCTGCTCTCCCATCGCCGGGCATCTGGTCTCGCAGACAGGCTCAGTGTTTCTTCCTTCAGGTGGCGTTGTGCCCTAAGCCTTGTGCTCAGAACCCGCCACAATCAAAAGCAGATGTGCTATCATGGAATCCAACCACTGGCGTTGGATGTGACCTTCATGATCACATAAACTTCATCCCAGAGGACCCTACCCCAGGCTGTTCTGTGAAACCCCTATACCTATTCACCCAGACGAGGTTAAATATCTAGATTTCAGACATTTCTGCTTCAATCCAAAAATTTCTCGTATTCCCTTAAGACCTGATCGCTTACCATCTTCAACCTGATTCCTAGGTCGCTTTGAACTTTAATATCCCCTCTGCACCATGGAAACCTATGTGTTTAGGAAGACCACTAAAAGCCGACTGCTGGTGGGCCTCCAAAGGATTCAGTTACTTTTTCTTTCTTTTTTTTTTTCTTTTAGTGCTGAGGGTATTGAGCCAAAAAGCCTTGCTCACACTGAGCATGCTCACTGCAAAACTGCACTTCTTCCAGCTTGACGCATACTTTTCTGGGACAGGGACAGATCTGCTTCTGGGAAACCTAAGAAGCCTCTGTCCTATTTATCACTGTAGGGTTAATTCAGCATCTACTATCGTCTCACTCATTCAAGACATCTGTGTAGAGAGGGTGCCACAAACACACAGGCTTGTTTTCCAAATACGGTGCATGGCCTCAAGGAGCGAATGAGGGGTGAAGACTTGACTGAGCATCCTTCTTAATCAGCCACCAAGTGGCAGTGTGATGAGAGCTCACAGAAGCAAGGGATCCACCCTACCCCTGCCTTCAGCCCACCCCCAGCAGTGTGGAAACATTTTTTGGGGAAGGTAGCCATTGGCGTTCTGACTCCTGGGTGAGGGTGTTGTCCAAATGGAGAAACCGCATAAAAGCTGAGCCCCCCCCCTACACTGGGCTGAGGCTTAGAACTTCTGCCTTCACGGATGTGGGCATGGTGGGGCTGAGTGGGATCCCAGCGGTGGAGCCCCAAGGTTCAGGGAGCTGGGTGTTTCTCCACCAACTCCAGAATGTGAAAGTCAGCTTCCTTTCCTGGCTAAAAGGTGGAGAAAGAACTCCCTCGAGGCATGCCAGTCCATCTGGTCACCTCCTGTGCTTTTTTGAAGCTAGTTAAGAATGTAGCCCCCCCCCCCCATACACACACACAACTCTGTCCCGTCCCCTTCTGGCAGGCACAGTGAGCCTTTTGTCTCCCTACTCAGACCGGCACCTGCATGTTTTCACAATAGTATACATACAGTCCAGCTCTCAGGGCGGTGCACGCCCGCCCACCTACTCCATAACCCACGTGAGGAGTGGGGTCGCAGCCCCACACAGTGTCCCTCCAACTATGGAAGGGGTAGCCTATGCTCAGAATCACCCACTGAGTCCACAGAAGCACCCAGCAAGTGTTGGGATGTGAGCAGGGATGACAGCGTAGGTGGGCGGGAAGCACTTCCAGTGGCATCTGAAGGCCATAAACATGAGAAACTGCCGGAGTCTCAGGGAGGCGAATTATGAGACAGGGAAAGGTCACTAATGGAGCTCTGGCTTTTCTTCTAGGAGATTCTCCAGCAGGAAAATGCCCTAGCAACTTATCTGCCGGAGCCTAAGATAAACTTGAGAATGGAGTACTTGGCGGGCCTCGGTGGCCACAGCCCCATTGCAAACATCCATTCATTGCTTTCCATCAGTGAGGCATAGAGCTGGCGGCGATGAGGGACTGGACACAAATTAATCGGTCCCAGATGATATGATGCTTTCCCAGTTTTCAGAAGGACAGATGGACCCTTCGGGAGCTGGCTTGAGAGAATGAGCTGGACCATTCACAGAGCAGTGAGCATGTCTGGCGCTAAGCTCGCCCGGCCGAACTGTGTTATTCTCTTCTCTCAGGGAGAAGAGCATGAATCTCAGATCCGGACAGTGTAACTGATGGATATAAATGGAGGTGGTTATGAGCATTTACCATCACTGTCTAAGCCTGGGGTGTGTTTGTTTCCAGTCTGTTTTAATTTGATTTCGTTGCTGTTACTTGGTTTTGATCTTGATTTTTGAGACAGAGTTTGATCATGCAGCCTCGACTGGTCTTGAACTCAGAACCTACCTCTTTCTGCCTCCTGGTTGTTGCAAGTACAAAAGTGTAGCATTGTGACCCACAGACGTGGTTTCTCCACTCTTGACTACTGCTGACACATTGACAATCCTTTTCCGTGGGTACCATCAGAGCGCAATAGACTGCTTATCAGCACCCTTACTCTCTACTCAATAGACGCCGCCAGCACCTCCTCCTCAGTTGTGACAACCAAAGCAGGCATCACTAAATGCCCCCAGGGTGGAGAATTACTTGATTTTCTTTTGTAAAATTGATAGTCATACTGCCTAAACACAGTCACCAGGTGTGTCTCTGATGGTCTCCTGGGCCATGCTGCCTGCTCTCATCTGTCCCCACAAAACTCAAATGACATAAAGAACGGCAAGCTGCCCACACTCTCCTGCAGATACTGTTGTCTCTAGGCTGTTTTCCCAACTAATTCATGCTGATTAAGTGATTCACTGTGCTTGTTCACAGTTCACAATGCATTTTCAATGACAGCATCCACCTAGAGTCCGATGTCACCGCCACCCTCAGAGGAGGCCTGTTCCCATTGTTTGCTCCTCCCTGTGCTCATTTCCTTGGTGCACAGCTCGTGCAAGGTTCATGCAGAGGTGACCCGTCCCCTTGGGATGCCTCCTTCATTGATTCTTGCTTGTCCCTCAAAGAGAAGCCCATTGCAAGTTTCACATCCTTTCCACCATGTGGAAATTAGAAAGAACTAGTTAAATTCTTGTCAAAGTACTTCCTGCTTGTAAGGTCTGGAGGGAAGCCAAATTCACTGCCCCGCTGGCCGACATCCCCTGCAATGGCGACTCTGAGCAAAGGAACTCCAGAGGAGGGGGATTCTGGGTGGTCCTTCCAGGGAGACTTTAAATTCAGTCTTCCATTCCGGAGCAAATAAACACCTGTCAGATGCTTGCACTTGGAGATCATATGGTGTGGGCCACAGTATATGGTGTCTTAGGACTGGGCCTTCCACAGAGTGTGACCCACAGTGTATGGTGCCTTAGGATGGGGCCTTCCACAGAGTGTGACCCATGGTGTATGGTGCCTCAGGGCCCAGCCACTGTTGCTTACTCAGCTGCGTCAGGAGCAGCGCCCCAAGTACCAGAAACCACAGAGGGCTCATCACCTTTTCACTTTGCCAAGTGTGCTGCAAACCGGTTCTGCTGCCTTGGAGGCTAGGACAGGCTGGTCTAGGTGTTCGGGATTAAGAATGAGGGACAGCAATAGTCAGAGGCAGTCCTAATCCTACAAGTACATGCAACCATTAGTCTCACGGCAAGGCTCTCATTGCCCGTGTGGCTTACGTGGTTCACATCCGCTACCTCATCTGGGAAGCTGAGATAAATGGTGGTGCTGTTGGTACCAGTTCCATCATTGCAGAGATGCACCACGGCTGGATAACCACACCATCGCTGTGTTGGGAACTCCAAAGATCACAGAGTATGTGCTTGCTGCATGCATCACAGATGAAGATGGGCCCTACGGTTCCTGGTGTCATTGGTGTTCTTCACCAGTATCGAGTTGAAATCCTCTCCAAGAGGAAAGTGCAGACCCTGAAGCTGGCAGCATCACCAGGCACACACAGCGCTCCTGGGCCTGGGGACTTACACGGAGCAGGCCTTCAGATGCACAGAGGCAAACACAGCAGATGGCTCCATCAGCATAAGTGAATCCCTTCTCCCTTCCTCCTGCTCCTGGCTTGGGTCATCACTAAATGAAAACCAAACAGAAACTACCAGTGCTCCTTTGTTATTGCAGGTTGGGAGCTGGGTGATCCAGCTCAGGACTGGAAATTTAATCTCACTCTGCCTCCCAGACCCAGACACTATTAAAGTTTTGTTTTGTCCTCGCTGGGAGTTAGAAGAACTGCCTGGATGTTTTGTGCCCAGACGATTCTCCTTGTCTCTTGTGACAGGCCCTGAAACTGCTCTCTCCCCATAGGAACTCACTGACTGGGACTAAATACATAATTTGCAAAATGGTCTGAAAACCCTAGTTGATATGAAGAATGATCCTGAGATATTGATGCTTAGCATCAAACCATGAACCCCACTGTGAATATTTGCCTGAGTGATGTCAGACACCAGTGCTGACTTGTGTGGATGCCACTTACCTAAAGAAGGAAGACTGAGCATGTAGAACAGCTCCTGCAGATACAAGCAATTATAGAAGCAATTAAAGGAATTCAAAGTGACCAAGTGCTTCATACACAACGAGAATGCTATGCTCAAAGCTCTTCCTCCACACTCTCCAACCACACGCATTGCTCAACATGGGCTAAAGGTAACTGCCAGGCATATCGCTCTGCTGTGGTGGGGTGATCGAGGCCAAGAGACCACAAGCAGTAGTTTTGCGGGTGAAGATGCTTATGGTGACCTGAACAAGAACGGTTCCTAGGCTCATGTGTTTGAATACTTGGACCCTACCTGGTGGAACTGTTTGGGAAGGATTAGAAGACATGGTCTTGTTAGAGGAGGCGTGTCATTGGATGTAGGTTTTGAGGTTTGAAGAGCTCATGTCATTCCCTATTTTCTCTCTCTCTCTGCCTTATGATTGTTGTCCCAAGATGTAAGCTCTCAGCCACTGCTCCAGCACCATGTCTGCCTGCTGCCAGGCTCCCCACCTTGATCGTCAAAGACTCACCCTCTGAAACTGTAAGCCCCCAATAACCTGTTTCTTCTGAAAGTTGATTTAGTCGTGGTAGCCCTTCACTGCGACATAAAAGTTACTAAGACAGTTCTCCATGGGAATAGAATAGGGAGATTTTTGCACAGGAATTTCTCCATACAGTTGTGGAAGCTGAGTCCCGGAAGCTATGGTTAGCAAGCCAGGAACCCAGTGGCGTTAATAGTTGAAAGATGATGGTCAGCAGGTTTAAAATGAAGGATAACCAGGCGTTTCAGTTAGGGTCTGGAGATAGAAAAGACTAGCATCTCAGTTTGGCAGACACCAGGCTGACTTTTGTTATTCTTGGAAGGGCCAGCCTTTCAATGTTATTTACCCTTCAAGTGATTAGCTGAGGCCCATCCACAATGGGAAAGCAATCTCCTTTACTCATCTTAGGAACTTAAATGATAATCGTCCAAAATACCCTTACAGAAGCAACCAGGAAGTTTGACTAGAACATGTTCACCCCACGGTCCAGTCAAACTGACACATAAAATTAGCTATAGCAGGATCCAAAATCCCCAGAGGAGCTGTCCATTATACAACAGGCCACTTATAAATGAGGCTGTCATGGAGGCAAGACAATCAGTTTTACCAAGCACAGCGCTATTGTGAGAAAAGGTCCTTCTTGAGACAGGGGGATGGCTATGTGTGTGAGGTGCCAGTAGGACCATCAGATACATAGCCCTGACCCCTCCACACACCTGGAGAAAGAAGAGAAATGCAGTCCTCCGTGCCACACTGCAGAGCACAAGGTTCACTCACAATTGCTGCAGGCTGACCTGGGGCAAAATGGGCCACAAAGAAGGAAAACAAACCAGGGAGGGCTCTCACAGCGGCTGAGGAGGAAGTGCGGCCAGCGAGGGTTCCAGTGTGTTTATCTCCGAGCTGACAGAGCATGGACTGAGCTGGACAGAGCGTTTGATTTAGAAAGTATTTTTATTCTATTACCTATTTTATTATAATGGTGACTCTACTTCCCAAGCCAGAAAAATAAACATCAGCTCTGCAAGACCCTTTGGTCTTCTAGAAGAGCATAAACATTAGCGACCTTCCTATTCCAAGTAGCGGAGACTGCTGCCTGAAGTGGCTTCCCTACAGAGCTGTTCTGTGCGGTTAGACTTCAGGATGTTGCCTTTGTGTGTCCGGAAGAAGAGGTCCACGTGGACTAGAAACACTGCTATTCTACAGGCTTGAAAAGGTGAAGGGCTTGAGGCTTCTATTGCTGCCTCCTGATATGGAGATGTGTGTTTCCTATTCTGTGCAATGACAAGGAGCTGTGTACTGATGGGGTCAGAGCAAGCAGACCAGAATAGATCCATCAAAACAGTCTTGGAATGTCTGCCCTTCTTCCCAAGACATGGAGGAGCTGCAGCCTGACAGAGGCACTGGGAACGCGGTATGTTCACCCTCTGTTATTCACTTTTAATGTTTTTTTAAAGAAGTAACTCTTCCACTTGACCAGATGCCAGTTCCAAATAGAGTCTGCCTGTGGCTCTGCTGGATCCACTCACTGAACAAGTCATTATTCTTGAGGAATTAGGAGTCTTATTCTAAACATGTGGTACCAACTTAGCATGTCTCTCCCTCAAAGTGTACCTGGACGCCTCTCTGTGTGTTCTGCCCAAAGCCATTTTCTCCTGAGAAGAACAGCAGGCCCTTACAAGCTAGTCACCCTTGCTGCCCCCAGAACAAAGTCTGGGGTAGAGTTGAAGTAGCAACTTGACATCTATGTGTGTTTCCACATAGACCAGACACAGGCACCCACAGAAACACGCTCTTCACGCCCCACACTCATCTAAAGCACTGTTTGTCTTCCAGGAACAGATGAGAAGTCAGAATGTTTGCAGCCCCGTAGGACGGCACTCCAGACTCCACATCCCTTCCTGCCTGCTGGAACCAAGGCATTCCACAATACTTCCCTAGTGGTGTGGCCCAAAGCTGTTCCAAGGGAGAGCTGCCTGCAAGACACCAGAGGAAGAAGTAAATAGAAGCATGTAGAAATCATTTGGCTGGCTAGTGACAACATGCTTAAGCCAGGCATGGAACATGGGATGATAAAACCACATCCTGCTCCCAGTCTTCACAAAGGTCCCTGCAATGCTTGTTCTACTCCATGCAAGAATCATGAATTCATATTCCTAACACGTGAGCACTTGCTCTATCAACACACCATTGGGAAGAAGTGGAAGGCAGTGGATTGCTTGAAGTCCACGGAGCCAAAGACTGAACACCTTGTGGCATTTCCATAGCTCTCAAAAAAGCAGGGTATGGCTGGGCCAAATTCAACACCTTTGCACACACCTCTGTTATTTAAACTATGGCCAAAGAAAAGATAGAACAGAAAATTTACCATCCTACCAAGTTGGAGATTCAGGAAAGCAAGCTCACATTTTATACAGTTTCTAGATTGTTTTCCATCTGTCCCCATGGACCAGTCACAACCCCCCACCGCCGCCACCACACACACACACACCCACACACACTATAGCCCCTGCCACCTCCTGCTCTTTCTGACCCTGATGTTGAGTATACTGGGTACTTCACAGGTTTGACAGCACATGGTATTTGTTCTCCTGAACCAGCTGAGGTCACTGGGTGTAATGTCCTCCAGTGTCACCCATGTCCTATGAATCCCCCCTCTCTTCCATAGAAGGGGAAACGGAGCTTCACAGGCACGGGGGGAGCTCCTTCACTCCCAAACCCCCACACCCTTCTAGCATCCTCCCATTCAAACTGGAAGGAAATATGACTGGATTTTCTTGGACGGCTCCCGGGGGAGGGGGTAATACTAACTCTATGGTTATTAAAATGGGATTTTACTACAGCGCTATTGGAAATGAAAGCTTAGAGAAGTAGTTGTTCCCCCATTAATGTTAGAAGACCAAGGTGGTTTCAAGGAAAAGATGTGGGGTGTGTCAACTGACCCAGCTGGAGGCTCAGGATGATCCAGGCCCCAGCTCTCAGTTGACCAGAAGAGGAAAGCAGCCATTCAGGGAGCATGGAGCTGCAGGGCCTGAGAATAACATACCAGCATCTGGACGTGCCTCTAAGACAAGCTCCCACATCCCCGCTAAAGCAGGTGGAAATCTACCAAAGAAATATGTGTGTTCCTCTGGAGTCTCTCTTGCGCCCATGTAGCCAGTCGGGCTGATAGAGATGGCTGCAAGTATGAACGGCTATAAGCAGACGGGAGACAAAGATGGAAGATGGTGCAGGTGAAGAAATGGGTTCAGGGAGGATGGCTACAAATGGAGGAATGGCTATAGGTAAGGAAGTAGTGGCAAGTGGGGTGTGGCTGAAGGTAGGGGGTGGCTGCAATTAGGAGAAAGAGTATAGATGAAGGACAGCTGGAGAAGGGAGTGGTCCTGGGGGCGTTCAAGCAAATATCGTCATTTTCATAAATATGTCCTAGCTTTTCACTTTTCTGATTTGAGGAGCCCTTGGATTTTCATGCTGAGCCAGTAAAACCTCCCCGGCACCCCTGTGATCATCATGACAGGCCACTGAGCTGTTTGCAAAAAAAAAAAAATAGCATTGCTAATGGCTGAACACAGATAGGCAAGTCATGGGACGAAAGGTCGTGCAGCTCCACCATCTCTGAACTTCCAGCCACCCCTGGAGCTCCAGGTATCACAGTTTTCACAGGGTGGTATTAATGGTGCCAAAGGGCTGTGGTTTGATGGTTCAGCCTAGCTTGGCCCTAGGTCTGCCTTGTCCACATCACTCCTTCTCTAGGAGGTGAGGAGGTGTGCCTGCTCCAAAGGCCCCATTGTTCACCTTGGTTTAAAGTTCTCAAGAAGCAGGAGAAGAGTAAGAATCACCTGGCGCGGGTGGGGGGGGGGGTGGAGCAGGTCTGGAGGTAGAAGTCCACTCCTAAGTGTGATATGACTAAAGAGGGGACACTAGCCTTATGATCCCCTGGAAGCAACCCAGAAAAGATCCGGAAGGGCAGATTACAGTTCTGTCGGTCAATCTAAGTCAAAACTGTCTCCACTGACCATGCTGGGCATCTCTACTCCCCTTAACCAAATTATAATGATGCTAAAATTATATCCTGCCCCCGAAACATCCACCACCAAAAGTTAGGTTGTTACATTAACATACCTTGTCTAGAGAGGTAAATCGGGTGTAGACAGAGATTACTTTTTCTTTCCTGGCTGTCCAGACCCAAATAATCACACAGAAGCTACATTAATTACAACACTGTTTGGCCAATAACTCTAGTGCATTCCTAGCTAGCTCTTACATCTTAAATTAACACACCTCTGTCAATCTGTGAATCACCACAAGGCTGTGGTAAGGTTCCTAAGGTTATGGCATGTCCTTTTTGACAGCTACATGGCAGCTCTCTGACTCTTCCTACTCTATCCATCTGTCTGTCTGTCTGTCTGTCTGTTTATCTATCTATCTATCTCTGTTCTGATTCCTGCCTGGCTTTACTCTACTAATCTGTTGGCCGAAACAACTTCTTTATTAGCCAATGATAATAAAACATATTGATAGCATACAAAGGGGAATCCCACATCAATCTGGTTAAAAGTATATTTTATAAATTATCTAAGGGGACGTCTTTAAACCTCTCCAGTTCTTGACTGTCCAAGTGCTATGTGGACAGCAGGACATGTAATAACCTATGTACCTAGGAAAGGGACACCCTGGCCTGAGCAGGCAGTCAGCATTGCTGAGGAAACCTGATCTTCTATGTGGTCATTCTCATCTCCTTCCCACACTGAAATTTTATTAGGCAAGGTTGCAGAATCTTTTTCTGCAATTGTTTTCTTGGTAAACAGCCCATGCCCAGTGTTCAGATTTTCCGTAGTTTCATTGCACTAGAGCTTGCTCCTGAGAAAACAATGCCATAGGGGGAGCTCGAAAAATGAGGCTAGAAATAATTGGGGAGTGAATCAGGAGCTGGTGTGATTCTTACTCCTTGAATTCCAGGAAAGTGGGGATGTGGCACAGCCCTGTGTAGAGCAGGCGCCTGGCAGCCCGCCCAGCACACAATGGGCCTGCGATAGCATCGCTGGCTCCCTTGGTGAGAAGACAATGGAAGCCAACAGCCATGCAGGCCCCAAGTTCAGAGTCATCACAGTCAACAGGACAGGCGCAAGCACCCACTCCTGCACCCGGAATAAGGATTCAAAATAGGACCTGGCCAGGAGGCCCAAAGAGCAGGCCCTGGGTCTTTCAGAAGATTTGCCAAACCGGCACAGACGCAACTGGGCTGTCTTTTGCAGAACGGATCCTGGGACTGGGAAGAACCCGAGGCGTGGAACCAAGAAGCCTGAGCTCTGTCTCTGCTCACAGCGAGGAAGACGAGCTTTATCTACTTTCCTAGCCTGACAAGATGAGCAATTCATGAGCCTGCAGACAGTGATGAGAATGGAGGACTCTGGGGGCAGCAGTATATGGGCACGGCATTGGATGAGAGGGCCCCTTAGGCCCCAACTGGATGGGCTTCCTGATGCTAAGCCCTCCTTAGGAAGTCAAGCAAACAGCCATGATGTGGAACACACGCCACAACATGTTTTTCTGGGCGGATCAGCCTTAGCATGTTTCTCATCGCACACATTTTCTTTTGGAGGTCCAGTGCTTAAGGGGTAGCTTGGGGTACACAGAGCTGGATCTCAGCACTGGTAGACACAGAGGACGGAACTGAGGGCCAAGGTGTAAGTTTCAGCACAGGGTCCATAGGAGCAGTGCAACATGGGCCAAGTGCTGTGGGTCCGGGGGTACTGGGTACAGAAAGGTTTGGTTTCCTCCAAATCCTTATAAACTGATGCTTAGCACTTGAACTTTGCCCTGTATTTTTATGGAAAGCATATTGGAAGACAGGTTTGTTGCTAGGACCAGAATTCCAGGCCATTAGAGGGCTACCTGTGACGGCCCATGAGAGCCAAGATGGAGTGCGCCTTTCACTGCTCTTGCCTGATGGTCTCCATACAGTGCCTGGCAACACATTGGCTCAGTGAGTGTTGTTGACCTAACCAAGGTGCACTGTGTGCCCCTCACCTCTTGAGGTTTCAGAACCAAGAACAGACACTGGTGTGGCTGGCTATCTGTGGCCAGGCCTTTGCAGGTTGGACGATAACCTGACAGGTAATGTCTTGTCACCTCCCCATGTCAACTTTCTGGGTTTCCAAAGATGATCAGCGTGAAGTCCCTGCTTCAGCCCTGAGGAGCCCGCATATGTTGCTGCATGAAGTCTGTGAATTTGGGCCTGCAGGACACTGGACAGGACAGACTCATAGTACTAAGGACTGGCCTATGTTTCTATGCCAAAGGACACTAGGGTTCAGAACTGCTAAATATGTTAGCTGTTTTTTAGCTAGTCCAGCCTCAGTTTTGCAGAATAAACAAAGTATAGAACCACTGTCCTCGGGTTTCAGGAGCTCACTATGATGATAGAAATGGTTCTATATCCTTGAACCAGAGTTCAAAACGATTAAAATGATGGAGGCTCCTACAGCTTCAGACTGACAGTCATTAAATTCTGGGCATAAGGAACATGCTGCCCATTTTATATATGCATTATTTACAGTTAAGAAAACACAATAAATTGATAAGCTTATAACTGGTTGCATAAGTTTATATAATGACTCAATTCTACTCCATTAATCAAAGAATCTATTTTTATGATTTTTTTTAAAAAAATACTGTAACTTTGTAGTATGGCTTGAAATCTGGGATGTGACCCCTCCGGCCATTTTATTGTGGTGGTGGTGGTTGCTGCTGCTGCTGTTCATGATGGTTTCGGCTAAACTGGGTCTTTGGTATTTCCAAATGAAACTTATTGATATTTTTGTCTAATACATTTATACAGTGAAGAAATGCGCTGCAATTTTGATGAAA
The DNA here is from genome assembly GCF_000317375.1 of Microtus ochrogaster. Taxonomy (NCBI): domain Eukaryota; kingdom Metazoa; phylum Chordata; class Mammalia; order Rodentia; family Cricetidae; genus Microtus; species Microtus ochrogaster. The sequence continues at coordinate 31,469,499 of NW_004949099.1, forward strand.
ATTGCACTGAATCTGCAGATTGCTTTTGTTAGCATGGCTATTTTCACAAAGATGAATCCCACCAATCAATGAGCCTGGGAGGTCTTTCCATCTTCTGTTGGATGAGGCCACTTGTTGGTTCCCGGCCACCCAGCTAGCTTAGACCAGAAATAATCACACAGAGACTGTATTCATTAAATCACTGCTTGGCCCATTAGCTCTAGTTTCTTATTGGCTAACTCTTTCATATTAATTTAACCCATTTCTTTTAATCTATGTATGGCCACGTGGCTCTGGCTTACCGGCTAAAGTTCCTGCATCTGTCTCCTGTGGGGATACATGGTGTCTCTCTTAACTCTGCCCTTCCTCCTCCCAACATTCAGTCCAGTCCTCCCTGTCTAGCTCTGCTCTTCCCCACCCTGCTCTATTGTAGGCTCATTCACTTTATTCACTGTTCTTTATTCACTGACAGTAATCATAGCATACAGAGGGGACTCCCACATCAATTTTCTTCAATTTCTCTTTTCAGTGCCTTCCTTTCTTATTGTGTAAATCTTTTACTCCCTTGGTTTTATTTATTCCCAGAAAGACATTAGGTTAATGTAAATGGTATTACTTCCTTGTTGTCTATCTCAGTGTTTGTCATCTGCACATAGGAAGGCTACTAATTTTTAACATCGTAATTCTTCACTGTAACCCCTAAATTGTCCTATAAAACAACATATCAGTATACCCGCTGCTTGGCCTATGGAAGATCCCTAGGAAAAGCTAGAATCTACTGATTAATACTTGACTTCACACATGAGATTGCATAGTTCCTGTGATTTTAGGCCAGCACCTTCACTCTCCTTACCTGTAATTTTCCATGTAATGTATATTGTCTCTCCACCTCTCGACATTGCACCCAGTTATCAAGCCATAGAAGACAAATGTTTTCTTCCAGGCAGGAGAAGTCCAAGATCTTTCTGTCTTCACTATGCCAGTGTTGGCTTATTTCTCAACAAGAGGCCCAGCCTTTCGCTATGAGAGTCATTTTTTTTATGGTTTAGTTTGGATAGCTCTGTTTCCAGTCCACTGGCATCTTCTTTTCTAACTCATAAAACCTTAAACCTACCAATTTAACTTTTTATTTTAGATGTAATATTTTTTAGTTCTAGAAAATCTAGCTGCCCACTTTCTAGTCTCCCTGCCCCTGGTACATCTTCCCTGCTGTGCAGTCATTCACCCACCTTCTCCCTGAAATCTCTTCATACACTTGTACCATCTGCTCCGAAGACCTTCCCTGTGAGCTAAAATACATTCTTGCTCTTGACGCTGGCTTCTCGCTAGGAAGTATGATATCTTGTCGCTTCTTTCCTAGCCTAGTTATTTTTGATACGTTATACAATTAAAGAACTAGATCTCATTTTTTTCTTCAGAAGCACTAGATTCTGTTGTAGCAGGCAGGCAATTTATTGTAGAGTAGGCATCAGTGTGCCCAGAACTGATGTTAAGCCCGCTCAAGGTGTCTTAATAAATGTAGCCCTTACTGAAGGGCTGAAGGAGTCCACGCCTATAGCATTGCCTAGCTAAAGTCTCACTCAGTTCACCTCCCTAATCTTGGTGGTCAGAATTGTTTCAGAACTATGTGTCCTCTGCAATCTCCCTTCAGGTCATGGTTTCCTATGAACTACCAGACCCTCAGGCCTCCCTTCTGTAGATAAAGGTTCATATTCAACCACACTCGAAGGGATCCCCAAATATTGCTCCACAAATATTTGTCCACAAATTCTACACACTTCCATTGCTTTAGCACCAAAGGACCTCGTCATTTGGCTCAAATCTTTCCTAGGAGAGATTCTAGCTTTTTCTAGGGAGCTTCCATAGGTCAAGGCAGCAGGTATACTGATACGCTGTTTTATTGGACAATTTTGGGGTTATGTTCAAACTAACACATTTATACAGTGAAGAATTATGATGTTAAAAATTAGTAATCTCCCTATATACATATGACAAACAAAGAGAAGGACATCAAGAAGCAATATCACTCACATTAAGCTAATTAATTAACCTGCCACAGGCTAGAAAGATGTCCATGCAGGATCCAGCAAGCACAAAGCTTACCCCATGCTCCCTTTGGTCAAAGCCATGGCCACCTGCTTATCATTCCCACCCTTATCCTTCAAGTGGTCATTGGTGCTGTTCTTGCCCTCAGCCCTTTGAGCCCCATCGGCTGCCATGTGGAAGCAGTAGGATCACATGTCTGTGAAGGGCGTGAGAACAACATGGAAACAAATGCCCACAGTTGTGTCTCGGGGCTTTGGCTGTCAAGTAGGAGGACAGAACCTGGTCAGAGAGTTTTCTCAAACACATCCAGCCCTCTCAGTATTCACCGGGCTGTGACTCAGTGACAGCCATCACTGAAGTTGACATCCACTCAATAATAAGCCCTAACAAGAGCACTGCACAGTGGGTCAGAATATAGACACACTGCCTGGGTTGTGTTTTTATAGAGGAGCAAAACAAAAATCTCACAATTTAATTCACTTAGATTTGAAATATATTTGCCTCTGGCTTGTTGCCTCTTTGAGGCTTTTTTTTTTTCCTTTAGGAAGAACAAGAAAATGTTATTCTAGTATCTCTCAGGACAGTACAATCCCACATCGATTCCAGACCCTCTTGGTTACCTTGGCAAGTTTCTAATATTTCCTTTGGCATCTCCACGACTCAATTGGGGATGCACAAATGGAGATCAGCGCTTGGATCAATGAAGAGCTCAGAGGAGGCATGGGAGAATTACTATGGAAGCAGTCCAGGTGGGGTAAATAAGAGACTGGCGAATGAAAAGTAATGAGATTCTGCTCTGTGTAGGTTTAATTACCGAGAAAGCTGAACCGGTTTTGTTTTCTCTAATGTGTGTTTGTCATTTACATATTACATTAAATATAGCATTATATTCTTTAGTCTGTTTTCTACTTCCGACTTCATAGAGATTTTATACTTTATGACAGGTTTTGACTGAGCTGTATCTACATAGACAACACCACTCTTAGTGTTAACTCTGTGGACATTTGCAAAACAAATTTTTTAAAACTTCATCTGGCCTTAAATTTGTGAAATATCTTAGTGTCTTTTTCTTCATTTACTTCCTGGAATGCTCTTTCTGTACACTCAGCATTAATACATATTATAATTTTAGATCTTTTTGTTTTGACAATATTAACTTTATTTTTATGGGAAAGAAAAAGGATTACTCTAAATCACTTTTCTTCACATTGTTATAAATTCCCCCTGCCTCATTTTAACTGTTACTCTTACACAGATTATCATGCTATTTTACACATTGAACTTGTGTCAGGAGAAATCCAATGCTCTGGATTCCTAGTCGGTTCTCCTGGCCCATATTGTAGTTCTTAAAAGTTAGGAAACTAATTACTTTACAAGTTAATATTTCAAACTTCTTCTAATACCAGACCTATTTGGCAAATAACAAGTTTTTTGTACCCCTTTTAGCATGGTTTTACTAGCTTTACCAAACTGTATCCCACTATATCTGATATAGTTAACTTAAGTAAACATATTAGAGGTTAAAGATTAAAAATTAACTTTAAAAGACCAAAGATTCTTAAAATCATACAATTTTATCTTATTTGTTTATTTCTTTTATCTGTTTGAGTGACTTGGCTGCATGTATGTCTGCACCACATTCATGCGCGGTGCCTACAGAGGACAGAAGGGAGCATGGGGTGTCCTGGAACAGTTGGGAGCCACCCACAGTGGGTGCTGGGAACAGAACAGCAGTTTTCTCCGGGAGCAGCAAGTGCTCTTAAGTGCTGAGCCATCTCTCTGGCCTCTCATGTAACTGTTGACGTTTCTGCTATGGACCAGGAACTAACAAAGCACACAGAAACCCCTCTCCATAGGTACAGCCGTCTAGGGAGAGCCCATGGTAAGCTGGAGCTGACGCAAATCATGTCACAGAAACTGATAATGAGTAAATGTACTGCTATGTTTAAACACAGCCACCCTTGCAATTAGCTGTCATGGGAATGTCTGTACAAAGCAGTACCCATCAGGACCCCTTCCCAACTGTGACCGATTTGTCAGTTGTTAAACATTTCTCAGATCATTACTGGGGAGAGTCAGTGAGATGTATATACATGCATTTCTTTGTTTTACATGTAAGCTATGTATTTACATGTACGTCAGTAGGTGAACAGCCTAGCTCTGCTGTGTGAATATGTGGGCCTGATGAGGACCCCCCTCCAAAATATGCCCAGTCATTAGTCACCCAAGGAAATCTGTGGTTGAATTGTGGTTTAGTGACAGCACTCTGAGCTCATCCATTAAAATATTAACCTTAAAATTAAAATAAGGATATAAGGTATAACTACATGGAAATAACTTGATGATTAGACAAATACAAAAAGCATAACCGCTCCAGGAGGTGAGCACAGGCACCTGGGGCTTGGAAAGGTGACAGCTCTTGTTTCTCTTCATCCTGCCTGCTCAGCTAATCCATATCCCTAATTTACCTAATCGATTCTCTCTATCAACTTCTCTGAAACTATTTACTCGATGCCTTTGATCTGGGACTGACTTTTCATTGTGTGCTTGCTCTTTGGACAGCATTTCTTGTTTGCTCAGCCTTCCCAGAACTTCTGCAACGTCCTCGATGGTAGAGGCATGGAGCTTCTTTTGGCCCTGGGCCTTGCTGCCTACTGTAACTGCCTCTGTTCCCAAGGCTCCACAATGGTCCCTTGCCTTCTAGCTGTGGTTCATTTGTAGAAATGTGGGGATTGCTCAAGATGCCCTGCAATTTAAATTGCAAAATAGTCACGACTTCTGTGCTATGCCCATTGATTTTCAAATTGTTGTTCTTAAGGATTTTTTTCTTCCCAGTGTTTTCTCTTCAATCTCCCAGAAGCCTATCTCCTTCATTTGACTTCTGACCATTTGCTTTGATTTTCCAGATACCAGGAATTTCTTCTACTGAAAGCTACCAAAAGTCACTTTGAGTGGGACACATATTTTAAATTAAAGTATAATAATGACGATATGGAGAGCAGCTCAAAGATGAGCCCCTGCACAATGTGATGCTGCAGAAGCTTCATGATACCTTGGTACTTTGACTAGCAGTGCCTCCACGCCACTGTAGTTCACAGTAAGCCTGCACACTCTCTGCTGTACTTACCTTACCCAGGAAATAGGTGCTTCTCAACGGTGAGAAGCCTCTGTTCCCAATCACTTCTCCTATATCTGCCAGTGGACCGGCAGGAGCTGTAAACAAAGCAATGTCCCCTGGACCAGTGTAATAAAAGATGTGTAAAATAGAGCCCCTATGAGAATCAATACCATCTCAGCCATGAAACTGAGTTGCTTTCTCTATTTTCTTTTGTATAGGCTATTTCTGGAGCATGACTGCTGAGGTGCTCACTCAAAGATCTTATTTCCAGGCGAAAAACTTACAAGCATCCCAAGGTGAAAAGATCGGGTTGTATTTTCTGAATTTGCATAATGGTCCATATCCAGAACCTGGGGGGATTGACTACCAAAAGAACCTACCAAGGGAGAAAGTGCCATTTGGATTTATTTTTGCAAGGTTCAGCTCAGTACAAATCTCTCTTAAATAGCAGATCTCAAATTATCCCGTTTCTATGGAAACATTTTTTTAAGCCGCCATCATAATCCCTCCTCCTAAATCAAGCCATTGACCATTCAATCAAATGAATTTAGATGCTGCAATGACATAAAACATTCTGATCTACACTGGAGCCCGGGACAGAGTGAGCTGCAGGAAATCCAGAAGAGTGATTGGTTCCAAAGTTTACTTGTCTTACAAATGTTTTCCCTTCTCTTGTCACTTAACAATTTCTCCTTGACATGACTTGATGGAACTCACGTCGATTTTCCTCCCAGGAAACAGCCCACTTGGGTTGTATGAACTTTGAAAGGTCACATCTTTTGGAGTTATCTGCCACCAAAAAGAATGGCCCCCATTTATTTTTCAAGGTGGAAGGGTTTCTTTTTTTCCTGTTCACGAAATTAAAAATGCCCAGAGTAATTTAGCTCAGACTGACCAAACAAAAAAGTCACGTTTAACCACCAGTAGGGTCTGGAATGCCTGAGTCTGCGAGGAGAATTATTTGACACTGTATTTGGTAGGTAGACTGTCAAATGATAGATTCTGTCTTAAAACATAAGCTATGCTTCTCTACTGCAGTTTCTGAACAGAAGAACCCTAAAGTAGAAAAGACAAATTTTTCTTAGGGAATTATAAGTGAGCATGTTAAACTAGTGGTCTCAAGTCCTTGTGGATGAATTTCTAACAGCTAAAGAGAAAACCAGGCAACTAGTAGCTTAGCTTACAGGTTAAAGAAAAAAAAATTGGAGTGGATCTTTTGAAGCTAGGGTGGGTGCAAAATCACAGACGAGCAGCACTGTACAGTTTACAAAGGAGGTGTCTAAGAACTGGCCCAACTTTAAACACGCCGTGGAGACCACGGAGCAAAGTGGATTGGATGGAGCAGGCTGACCTTACATATTTGTGGAGAGCCACAGATCTGCTTGGCGACAGGTGTGTGATGGCACTTTTTGAAGGAATACATCTTGAAGGAGTTGTCCAAAGAGGGGGTTCCCTTGACTACTGCCTGGCTTGTGCCTGACATCTCAAGTGACCTGTACATAGGTCAGACCTATGTGAGCCCATTCCAGTAGCTTTGAGAAGCCAGAAACATCCACCTGGGGAGAAGAAGGGCCTAGACAGGAGGGGATCCTGGGTACCAGCAGGTTATTGGTTCCAGGAGCCCTAAGAACACTAGCTGCCATGAATGCTCAAATCCGCCCCCCTTCCCCACATAAGACAGTCTACTGTACTGGTGCTCCACACTGTTGAGGGATTGGTAGCAAGAAAGAAGTCTGTACAAGTTCAGGATCATCGAAAATGTTGAAAAGTTCCTGGTCCCCACTTGGTTGACCCTGTGACTATGGAACTTGGAGACGTGAAAGTGCAGTTGTTTACATTTCGGGGGGATCCCCACGGTTTTGTTTTGTTAATGGATTTGTATTATTCTGGAGGACAAAGCAGGTGTTTTAAATATGGAATTTTGTGTTAACATAGAAAGTTTTCAAGTTTGGTGTGCTGTCCCACACTTTTAATTATATTACTTAGAAGTTGAGGCAGGAGAATTGTGAGTTTCAAGCCTACCTGGACCCTTTATTCAGGAAATAAAGGACTTCTTTATTCAGAAAATAAAGAAGGGAAGAAAGGATAGAAAATGGAAAAGAAGAAAAGACAAAAAGGAGGGGGGAGGAAGGGAATTCAGCATCTCTCCAGTGCCGATGTTATTGTAGTCACACTTAGTAATGTTTGCATACTTGCAAAACTTTGCCTGAGATTGCGATATCTCCAAAATTTGGTGCCTCGTTTTATTGGGGTTGAAAATACTTTGTGATTATTTGCCTCAGCAAATATTAGCACATGTTCAATAAGATGACTTAGTTTTTTGAAGACTTGACGAAGCGTCTAGTAATATCAGATCTTTTCCCAGGGCTTCTTACTTCTGTTATGTAAATGCTAGTCCCCTAATTTTGTGATACAATATGTCAAGAAGATTCCCTTAGGAAAAATAATGCCCTGCCATTGGTGTTTATTTCAAAGTCCGGATCCTTGACAGAAGTAGCTGAGAAAATACTGGGTGTGTGATATGGTATGTTAAAATGGTTTTACATGTGAGGGAAGGGCATAGGACGGTAACAGCGGCTAGGAAGCAGCTAATGTACAGCACACTTCCACAGTCACGTGATGGAGGAAGGTCATTGGTTAATTAAATAAAGAAGCTGCTTGCCCTGATAGGTTAAAACATAAGGTGGGAGGAGTAAACAGAACAGAATGCTGGGAGGAAGAGGAAGTGAGCTCAGACTCGACAGCTCTCCTCTAGGGGGCAGCCGCCTCAGAGAGAGACACGATGCTCCACTCTTGCGGGCAGAGGCGAGAGCTCTGCTCTCTGAGGCACACGCGATGAAGCTCCGACCCAGGATGGACGTAGGCTAGAATCCCCCTGGTAAGCCACCTTGTGGGCTACAGCAGATTATTAGAGATGGGCTAGTCCAGGTGCTAGAGTTAGCCTAGAAGAGGCTAGATAGAAATGACCAAGCAGTGATTAAATGAATACAGTGTCCATGTAATTATTTCGGGGCATAAGCTAAGCCATGCAGGTGGCCGGGGTGCTGGGGACGCAGCCCCACCGCTCCTAATTACTACAGTCACGCATGATGCCATGTACTGCAATGCGACATCTCACGCGATGCTAAGATGTAGGCGCTTTAATGAGACCGATTTCAAAGGTGAGGGAGCTGACACTCAAAGGGCTTGATTGATTTAGTTAGAATTACAAATAAACAGAGGGCGGTCTCTGATTGTACCTTTTCCTGTCTCCATCACAAACTTACCCTTATGACCTGCTGCTGTTGGGACCGTCCCCAAGTAAGCGGAAAATCCTTATTCTTAGGACAGGAGAAGCCCTCACCGTTCCCATTGGAATAAATGCCACAAGCGATGAATTTCTAAATAAGATTTTCTAAAAGTGAAAATCGTATGTTTATAGTTTGAAAACAACAAGCAGGGTGTATTTTTTACTGTTAGAGTCAGACATTGTGTGGTTCTGCACTAAGGTAAGGTTATTGTGTGTTGCTTCCTCATCTGTGGCAAGCACCTGGCAGAAACATCCAAAGAGATGGATTTATTTCAGTTTATGAGTTTGGGGATACAGTCCACCACGGCAAAAAAGTACCGGCATCTGGGCAGCTCCTACCACAGTGGTGAGAATGTGAGGTGCAGCTCCTTCCATCCTGCGTGTGAGCAAACAGAGCTACAATCCTAGCCCCCAGGCTTCCAGTACCTCCAAAGCAGCACCGACAGCTGAGGACCAAGGGTTCAAATGCACTGACCTGCCAAGGACATTTCAGACTCAGACCAGCACATTCTACCCTGGCTGTGTCATAGCACAAAATCAATCAGCACAATTTCAAGAGGTTACAATGTTTGAACTGCCCCAAACTGTTCAAAAGGCCAAGGTTTCTGTTAAGATTCAAAGCAAATTCTTAACTCTGAGTCCCTATGAAATAAAAATAACTAGTTACATACTTCCAATAAATGGCAAAGGATACACATCCCATCCCAAAAGGGAGGAAGAGGAGGATATCAAGGAGAAACTGGGCTAAAGCTAGAACAAAACACAGCAGGACAAGCAAAACCCTATAGCATCATGTCTGCCGTCTGGGTCTCAGACTAGAACTCTGACAGGCTTGGGGTCCACACCCCTGAGCTCGCTATTTGCTCCACACATGGCCTCCCTCTTGGGCTGACTCCACTCAGCTTCTCCAGCTTTCTTCAGCAGAATCTGTCTTCAACATCCTAGTGTCTCCATGGCAACTCAGGCTTCATCTTAGTGTCACACCTCAGCCCTTCAGGGTTTCCAACTCTGATAAACTTTATGTGGCTTCTCTGCTTTTTCCCCCGAATTCTTAGAATAAATCCCACCACTCTCTGGTACTTTGGAGATGATTAAACTATTGCTTAGTGATAAAAATACACATTTCCAGCAAGACATAATTATTATTGGCCTAAACGTCACTCACAACATAGCCTCAAGCTCTGTAAGCTTGAAGACAAGAGAATCGCATCTGTAAGTAATGTATGGCCACAGAGCAGGAAAGTGGTCCTCAGAATTGATGTCAAGGGTGGGTAAGGTGGGAAAATACATTGGTGTTAAAGTTAAACTTGGTAGTTGGGGTGGTATTCTCACCATACACCTGATGGTGTTTCATTAGGCCTTTGGAGCAGGTTGGCGAGAGGAATGTGGATGATTTAGGTGGTGCAGACTAGAGAGCCCTAGAAGGTTGGTGATGGACCATTCTGGTGGGAGCTCCGAAGACCAGACTGCTGATAGAAATGCAGGCGTTAAAGACGGCTTGAGGGTTCAGCGAGGAGCAAGACTTCTCCTGGGCATTGGACCAGCAGCATCCATGCTACATTCATTCACAGACTCCAACTAAGTTCTTCCCATGGTCTGAAACTAGGTGATGCTGGAAACAAAAGAAATGGGCTAGTCTATCTGGCCAAGGAAATCTCAAGACAGCAGATGACTCAGGCCATGGCGTTGTTACTCTGGTTATTCTAGTTTCCTTCCTGTCACCGTGATGAAACTGTTTAGAGGAGCATGGGATTTATTTGGCTTACATTTCCAGGTCACACTCCATCACTGAGGAAATTCACAGCAGGGGCTTAATCCGGAGTTTAAAGCAGCAGCCAAGGGGGCTGCTGCTTGCTGGCTTACACTCTGCCCACCAGCCTAGGGAATGGTGCCACCCACAGTCAGCTTGGCCCTCCTATGTCAATTACCAATTAGTGAACTCCTTTGCAGACATGCCCATAGAGCTACCTATAAAGATAACCACTCTGCTGTGGACTTCCCTCAACCCAGGAATTCTAAAGTATGCAAAATGGACAGGTTGACATTTAATTAGAACACTGATTCCAGCATCTGTGCAGTAAGTGAGCAAAACAGTGAAGTCAGAAGATGTCCCACAATTGCAGTTTGTCAAGGAAAGACTGGAAGCATTTGAGGTTGCTCACAAAGTGGCTGCGTTTGTTGAAGAGGTTTGTGCACCAAAGAGAAACCACAGGTTCTGCGGAGCTGTTGGAACTTCACCTTGAGGGTGAGTTACTATCCACAGAAGCCTGGGGTGCAGAGGAAGGGGGACTGAAAAGTTTCAGACTTTTTCACTTTATAAAGACACTCTACAAGACAGAGCTGAAAGGGCGCCCTGCTGGGAAATGAGAGCTCTGCAAATGTGCCGAGTCCCCACCACTGTCTGCTTCTCAGAGCGACATGAGAACTTGGCATCTTACCCTCTGGTTGTAGTTCATATTAATGTTACTATGATTTCTTTCTGTTGCTTGGTGCATATTTCTTCAAGGTGTTTCTTTCCCTCTCTTTAAAATTTATTTTGTCATTTTATTTATTTCTAAGTATTTTTTATTGAAATAGAATTACATCTTTTCCCCTACCTTTCCTCACTCCAGCCCCTCCTGAATCCCCTCCCTTTAGCCCCTCCCATGATCCTCCAACTCTTTTCCTTTTTCTTTGATTATTACCTTTAAATATATATGTAGATGCATGTGTATGCACAAATATAGAAATACAATCAGCTTAGTCCACCTCTGTTGTGTGTGAATGGTTTCAGGCCTGACCACCCTTCACTGAGTAATCAAAAGAGGGCTCATCCCTGGAAGAGAGAGGCTAATTCTCCCTCTCCCAGCCACCATCGGTTGCCTGTAAGACTTTCTCTAGGGATGGTACCCCGTGAAAATTTCCCCTTTCCATGTTAATATACCTATTGATGCTGCCATTGTTCTGATCTTGTTCATACAGCTGTTTCTAGGAGGCACAGCTTCACTGCAGTCTTCCTGGGGATTCCGGCTCTGACAATCTTCCCTGCCCTTCTTTCATGCTGCCATTTTATTTCAGAAAGATTAGGAAAGGGTTTTGCTTTACTGAAACCAGATATAAAATCCTCTCAATTTGTAATTTAAACTCAGTGGTCACAAAGGATTATTGTTATTTGTATTTATCTTATTGGCTGTTTTCTCTTTATGCTTTTTATTCATTATTTCTTTGCCTCTTTATTTTCTATTTCCTGTTAAATATTTAGCTTTTCTTAATTTGTTTTCCTTCCATTGTAGTAATAAGAGCGGCGGGCTGCTTCCTGCCACCCAGCTAGCTTTACCCGAAATAATTACACGGACACTGTATTCTTTAAATCACTGCTTGGCCCATTTCTATCCAGCCTCTTTTAGGCTAACTCTCGCACCTGGACTAGCCCATCTCTAATAATCTGCTGTAGCCCACAAGGTGGCTTACCAGGGAGATTCTAGCCTACGTCCATCCTGGGTCGGAGCTTCATCGCGTGTGCCTCAGAGAGCAGAGCTATCCTCGCATCCGCCCAGGAGCCGGGAGCATGGCGTCTCTGCTCCAGACAGCAGAGCTGTGGAGTCTGAGCTCACTTCCTCTTCCTCCCAGCATTCTGTTCTGTTTACTCCTTCCACCTATGTTTTAACCTATCAGGGCAAGCAGCTTCTTTATTTAATTAACCAATGACCTTCCTCCATCATTCCATAAATTTGATCTTTGCATTCTAGTTTTTAATTACTTCCAAATTTACATTTTATGTACTTAGTTTATAATATAAAGTTAGTGACCGTTACATCTTCATCCTGAACAGTACAAATACAATAAAAGAAGCCATTTTCTATTTGTGCCCTCTACCTACCAGGTCAGAATCTGCGTTAGTCAGCTTTCTCTTGCTATAATGAACTACCGGAGGCAATTAATGTACAGAGAGGAAAGTCTGCTTCAGATTATGGTGTGGGAGGTTCAACAGTCTAATTACTTTGAAAGCAAAATGAGGAGGCCTCATCACAACCTCCTTCAAAGGCATGCCTTGGGCAACTTAGGGACGTCCCAGCAGGTCCCATCTCCTAAAGGTCCTCAGCACAGCGACTCAGGAGACCAAGCTTTTAACACAGGGCCCATGGGGAACATTCTGTATAAAGCCATAGCTCCATCACACCACAGCTGCACCTGCTTTATCAACATTCCAAGTCTCCCCCCACCCAGTAATTTTTATACATTTTCTAGTGTGTGAGGTTTTGATTTTTGTTTTTGTTTGTTTGTCTGTTTTTCAACCAACTCCTTCTTCAGACTCAGTTCCTTCTGGTTGCAGCCCATCATCCAGTGGGAGACACTTTCAGTCACTGACTTACTGGCAATTCTTTCGGTGTTAGCTTATTAATTATAAGTTAGTATCATCTGTGCACACACAGCTGTCTTTGTAAGGGCTATAGTTCTTTCTCTAACAGTCTCTAGTTTTCATTGATTTCATATACTTCTGTTTTCATTCATTTTGCTTAGATCCTGAACATGTAGCTATCCTCTTAATCCTTCAGCTCATTATTTCTTTAGATATTTCTGACTCTCTTTGCTTTGTCCTTCCCTTTCATTCTTCATACTGCCAAGAATCAATCCCCTTTCCTTCGTGCCTCTTAGCCGTCCCTGCCATTATTATTTTTGTAATTCGCCATCATCCTAATGCCTTGAACCCTACTTTTCCAGTTTTCTAAGCTTCCAGCTCCCAATCGATACCTCATCCCACCACTGAATTCCTTCCATTTGAGGACTTCTGTATTGCCTTTGTTCAGATCGTTTCCCCTGACTAACACTCCACCGTGCCTTTGGTTCCTTTGTCTCCGGGGTGCTTTGTCGTGCCCTGGTGCCTGTGCTGGCTGCAGACTGGCTGGGTCTCTCAGGTGTGGAGGGAGACACTGTGCTGCTCGCTGCTGCCTCAGCTCTCCTGTTGTCCCTCACTGACTTGGGTGGCGGTCTGTAATTCTGATCACCAGCGCCGTTAGCTTTAGTACAGGGCTCTCTTGACCCCAGGCCTGTGAAAGTTTCCCCTCAGCAGTCATTTCACATTTGCTTCTTCTGGAAATCTAGGACTTAATGGTCTTGAACGGGCATTTAATTCCTCCACTTGGAGCTCCTACAGCAGCCTTAGCTGCGATATGGACTGCAGGATATACCACTGTGTATACAACCTGGTGTTTTGACTTTCATGGCCCACACTTTTTCTTCCTCTCCTTGGAGAGCAAATGGTTTTCTTACAGGATTCTCGAGCTTCTATTTCCCAATTACAGGAAGGGCTCATTGAACAAAGCACTGAGTGGGATTCAGAGGCCACAATTCCAGGTCTTCCTACTGTAGTCTGACATTCCGTCTTCTGCTCTGTCCACCTGAGAGCCTCCAGACTCTGCCCTAAAGGTGACTTTCTGCCAAGCCTTCTCACTGGACACTTGGAAATTTCACTATTTCCATTTTGTCGAAGGCTAATGAAATACAGAAAATATATTTCTATTAGGTCTTGAATGCCATGTGTTTTGATTATATTTGCCCTTCTTGACTCCTCCAAGATCTCTCCCCTTCCCTACCCACCCAACCTTGTCTCTTATTCCTCCCTCCCCCATCAAGCCCAGTTTGTACTGCCCATATGTTCTTGGATGTGTAGCCTTCCACTGGAGTGTGGTCAACTTACTGGAGCAACACTCAAGACCTACTCTTCCTCTCCCAGCAGGTATCCATTGCCTTCGATAGAGGTGGGATTTCAGGCCCTCTTCTCCTCTCCATGCTGGGATTTGGTCTGCATGCATTTCCTTCCACAACTCACTTTCAGGACTTTCCTACATGGATTGTGGTTTTTTGAGTATAGATAAGAAAAGAAGGGTGCAGCTTTTGTCAGACATTCCTCTGGTTCCTGGGCCTCTTATGCGTAATTCCCTACATGTCATTTTATCCTTTGTACCAGTTACTTTTCTGATAAAAGCAACTTCAGAAAGCAAGGTAGGAGAGGTTGGGGAGGAGAAGGAATATGATCAAAATATGTT
>NW_004949099.1:31484117-31499260 GCF_000317375.1 Microtus ochrogaster
GATTAAAGGCGTGCACCACCACCACCCGGCTTAATAAAAGCTCTTTTAAAGGAAGGATTTTCTTGACTATTGGCATGGGAGGACAGTCAATTATGACTAAGAAGGTGTGGAGATGGGGTAGTGGGGAGGCTGCTCACACTAAGTGTGCAACCAAGAAACAGAAATAGCCAAATGCTGGTGCTCAGTTGGCTTTCTTCTTTTTCTGCCATCCTGGTGCTGCCCACGTCTCCATTCTTTCTACCTCAGTAAATACTTTTTGAAATGGTACATCCAGTCATGCTGGATTAGATGCCCTAACCCAATCTGAATTTACCTTTCTAAGTGTGGAATCACTAACTACAACTGCAGATTGGAGCGGCACATTCCCTCTTAGGAGACCCTCTTTCCACAGGAGAAGGGGTCGGAAAGCCGCTCCCCTGTGCACGCTGTTTCTTCCTTGTCTTGTACCCACTCTGTCTTTCCCATGCCCCGTGAATAGGGTGCCAGATGGGAAAGGAGCTACATGAGAGAAAAGACTACGTGAGTGTGTAAACATTTTCTTCTTGGTTAAATACAGCATTTTTTTTTCTGAGAATATCCTGGTTTGTCTCATCTTCTGCTCTGGGATGTTTTTGCCTGGTAGCTATCCTTCAGCTCAGGACAGACTCCAACCCAGGGTCCTTTGTGTTGACTGGAAGCCAGTGTGCTTGTTTTGACCCTGTGGGCAATATACCAGCAAGACATCTAATGCTCATGAGTTAATGTTTTGAAGACACATTTTGAAAGCTCACTGTCTGGAAGGCCCCTGAGTGTCCTGTTACTAGAAGAATCATTAGAGCATAGTGTTCTCAACCCTTCTTATATGAGGAACTGGGAGAGTCTGGGATTTTGAAAAGAAGCTAATAAGTTTTGAAATATAAGCCCTAGCTAACTGATAACCTAAACAGGATTTCATGCACAGTTTCCAGGCTTGAACTTTCTAATCGATGACAGACATGCTTTAATCAAGGTGTTTGTGTTGGTTTCTCCATACTGCATGCAGTCATTGTTGGAATGCTCTTAACCAATGGGGCTTTCAAAGATTAAGCCCTTCCAGGCCAGAGCCCATGCCCAGAAGCAGTAAACCAAAACAAAACAGACTCCACGTATTACTGTGTGCTTTGTTGTTGTTATTTGTTTGAGTTTGGTAATTCTTTTTATCTTACTGGATGTTGTTTGTCTGTTTTGATTTTCTGAGTTTTGTTTTGAGAGAGAGAGAGAGAGAGAGAGAGAGAGAGAGAGAGAGAGAGAGAGAGAGAGAGAGAAAATGAACCTGAGAAAGGGTGGGGAAGGAGGTAGGAAAAGGAAAGAATATGATTAAAATACACTGTACGGGGACAATCTTCACACTGGCACAAGTCAGTAAAGTGTTGCTTTTGCCCAGGACATGCCAGCTAGTAGGAGACAGTTCCCATCTTATTAGGGGATCTTGCCAATGATAAAAGCACACACCCTCAGTTTTCTGCCGATTTGGGGTCTAGGAGAACAGTGTGGTTTGATCAGATGTTCATGGGATAGGAGAGAGCTGGAATCTGACTGCATCACACTTCATATGCATGTATGGAGCCTCTAGCTGGGGACTGAGCTGCTACACTCGGCCCTAGAAACCAGCGTGAACCTGAACCAAGTCTCTCCCTCGTTGTATAGTGTCACATCATCGAACTAACTTAAAAACAGATGCTCCCCAGAGCAGGCTCCTGACAGTCACAAAGGCCACGTCCATGATGGCATCGGCATGAAGAGTCCCCTCTGTCCTAATCCCACAGGAAAGGGACTCCAAAGTAACCCACTTGTTCTTTGGGTTCTTATCTATTTCTTCAGCGCTTGCTGCTTGAGGTTGCACCTTACTAGGGTTGTTCTCAACGAGGCCATCATCTTCTTCCCAGTCCATCAAGGGCCATGCTGTTCCGCATGAATCTAGTGCACGCCAGTTACTAGTAGATCTTTGCATTTAGCTTTGCTGACACAAGTTACAAAGTAAACAAAGATGATCTGGCGCCTAGACCCTCAGCCTTGACTAAGTGGCGGGAGAGCTCTCTGCCTTTCTCAGCTATGACACTTTCCTCCTCCCGCTGTAACCTTGAGTGAGATCATCGCCTACGGTGGGTGCTCGAGTCAACCTTCCTCCTGAGGAGAGCGCCTGGTGAGCTTCCTTCAAACCAAACTTGAGACTCTGAGGACTCTTCGTCAAGAGCGACTAAGGCCTGGCTTGGCACTGGCTCTCTAACTCAGAACTGAATGTCCTCGGCACACTGGACGCTTTCATGATTTGAATATGAAATGTCCTCCGCATCCTAACTTGCATTTGAACGCTGCATTTCCAGCTGGGAGGATGTGGAATTGAAAGGGAAGATCATGCTAGAGGACGTGGGTCACTGGGGACTGACCTTTGTAGGTTCTATCTAGTCCTTGGTCCCTCCGTCTCTCTGTGTTTGCTCTCTAGAATAACATCCCTCCTTTGGTGTGATCCTGTTACCACTTGGAAGATGGCAGTGGGTATCTTCCTGCTTTGGTGAACATCCACTCACTTCACCATGAATCGAGAAGCAATGGGATCAAGGACCATAAAACGAAATCTCTGACACTAGCAACCCAAATAAACTTCAAAGGAACCTTTAAAGCTCCCTCTTGGTGGTCACAGCTATGTGAGCATAACTCATACGGGGGCCAATGGGGTTGAATTTGAATCCTTTCCCTTCAGTTACTCCCATGGGTTAAGAGACAGGGGATGTACCTGGAAAGAAAGGATGCAGAGAAATGGCTTTCTTGTCCCCTTCAGAGATGTTTGGAGATAGGAAACATGGGTTGGCCTAGGTGGCCCATTCAAGATCGGGTACCAGAAAGGGTAATGGGCTCCTTCCTGAAAGGGACATTTTTTGTCACTTTATGGTATGACATGAGCAGGAGGCACCTCATTCTCACTTACACTAGGTCTCCTCTTTATATGTCACTTGTGTGTGCCCAGGAGGAAAGGGCCTATCTTTGAAAACAAACCAAAAGCTAACTACTGTTTTTAAGAACTCAGGAAAATTGTCTGTAATATACCCTACATGTCCCAGCCCCCGAGAGTCTAAGAACACATTTGGATTCTCAGAAAAGCCACACAGTAGCTCCATTATGTTTTCCTGGAGGGCAGCACGTCCCTGTAGCAATTTGTACCATGACAGCTGTCAGAGAGAGACGCAAACACCCTTTAGGCCAGAGTTTCTGAGTCCGACCTCCATGCACAAGGTCCCCACACCCACCCAGGCCAGCTGGCTGGACATCAAGCAGAGAACGGGTGTGCTTGCCTCTGGACTCCTGGGAATGTCTACGCCGTGGAGTCCCATGGCAGTGCAGGAGCTCCCGCTGCTGAGGGGGATGTGGAAGGGAGGGGGTGCCATTGTAAGGGAATCTAGTGTTTATGGGATCCAAACAGAAATGTGGTCTCCTTTGTCCTCTCGAGCTGATAAAGTGTGGGACTGTCTGGTGTGGTTGTGAGGACATTGTTCCCACAAGCCACTCTTTGCTGCTCCTCAGCTCACTACGCGCTGTGTGTCATGCCTCTTGGCTTCTAGATAGCCATAAGGCAGCAATAAACAAACGGTGTGCCTTTTGTTTAAGTGTTAATGTATGTTTTATTGGGAGGCTTAAAGGCCAGATGGTTGTGTAAGATTTTTCCCCTAAACGAGGTGGGGTTCCTAGCGTTCCTGACATCACAAATGGGAGGAAAAGATTATCAGGAAGGAAAGGAAGACTTCCTCCTTCTCCAGGAAGGCTGACAGATAAGCGGCCTCTGGCCAGTCCTTGGACTCCCTCAGACTTCTGAATTGGAAGGCTCCAGCGTGGAGCATGGGCTTCCAGCTGGAAGCCCCAAAGCAACTCACCCCATTGGAAAACAGAAGTCAGAGACAAGAGAGACCTTCACTTCTCAGTCTGATGTCTTTGAGCCTGTGTATGGGACATGGGGTGGCAGAGCCCATGTGCATCACAGTGGGAAGAAAGAGAAGCTGAAGGATGGATTGGAGCTCCTAAAGGTCCATCCTGTCCCCACTCTCTGTTTCTGGTTGGAACAGCTGGCCTCACACTCCTGGAATAGCTCTGTGTCAGCTGCTGTCCCTTTGCCAGGAGAGGCCTTGGTAGCTCCAGAGGTGACCACACCAGGAGGGCAAGAGCAACTTCTCAACTTCACTCCATAAGACACAAGTCTAGGGTTCTGAAAACCCAAGCACAGCTCTTCTCGGGGCAGTCTTCCTCTTCCTTCCTTCCTTCTTACTTCCTCCTAAAAAGCAGAAGTCAATTCCAGATATTGATCTCAGACTATTCTTCTAGAAAAGCAAATCAACTTGAACAGAATCTGGAAAGAACTCCAAAAATACCCAAAGGTTCATCAGATGAAAAGAAAGGTACAGAGGTGGCAAAGAGACCAGGATGTAAATGGGGGATTGGGTACAGATCAGGGCCACCGAGCCTAAGCTCAAATGGTACCCAGATCAACTCTGCCTCACCCTGCGCCTACATAGAAATAGGCACTTCTGGGCCCTGGTTTCTCACCTGTGAGGTTGGATTAGGAAAGAGTCTCTTCCTGAGATGCTGTGATGGAGCTTGGATGTGCAGGAACAAAACAGGCATGGTTGTTCACACCAGGCCTTCTGAGCCTGCTCCCCAGGCTGTTTCCCCCATTGCTGACCTTCAAAGATTGTAAATTCCATGATAGCTTACCCGCAAGCACGGAGACAAGCTCAGAATTGATTCTGGCAGCCCCCTGAACACACAGATCTTCTGGCAGAACTTTTTTGCTCACAAAGTCGCCAACTTATTATGCTAAACAAGCTTCATTCTGAGCCAGAAATGTGATTGCTCATATTTTTCCTTAGAGAGGTAGACCAGGAGGCTTATTTTCTCTGTCCAACCGGGGAGCTGATAAGACACCAGAGGGATGTGGAGTCACACAGAAGGGAAGGAGATGAAGAAAGGGAAAAGAATGTGGTCCTCAGGCTCAGGTCCCCTGTCTTCCTCTGCACAGGCCAGTGGCTTTTCAACGTAGCGGTGAACGTGGAGAGTACCACGGCCTGACAGTACCACACTGGCATAGTTCACCATGACGAGTAGCAAAGGGAGATGATGCCAGCCCTGGCCAACGCGGCAGTGAGCATCACTCTACCCTCTAAGGCAGGTGCAAGCCCTCCTTGCTCCATTCATGGAAACCTGGCGTCTTTTTGTCTCTTCTGTATCACCTGTTGCTGCCAATCAAATGTCATTCTGCTTTTACAGCTTCTGTCCAAAGGCTTCTTCTCACAGACTCTCTGCAAATGGTTGGCTGGCAATAGTGTAGTGCCGGATTTCATGTATGTATGTCTCACCTTTAAAATCCAGGGAAAAGGGAGGGCCGAGTTTAGTCAGCATGCTGGCCGATTAGCTTGGCTAGCCAAGGCTCTTGCAGGAGGCCACTGCGCTGAAACTTTGAAGGTGCAGATCAGCCCTGTAGTCTCATTGTTTACAGTAAAAACAATATTTAAAAAAGAAACCTTTAACCTTCAGGAGTCACCACATTCATATTTGTGGGTTTTCATGTGTTGGATGAGACCTTGACAGGACAAGCAAGAAATTATTCAGACCATGGAACACTGGGCAAAGTGTGTCAGTTGGAAGGCCAGGAAAGCCAGCCCACAAACAGAATTGGGTGGAATTCTTGCAGAATTATGAATGCTCTGTTAGGTCAATCTCAATGTCATAAATAGTTAGGGTAGAGTTATTAATATCAGCCATGTATACTTTTATAATATCCTTTCCTGTCAACAGGGTTTTATCAGTCCAGTCAGCCAGGACAGCCTTCCCGGCAGTACGTTGGAGCATCCAGGCTTTCCTAACATTCGATAGAGTTCCCACTCTGGTTGTGCCTAGAGCTAGGGCTCTGGGGTATGGATTGGCCCACAGAGATACTTGGAGATGTCTGATTTACAACACCACTGATTTGCGCTGTTGAGGTAAGTGGCCAGGGAGGTTTCCATGCAACCGATAGTCCATTATACACATCTGGAGGGAAAGGCACACAATTAGATAGGGGATGGAGGAGATGGAAAAAGTGTCCAGATCTTGTTAAACTCTTTTACAGCCCTGAGAGTCTTACTTAAATTCAGCTCCTCCTTCAAGAACACACAAAAGAGGCATGCATGCTCTCTCTCTCTCTCTCTCTCTCTCTCTCTCTCTCTCTCTCTCTCTCTCTGGGATGTAGAAGATATACAAAATGCATATGGACTTCCAAGGAGAGTAATAAATGCAGTAATAGCAGCATTTAATAAATAAAAGCACAGAGCAATTAATAAATAAAAGTCATTCAGAGGTGCAGAGTTTGACTTGAGGAAACTTCAGTTTGTGGATTTGGCCTCAGGCTTAGCAACAGTAGAGAGTGATTAGCTCATCCTTGTGCCCCAACATATTTCTTCAGGGCATCCCGTTATTCTACTTGTAGCTCTGATTTTAAATCAGAGATGGCCAGCACCATTATTCAGTAGCTAATATTACTGTAGCGGGTCACTCCATTTCCTTCCTATAATAGCAAGTATCTGTGCTTTTATGGTGTGCACTCTGGCAGCCCCATGAGCTAACCCGAGGCCGTATTCCCCACTAATAGCAGCCACGGTGCCGCTCATGACTAATAGCAGCTTCCTGTGCACCTGGTATCCAGTCTGATCCTTCCAAGAGGTGGCCTGAGGGAAATGGTGTCACTTTATAAGACCATCTTGCTGGTCTCACCTGAGAGCAGATACTTAGGCCTACAAACCCTATCTGTCCTGAGCGTGCAGGAGGCATCTCTACACTGGTTTAGCTGGTCTTCTGTCCACACCCAAACCAAAATTTATTAGACTGGTCTTCTTTTTTTTTTTTTTTTATTTTTCGAGACAGGGTTTCTCTGTAGCTTTGGTGCCTGTCCCGGAACTAGCTCTTGTAGACCAGGCTGGCCTCAAACTCCCAGAGATCCACCTGCCTCTGCCTCCCGAGTGCTGGGATTGAAGGCGTGTGCCACCACCGCCCGGCCCTTAGACTGGTCTTCTTATGGTGGCTATGGAAGACTACTTTCATCCTGCAACTGGAGGGAGAAAAAAGTTGCTCTTTTCCAGCCCATACTGTATCATACCCTTACTTTTCAGCCCATACCGTACCCATATTTCACACACTAGCAGAAGCCGAGCACCAAGGACAGACACGTGGGAGCTGAGACTTCTGACCCAGAGAGCTGAAACACGAGGAGTAAACTCTCTACCCAAAGCCCCAACCTATGAACCCAAGAGACAAAATAAAAATAGCATAGAAGATATCACTGAAGTACAGCTTGAAGGAGTGGGCCAAATCCTCAAAGGCCTGGAAACCGGTTTCCAAAGTATATATATATATATATATATTCTCTGTTACGAATAGCTAAAGGCATGTGTGTGTGTGATTGCAAGTTTTATGTCATGCCCTTTTGAGTAAGATTAATATCAGACAGATCAGTCTTACTGCACTGGATGGGCTTGATTGATACAGATGTGACTGGCAGATCACAAAAGCTGTAATGTACAATGTGTTGGAAATGTTCACTTATGGGATGAAACTTCCGTGGTTCAAAATATATGATGCTAGAGAGTGCAAAATTATCTGAAAGAAAAAAAGCCAGAAATAAGATGTCAACAACTTCATTTTCGTAGCCTATATTGATGACTGTGAAAAACTTTTGGCATCAATAAAACTTGAGTGATCGCCTTTTCCAATTGTCCAAAATGAGAAGCAGACCCAAAAGAGGCACGTTTCTGCCAAGGGAGATTTCTCTTAATTATCCCCAAACCTCATTTGCTGCAGGGTTTAGCAAACAGCCAACTCCTTTCCTCTCTCTAACATGACCCTGTGTGCATGCTCACTTGCACATGGTCATACACCTGCATGCGTGTACACAAATGCACATCCACGAGGGTTTCTAACAAGGACAAGGTGACTTGGAAACATGACAAGCAGACTTGCTAAGTAAAAATATAGGCAAGAATGCAGGACAGATAACAAACCTTTGCCAAAATCTGTATCACAGGGGACCCTGTTTGCTAAGAGGTCCTCAGACTCTGTGTTTGGATAAGTGAGGGTTTGGATTACTCAAAGTGACTGGCCTTTTAAAACCACACAGAATTCTTCTTTTTGCAATAAAACCTCAGAACTCGTGAGGTTCAAAGAAGTAGAAAAGCCACATCCCTCAGGACTAAACCAGAGAGGAAAAGAAGCCGCGGCCAAGAGCATTGTTCCCAGCTTACACAGCATCACCTCCCTGTCTACATAGCCGTTGTGATTTGGAAAGGAGGTTAAGGGTCCGGGTTAACCACCAAGATTAGAAGTTTGAGTCCAGGAGAGAGCTGCCTGGAACTGCATCTGGATGGCCTGAAGGGAGCCTGTGCATTCTTTATGGACCGCAGCAAAGCTGCTGCCTCCTTGGTGACTAAATCCAAGAAGCAGGAGATAAACGTCCAAAGGGCAGTGTTTTCTACGGGCAGAATGTGAAAGGAGCAAATGGGACTTCATCTCCCAAGTGTTTTGGGGATTATTAGATTACCATTCCAGGGCAGGAACATTCTGACTTAATGTAGTGTTTGGACTCAAGAGGAGAAGGCTGAACCAAAGCAAATCCGTTGAGTTCAGAGATGGGGAAGGGTCTCTCTTCTTCCAAGTTTACTGTTTGCTTCTTCTGTTGATTCATTACATCTGCAAACCCTAATACTTTTCTCATGTGACTGCCATTTTTTTTTTACCCTTTCCAAGTCCCCTTATTTAGAGTAACTCTTAATCAAGAATATTTACATGAAGCCCATCTTGGCCAAGTCAGTATAGGGACCACTGAATACTTTGACCCCATACTACCTGGTCACTTCTTTCCCCTCACCCTGGCACAGTGTTTAGCATCCAAGAAACCTAGGCAAGGTTCTTTCCCTGCATAAAACCAGCTAAGCAAGTTCAATGGTGGCCAGATTGATGTTATTATCCAAGTAGGCAAAGCCACAACCATTCTAGCTCTTTATAAGAAATTTTCTGTACTGTGTTGATTGCACTTCAAGGGGACTGTCTCAGCAAACATCACCAGCCCAACAGGCACCAGTAGCAACCAGCTCTGTCACAAGTCTACGAAGGATGCTTGAAAACTCCTTCCTAATAAGCAGAAATTTGGAACGGCCTGCTCCGCTTTTGTTTAAAGTGGGAGCAGTTTTTAAGTGCAGCTATTGTTTTCTTACATTCACTTTCCTTCCTTCGTTTCCTGTGCATACCGCTGGCATTTGTGCACTGAAAGTGAACCACATTGCAGAATGTGCATGATGTCACCCCCGGAGGACCTCACGCAGGGGAATTCCAAGTCAGATGCTATGCCTCTGTGAAGACCCATCACCAATCTCAAGCCACGGTCCAGCCTGCTAACCAGCTCACCTTTCTCCCTGTCCTTGGTGAACGCAGGTGCCTCTGAATGGCAGAGTGGACACTTGGGAGAGAGAGGGAGAGAGAGCAAGAGAGGAAGCCAGAGCAGCCTCTGCCAGCCAGTGGGCTTTCAGATGATGCCATAAACTGTCCTGGATTGTCTGAGATAACATCACACCATTTTCATATTTCTCTTCTAGACTTTATAATTATAATAGATGTAATATTTTAAAGAGCTTTTCATGAAATTATCCTTGGAATGAGAAAAAATACTAATGTATATAAAGAAACATATTCTGGGAATAATGAACGCTGCTCAGTGATATAGTTCCTGCCCAGTATGTGTTGAACCCTATATTCCACACCAAGTACCATTCACACGCACACACATACACACATACATGCACACACATGCACACACAAGTACATGCATACACAGAAGTATCAGTTTACAAACTTGGGTTATAGAACAGGACAGAGACTTATCTTGTCACACATTTCCCAGATCCTTTTAGAGCAAGTTCTTCATCTCCTTTCCCACCGCCCATGCAGGAGTCCTTTGTTCACCTCCCTCTCCTTCCTCCCAAGAAGAATCCCTTCTTCAGAGTCCATGGTTTTATAGCTTATTTTCTTGCCTACTAATTACCCTCACAAACCATGTTTGCTATTACTTGAGTTCCCATGAAGACCAGTAATAATGATGGTGTCCAGTCCTGGGAAGGAAACGTCAGAGCCTGGGAACCACAACACGGAGAAAGTCAGAGCCCAGAAGCACTGTGCACTGTGGGCTAACCTAGGCAGATGGATGGAGCTTTTCTGGGAAAACACACACACACACTGAGTGATTGGGGAAGAAAGGGCAGGGCTTCTGCTAGATGTCAGGTGTGCACGTGGCATCAGGTGACTTAGTTAGGTCAGGTCACACCCATTCCCTGAGAAGCAGGTGTCCTCTGGGATTGTCTACGGTGTCCTTTCCTTGGCAGCCAAACTACAGAAGGAGGACAGTGTTGGGACTCCCGGAGGCAACCTCACCTCAAAAGGACCTTGTTGACGAGACATAGATTCTTAGGTGCTGCGGTCATGATCTCATTACCCATCTGCCTCCAACCCTTGGGAAGCCCCTGCTACAGAAGGAAGCAGTGCCAGGTTCTAGATGTGGAGCGCAGAGGCCCAGGCTGCAGGAGCACATGCTCTTCCGAAAGAAGACAAGGGGGAGTGCTAGGAGCTTTCCTTGCATCTGAAGACAGAAGAACAGCAAATGCAGGTGAGATGGGATGGGGCAGCCAGGCCCCCAGAAGCCAGTTTAGCATCTAACGAGGATGACCAAGGAGCAGGTGCTCCTACAGAGGCCTGGGTGGTGTCTGGAGAATGCAGCTGCACAGTGACAATCTCCGTGCTTAGCTGTGGCCCCAGTGCTGTGGCACAGAAGACAGAGCCATGCACACCTGATTGAGGGGCAAAAGGGGAGTGCAGAAAGAGCAGAAACTGAGGACCTGTGTAGGCAGGGAGGCTCGTTCCCTGGATATTGATCTTTTTTTTCCATAGAAACCCATAGAAGAGCCAAAATTCCTTCTCCAGGGTGCCTCGGAACATAAAAGTCAAAATGTTAAGTTTTCCAAATGGAGTCCATTAATACATCGCAAGAGGGAGAGATAGGGACAAGGTGATTTTGTACCATATGAGAAAGAAAGGACAGACAACGGGGAAATGGAGCAATTCTAACGCAGAGACCTCCTGAGGGGGCCATCTGGAGGGAGGTTGCAGCTAAGTGTAGCAGAATGGGCACGTGAGGGCATCCGAATGATAAAGCAAATGCAGTCTTGGCAAGGGAAACTGTTAATAAAAACCAAACGAATGCGTGGCAAGGCACGTGAGGCAGGATGTAGGCCTGCGGAAAAGATAGTGAAAATGAGAGAGACGAGCCAGATGGAGAGGCCAGTGGGGGCCACACAGGCTGCACTGAGAGATGTATGTGTCATGAGCAGAATGGGGTCCTGAGTGAGGACACGGAGCTCACACACCTGGAGGGTCTCAAAGAGAACCACTGTATTTTAAATTCACTATTTTATAACATTCTGTTCTAATGCTCAAAAGCATCAGCTAAAATTATTCTCTAAAACCATGCACCCTATCTCTCAAGAATCTCGGGTGTCCTGAAACCCAAACGGTACCTCTCAGGGGGGTGTGTAACTCTGACCCCACACGTCTGGACACCTACAAAGCAGAGGTGCCATGGTTTTGGCAAAGGGAGAAGTCAGATGGGTGGTAAAATTTGGAGCCAATGAGCAGAAGGCAATGCAAAAAAATGTTGAGGGGTGGCTCTACCATGTATGAGGGGCTGGCGGGAAATGGAGATGAAGAAGCATGGAAGAGAAAAGATAGGGCTATGGGCTTTGAAGACCTCCATTGGAAAAGGGCTGTAGGTAAATCAAAGCAAACCCAAAGCAGAAGTAGGGTAAGGTGCTTGATTTATGTCTGAAGACGTGTTCGTGTTGCCTATGGGCCATCAGACAGGAGACACCAAGGAAGACAATGGGCCCATTGTTCAGGAAGGTCTGTGCTAAAGATGGCATTTGGGAGTTACTCACTATGCAAGGCCAAGTTGAAAGACCAACATATTCAGTTTCACCATTAGGGTATGTATATAGGGTTAGCTAGATGTTTGCTTTCTGCCAAAAAGTTTACAGCCTGGCTAAGAAGACATGATCTCACCTTATAGCAACACCAGGAAGAGAAGGTAGGTGGTGGCAGAGGCGAACTGGACCCTTACTTGCCTCTAGTCAAGGCTCAAGTGAAAATGTTGTTATGGAAACTTCTAGAAGACAAGGAAAGTGAGGGTAGCTTCTGCTACCAAAACATTTGGCAGATGGTTTTATGAGCAGGGCTAGCGCAGGCTCAGGGCTCTATAGACTACCGTGGAACTCACCTGGAGGAAGCATTTCTCTGGAGCTCCTGGCAACATGCAGAGAACTGGAGTCTGCTGAACGGAGGCAAAGGAGAGGCACTGAGGGCTGTGCCAGGCGGGGGAGGCACTCCAAACACTGGTCACTGTAACATGGGCACTTACGCCCGTGTGCCGCATCACCAACTGCCAACTGCGACCAGGAAACCAGTGAGTGGGAGGGGGAAGAGGAACCTGCAGGGTGGACAGAATACGGTAGCCTGTTGCCAGTAGGGGAAGAGAAATGCGAGGTGCAGATGGTGGCCGGATGGTTGTGTGCAATGTCAATAAACAAAGGCAAGACGATTGCTTCTACAACGGAACTGTGCTTCAAATGTGTTTTCATGGGACCAATGAGAAAAAGTGGAGGAATGCTGAGCAGAGGCATTGTGGATTGGGGCATCCGGGTCACTGAGAAGACCCCTGGCTCTAATGTCCCATTCATAAACTTGGCACGTCTCGGTTCTTACACCAATCACTCTCGATAATGGTGGGGCCATTTGTCTTCTCCACAGCAGTAAATGTAGGCTGAAGATTTAAAATATAAAAGAAAACAAACAGTTTGTTTCCCATTATCCCTAAATGGTGATGGAGAAGCCGGGCAGCGAAGGCACTCCGGACTCCTACCCTGCTGATTAAGGGTCTGCAGTAGCTCATTTGCCTTGGGCAATAGACTCTCAGAGCCAGCAGAGAGGGGACCACCCACATGCTCCCTCAGCACATCAGCGTCCAGGAAAAGGCCCCAGCATTGCCCTTTCTTGGTACCCTTCTGTGGATGAGCACCACAGCGCTCTGACATGGTTCGAGCCAAAGGTTCTAATGTTATATTTACTTCTCGCCTACCAGCTTTTCAGCAAAATTTAAGCTTGGGAGATGGAAATCGACCCAAACGCAAACACAGACTCTGATAGGCATGGGGACTTCAGGTCCCCTCGGGCAGAATCTCACCATTTTGCACATTACTGATCATTGTGGTTTCCTTTGCGTGTAGCTGAATGCCACCCCTAGCTTTTGGCCCCCTGGGGCCCACTTGGAGGGAGCAAGAATAGAGCAGCACCAAGTTTAGACGTCCTGTTGTGAGAGGAGGAGGCAGTATTAAAGCTTCTTCTCCTTGGACCTGGCTTCCCGTGTGCATCTGAGTCCCTGTCACTTTCCCAGTGTCCTGTCCCGCCAGTGTGCAGTCGCTCCTTCAGATCAGAAACAACCGAAACGGCAAGGCCGCAGGGACTCTTCTTGGTCACACTTTTAGTGCCTTTCAGACCATGGAAATGGACTCAGCACATTGACTCCAAGTTGGGAGACACTTGAAAGCATCCCTCAACCTCAACTCAGCGCTCTGAGGACTGAAAGAGCGGCCTCTCTCCAGGGACTTCACATCTTCCTTCATTTGCCCTGGAACACATGCATTTTCCTCTCTCTTGTCACCCCTCATAGAAACCGAGATTGCTTCTTTGCTTCTTCAATACCCAAGCCTTTCCTCTGCTTTAGGGCATTTTGTTCACTAGACTGCATTCAAGATATACTGCTTCTGGGTGCTGAAGGGATGAGTCATCTGCTAAAAAGGGTGACTGCTCATCCAGAAGACCTGCGTTTGGATCCCAAAGCACATACATACACATCACACACACACACACACACACACACACACACACACACACACACACACACACGGGAAACCTTAGAAAAAAAGAAAAGAAATTCCCCTCCACCTACAGGCTTCCAAGGATCTGCAGTTTTCTTTCATGTCTTTTTTGACTGGTTAGTTACTGCTCTCTGTAGCTCCCTTTGCTAACAAGCTCAAGGTAAAGAGTGTTTTCGCTGAATCCTCCTTTGTATGAAGATGATGTCCACACCTTGCCTGGAGAAGAGACGCATCTGGGCAGCAGCAGAGACAGTGGCGTTTGTGCCTGCTTTTACTTGGCCTGTTTCTGCATTACTCTGTGTTATGCTCTTTACATTGACTATAATTGAATTCTATTTATTAACTTAACCTGAATGATTTAATACATGTATGAGTATAATTTGTATTTTGGTTCTTAATTCTATTACCTGGGTGCATGCTTTGTGCTTTGGTATGCTTTTACTATTTCCTTCCGTCTTTTCTTAGGAACATTGCCTTTATTTTTATTTTCTCCAGTGGTTTGGAAGCATATATCCGGTTTCAAATTAACTCCTGGTTCCCTTTATGGTTTTCCAAAGCCTACAATTTTCTTTGAATTTTTTTCCCCTAATTGCCAAAGTCAAGAACATTTAACCACTTTGTACTCTCCTGTTAAAGAGGAATTTTCATATGTGTATGCCAGGATTATGGCTCATCCCTCACTTACTCTTGTGTGCTTATTTTTTACAAAGTTATGATTCAAAGGCCATGTTCTGTCAAATTTAATATTTTTTTTAATTTTAGACAAACTTGATTCCTTTTTTGAAATCGGCAGTCCAGCTCTGAGTGTGTAATAAGCAAAATCTGAAGTGTGGGCCTTGTGTGTTATGGTTCCCTACACACAAATGCTGACTTTGACTAGTTCTAATACCCATTATCCAAAAGGAGACAAGGATTTTAGGTAATCTAGTCTGTCTCCTATGAACTAAATGTCTCTCCCTAGAAAAAGTTCATAAACCCCTGAATTCTTTTTAACATCTATAATTTTTATTTTATTGTGTCTGCATGTGTGGGTATGTGTGCATGTGTGTGTCTGCATGTGTGTGTGTCTGCATGTGTGCATGTGTGTGTGTCTGCATGTGTGTGTCTGCATGTGTGTATGTGTGTGTGTCTGCATGT
>NW_004949099.1:31499360-31508158 GCF_000317375.1 Microtus ochrogaster
GTGTGTCTGCATGTGTGCATGTGTGTGTGTCTGCATGTGTGTGTCTGCATGTGTGTATGTGTGTGTGTCTGCATGTGTGTGTGTCTGCATGTGTGTGTGTCTGCATGTGTGGGTATGTGGGCATGTGTGTGTGTCTGCATGTGTGGGCATGTGGGCATGTGTGTGAGTACATGTGTGTATGCATACTTGTGTGTGTACTTGTGTGTGTGTTTGTGCATGTATGTATTTTTGTGTGTGTGTTTGTATATTTACGTGCATATGTCTGTTGGTACAAGCAAAGGCTAGAAGACATGATCAGATTCACAGGAGCTAGAGTTACAAGGGGTTGTAAGCTGCCCAATATGGGTGCTGGGTTCCGAACTCGGGACCTCTGTAGGAGTAGCAAGTACTCTTAGCTGCTGACCCATCCACCCAGCCGCTCTACATTTCTTTCCTGACTTTTGAGACAGGAGATCACTGTGTAATCCTGACTGGATCTGACTAGCAGCTCTCCTGCTTCTCTCTCTGGAAACTGAGTTTACAAATTTATGTCACCACTCAGCTCAGTTCACTTAAAAATTCCTGTTTTGGAGCCGGGCGATGGTGGCGCATGCCTTTAATCCCAGCACTCGGGAGGCAGAGGCAGGCGGATCTCTGTGAGTTCGAGACCAGCCTGGTCTACAGAGCTAGTTCCAGGACAGGCTCCAAAGCCACAGAGAAACCCTGTGTCGAAAAAAAAAAAATTCCTGTTTTCTTCTCATGAACACTTTCTTCTCCATTGTGACTTTTCCTGTGCATTTCTTGTAGCTGTGCTTTTCCTTGTGCCCATCAGTCAGAAGCTGGATTTTCCATTCTTGAGATCGCTTACATCTCCTCTCTTCTCGTCCTTTGTATAATCCCTCACTCCCTTAGCCGGGGAGTTTCCACTCTGGGTCACCCGTGCTTTTCTTGCCAGCTCTCTTCTGAACTGTTTATAGCATAGCTTTTTCCTCTGTAACAGAGACTTTAGCATTCCTACACTTCTAACTACCATCCAGTCATTTATAAATTCTCGGCCTTCCTCGGCTTCTCTCGTATATTCATCTCTGATTTATGGACTTCATGATTCTCACATTTTATTCTAAGCACAGCGCTTACACATAACAAAGTTTTCCTCTGCGGTAGGTGGTACATCATTTCCCCTCTATCCTAAGACAATTGCTTCTTTTAGTCTCTGGACCTTCTTGCTGTCTCACTAAAGTTACCGGGGCCCGGGAGGGGGGAGGGGAAACCTCTGTATCTTCTCAACTATTCACTAAAATCATAATAGAGCCAAGTATGCCAGCAGACAGGGAGGCTTCATCTGCTTTTTGTCCCTTGCAAGACTGAAGCTGGGGTCACGTTGCAGTATGCTGACGATAGCTGAAGTCTCACGGGTGTCTCTTTTGCTCCTATGTACTGAGTTGATCTGAACCGTCCCCTTCTGAAATCTTGTTGACTATAAAGAGGAAAATGTGTCCCTGGGTAGGTGGACGGTCACCACTCTTCTGTTCCTCCTTGCTGGACATCCTTCCTGCATAATGCCAGCCCCAGAGGGAGAAAGCAACGGCTCCTGCCTGCTTCCATCACTTTTCCTGTGGAGTTTTTCATGCAGTAACTTATGGCACAAACACTTTACCCATGTGCGGTAAGAGTGGAGTTCCATTTTCATCGCTAGGGTGAGGGAGAGATCATATATTGCCAGGAACATCATGATTCCCTTTCGGGTGCTTAGTGTCTTTAATGCGAGATTCTAGAAACAAATTAGTAAGAAAGTGCAAGGACAATTTCATTAGAATTTGAGAGAAAAGTCACAAGGCAGACAAACTTTAAATCTCGGCAGTTTCCAGGTGGAGGGAGCTAGAAGAAAGAAGAAGAGCCAGAGAAGAGAAAGCCACGCTCTTTGAGTTAGGGCCCAAGGAAGCCAGCATGTGCAGCAACAGAGGTCAGCAAGAAGTCACATGGTGGTGGATAGGGGTGGATTTCAGAGAGAGTTAGAAAGAAAGAAAGAAAGGAAGGAAGGAAGGAAGGAAGGAAGGAAGGAAGGAAGGAAGGAAGGAAGGAAGGAAGGAAGGAAGGAAGGAAGGAAGGAAGGAGAAAAAGCAAAAAGGAAAGTATGTTTAGGCTTTAATCAGTATTTCATTTTTATTTCAATTATGTCTATGCAGTGTGCCTGTGTGTGGATTTGTGCATGTGTGTGCAGTACTGGAAGGCACAGAACAGGAAGTCAGGTCCCCTGGAGCTGGAGTTAAAGGGGGTAGTGAGATGCCCATCGTGGATGCTGGTAAGTGAATTCTGGTCCTCAGCGAGAGTAGTGCTGGCTCCTAACCCTTCGGCCATCTCTCCAATCCCATGCTTAGACTTCCGGTCAGTATCCAAAAGTAAAAAATAGAGAGTAGAAAAAGCTACACTTCTCCAAGTGGGTGGGCTTCACAGTGCTGTGATGAGGGGCGCTCCCTAAAGGGCTGCAGGGGGCGGGGCTTCTTTGAAGAACAAGTGCATTGTCTTGTTAAAAGGATGGTTAGTCTCCCCAGCTTTTTACTACAGCTTCAGGTGAGTCACTCTTGCTGAGGAGCAGCCTCTTGGCCAGGTCATCGACATCTCATCTGGGTGAATTACTGAAAGATGAGACAAAAGCATGCAATATTCTAGTATTTGGAGCAGATCATGACGTCATGTCTCTTCCCGTGTCCAGAAACCTAAGGTAGGACAATTTGATGTGTTCCCCTTTAGTGTTACCAGAGAAATGGGGGAGGATCCAAAGCTGACGATGAGGGACTGGTCCATCCTCAGTGCCCTCCAAGGCTACAATGCACACATGACTACCTCACATCAGGGAAAATGTGAGATCTATAGACAAAGACACGGCATCTTACTGGGCTGGTGGTCAGACATCTGGTGAACCTGGGTTCTGAATCAGGGTAAAGGCAAAAGTCTCTTTTCTTTCCTCCTCAGCTTCATGTTGCTTCAGAGCTTTAGATTAGAGCTGTGGATAAATCACACGTGAAAGGCCCACAGCTGGGTCAAATGAGCAAAGCCCCCCACCTCCAGCGCTCCAAGCTCCGCACACCCCCGTTTGCTGGGAATTCCAGGAGGAGATTTATGTAAGCATTGGTAGCGAGTTTCATTCACAGTCTGGTGTCTCCTGTGGTGCATACTTTATCTTCTTATATGATGTGCAAACTGCATCAAAGACTTCACTGAAGGATGTATGTGACACACACACGAAACTGCTGAAGTTCAAGACGGAAGTTTCAGAAAACTAAAACTCCAGTACTTTATAAAGCCAGAAAAGGTTTCCGAAAACACTTCCCCCTATCAGATCAGCGCAATGGAGGTTCTGAGTAAGTTCCCTTTGGTGTTTTCCTTGGGGCAGATTAACTAGGCATGGCTCTCACGAAGCTAACCAACACACTAGCTTACCTGAGCCGATCTCCTTCGAGGTGTTTTTTGAGGAGATTCGGGATATAACAATCCTGTTACTTCACCCATTCGGGATCCCTCGGCAGAGTTCGTGCTTCTCACAGCAGTGTTGGCTGATGGAGCGGGCGGAAGAGCATCCTCCTGGAAATGCCCACTGCCCACCGCAAGTGGGTTTCTGTGGGACTCTCCCAGGCACAGAGCCTCGTACAGGGAGGTGTTTCGGCTCTTCCACAACGAGGATACTACATGTTCATGAGCTTGTTCACTGGCAGAGACCTCTCTCTGGCCCACATGTCCCTTTCCCAAGAAGACAAGGCCAGGAGAGATAGATTGCTGTTCCTCAAAGACACCGAGAGCTGACATCAAAGGGAGTCTGCAGTTGCAACCCCGGAGTTCTCAAAAGGCAAATGCTGAGACCAAAATGGCCTTTTCCAGCTTTCACTTTGGAATTTACCAAAGCCAGACCCAAGAAATGTGATGACATTCTAAAAGCCTGTGATTAATTCATGCTGGTCCCCAAGTCTTGCCCCTCGGTGCCACATGGTGAAGCAGTTACCACCACCTGGTTTTCCTCTCCAGCCAGACAGTACTTCTAAGAACCCCAGTCATCGCTGGAGTGGAGATAGGCCTGGGTGCTAGAGAGCCTTCCTGTTATGCAAATCTCTTTCATCCACACCCCCACGGCTCCCTTGCATAAACAACCAGGCATGCCCATGGATTATTTACACATGTAATTGATGGCCTTTCCCCCAGACGAACTGTTCAATCCGGGGCTTCCAGCCCCCTCTCCTAATGTTTTTGCACTAGTAGGAGTCTGAGGTGGCAGGAAATGGCAGCTCCCTGGAGAAGTCAGGGTGATAAATGAGGCCATGGAAGGACATTTACATACAGGAAACAATACACACAAAGGAGAGAGGCAACTCCTCCCTTTTCAGGTTGTTTTAAATCAATGGTACTGTTTTTTTTTTCCTCTTTGCCAAATCAATTTTTTTTTAAATGTTAGTTTCTTTTTGCCTAAAAGGAACCAGGATTTATGAGAGAAGCTTATTGAAACTGTTTAAAGTATACAGAGAGATACAATTAAATACGAGGTTTTCTATTAGAAAGCAGAGAAGCTTTGCCCAGACTAGAAGAAAGTGCTGGTCTGTGCCACAGTGACAAGATCTAAAGAGGCAGAGGTGCTCTGGCTGGCCTTGCTCCAGAAGAAGGAGCAGTGCCTCTGGGACTGAGCATTGGATGGCCTTCTGTGGCCACGGCGGCCTGTAAGAGAAGAGACAGGCCTGAACAGACAAGTGTCTGCTAATGATCTCACCCTTTCACAGCTACGACTGGGCCTGGACAGGCAAAGCCTGATCAGAATGTGAGCAGCACTGAACCCTGATGCATCTACCTGACCCTGGGCTCCCAACGTCACTGCAAGGCCATCCCTGCTCCAAGTCCACAGCAGACTTCAAGTTTTTCCAGAACAACTCTGGGTCTACTCCATGCCAGTGAGCACCAGCATTCTTGAAATTTTAAAACAGAAGGAGAGCCAGGCTTCTAGAACTGGGTCCCACCCTGCTGTGCTAGTTCTGGGTCACCAGTGAGGTGAAGGCTATTGTTATGTTCCAAGTTCATTGTTCTATTCCATATGCATTGTTATATTCCAAGTTCAGGGTCCCTGTAGCTGGAGCAAGGGACATCTCGTCCTGGGCTCATTCTTCTTAATTTTGGAGTATTAATATACTCACTTGGTGTTAGCCTTCGTCTGAGCTCAACTGCAGAATATCCTAAAATTGGTTACCATGGGCCTTCTGCATGTAACATGACTACCTATTTCAGCAGAGCACAACAGAATTATTTAGTGACTCCCACCCTTAAATTAAATGAAGCCACCTTCAGTAAAATGACAATTTACAAAATATCAATGAACACTTCTTAGCCATAAGAAACAAGTGTCTTGAAAATAAATACTAAAAGACAACCATTTAGAGTTTTCAGAGCCATAATAAAAATGTCTAAGATAAACTAAATTTTAAAAGATAAAAGGTCTCCGTTCTCCTTAAGGAATATGTTAACCTGAAGGACATAAAGGAGACCTGACTCATGGAAGTCACTCTGCATCTGTGCTCTTAAGAGTAAATTTTTTTCTAGAACTATCTCTGAATTCCATTTGGAATCATTGGTGTGTATATTCAGTCAGGAAACAATATAGGGAAGAAAAGATAGCTGGACGGTCACGTCATGTTAGATATAAAACGTGTTCTAAAGTTGTGGTAATTAAAGATTTTTCTGTAAAGTAGGAATAGGCAGAAACAGAGTCCAGAGCTAAATAACTCAGCATGCAGCATATTGCGAAGGCAGAATTTAGACTCAGCACCCAGACTATTACGTAAGTGATAGGAGGTGGCACCACTGTCACAGAAAGCAAAGCCTGGCTCTTACTTCCTTCTCTGTGCTCTACTAAAGCCTTTAATCAAAGATACAAATGTTTCACAAAGGGAACGGCAAACATATTAGCTGGAGGAGGTGAATTAAGCAAATCATTTACTGAGAACACAGTTTAAACAGAAATGGAGGGGACAGCCAACAAAGAAAACTCAGATGGACAGAATGATAAATTTGATAACAAAAATACCCTCAAAATTTTAAAGAAGATCCAAAAGAGAAAATCAAAAGGTTAAAAAAAAGATACAAAAAGGAAAAATAATCTTAGTACGTATAAAACTCTGCAAAGCAGTAAAGATCAACAGGGCAGAACAGAAAGTTCACAAAGGAAATAAGTTCACATTAATAGAAATGTGAGTTGAGTAACGTTTAAAAAGTTCACCATCCCTCCATAATTAGCTGTATGCAAATTAAAGTGCTATTTTTCAGTGTCTTCCATATGCGGAAGTTGAGCTGATCTAATCGAAGGTCAATATGCTTTTAACTAAATCAATTATAATTGTTAAGAGGTTCTCAGCCTCTTGTCTACAGATAGGAATTTTACATGCTCAGGAGTCCTAAGGATAAGTTTAGTGACTCTGGCTTCAGTAGTGGTACAAAGACCAGAAGTCAGTCCATCAGTTGAAGACACCTTAGAAAAATTCCAGTGTGGTCCCATAGTTAGATACAGCATAGCCACAAAGGTGAGTATAAAAGACATGCATGCTTGCCGTGGCATGGGGTCGAGTCTCCCACAGCAGTTCAAATGCTGCACATTCAAGTCTAGGTGTGGCAAAGCAGCAGAATGGAAAACCTCTCAGAGTTGGGGCCCAGCTCTCAGAAGGGACTAAGATAGTTATATCCCCTTAAAAGCTGTTCCTATAAAGGAGCAAGCCTGGCCCTAATCCTCCAGCTTCCCTGGGGGCCACACCATCCATGTCCTCCCACCAGGATTCTGTGCTCCGTGTGGTAATGTACCAAAAAGAGTCTTACCAAAAGCTAAACAAATGGGCCATCTCATCTTGGACTTCCAGCCTCCAAACCGTGAACTAAACACACCTCTTCCCCTGCCCCCAGTATAATGTCTTTATTCTTGAGTATTTTATTGCAACTATAGAAAATAGGCTAATAAAATACCAAAATAGAAAAGATATTCAAGAATAATTATAAGATTAAAAGTAAGTACAAAATACAGAGTGCCCCCAGCTTCTTAAATAGAACTGGCTTTATTCGCTTAAAACATTTTGAAAGAATGTGTAAGAAAATTAAGAGTAGCTGCTTTGAGTAATGAATCGTAAAGAAATGGGGACTCAGAAGGAAAAGTCTTCTTACTGTCTTTCAGGCATATTTGAATTGTCATTATATTGTTATTGCCTCGATTCAAAAAACAAGTTTAAAAATAACGTTATAAAGCTAGCAAGATGGTCAAGCAGGAAAAGCACTCACCACACCAGTCAAGTGACCCGAGTTCAGGCTCCAGAACCCATGGAAGAAGAGAACTGACTACACGAAATTGGCCTATGACTTCTGCACACCATGACATGCACACATGCCTGCATGCACACGCATACGCACACACACACCCCTTGCAACACAATAAAATTTTATAAAAAAGACTCCTTATTCCCTTATTCCTAAAACCTTTTTCTCCTCAAATTAGTATAAGACACATCAGTGTATACAGCAAACTTTCTAAAACTAAGTAATATTCTGATCACTTTTGTAATAGTCTCTTACAATGCACAAGTGTGTGCTCTTCGCCAGGGATTTAGCAGCTATTAGACATGGACTTAATGGGCTCTTTTGTTGGACTAGTTAGTTTGCCAATGCACTAATAACTGTAGTCCCCTGCATCTCCAGAGTTGCCACACCAGCCCGCAGGGCCTCTGGCTGCTCTTCGACACAAAACAAGGGGCTCTGAAAGAGCATTTCTCATCACCCGGGAGAGCTGCAGCTTTCTGCATGAGGTCAGTGCACAGCACTAATGGATTAAGCAGCCCGTGCACTTTCTCTGGTTTCATAGCAACCAAGAAACACAGGTCAATGATCCCAACACACCTTGTACTGACACATTGTGTCACCTTCTGTCCCTTGGATGGCACTCCTCCCTTTGGTCATGTGTCCTGCAGCAGTGATGTTCTTCCTGCCCCCACCACGGCCCTCTCACCTCATTTTGACCAGGGGTCTAATGCATCCTTTGCAGGTTACACAGACATAGCTGCTGCTCCCTGGCCTCTCTATAGAATGAGCTGTCTAGCCACCCTGCATCTATTGAACTGCTACACTGTACAGAGAGAACAGACTCTCCCAGGACTTCTATAGTAAATGGAGAAATACCACAGTGTCTTCTGGGTAGGTAGGAGATTGCCACTCCCTGTTCTCTAAGCTCACGGTGTGTGTGTGTGTGTGTGTGTGTGTGTGTGTGTGTGCGCGCGTGCATGCGCGTACAAGCATGTGTGTGTGCAATATATGTCACTCATTGTCTGCCATCACTAATCCTTTGTATTTTTTTCTTTTAAATTCATTCATTCATTTATTCATTCAGGAGTATACCTGCATTGCTTCCCTATTGTCCCTCATCACCCAATCTGCTAGTTGACCTTGTCGCTATCCACCATCTTCCCTTATTTTAATATTCATGTGAGTTACACATTGATCTCCATGATGTGTATCCCATTCCTGGAACTGTGATTTTTTTTTTATTGAGAAAAGGAAAAAAAAATTTTCCTCCTCCTCCCAGCCTCCCATTTCCCTCCCCCTCCTCCCACCCTTCTCCCCCTCCCCTCACTCCTCTCCCCCTCCCTCTCCAGTCCAAAGAACAGTCAAGGTTCCCTGCCCTGTGGAAAGTCCAAGGTCCGCCCCCCTCCGTCCATATCCAGGAAGGTGAACATCCAAACTGGCTAGGCTCCCAAAAAGCCAGAACGTTAAGTAGGATCAAAACCCTGTGCCATTGTCCTTGGCTTCTCATCAGC
>NW_004949099.1:31512448-31525682 GCF_000317375.1 Microtus ochrogaster
CCTGAATGTTTTGTGATGAGAGTTTGTTGGACTTGCTGTTTTCTTTGATCAGTGTGTTTATTTTCTCTGTGGTATCTTCAGAATCTGAGATTCTTTCTTCTATCTCTTGTATTCTGTTGGTTATGCTTGCTTCTGTAGTTTCTGTTTGTTCACTTAAATTTTCCATGTCCAGCCGGCCCTCTGTTTGTATTTTCTTCTTTGCATCCATTTCAGTTTTCAAATCTTGAACTGTTTCCATTATCTGTTTGATTGTTTTTCCTTGGTTTTCTAGGGTATCATTCACTGATTTATTCAATTCTTCAAACTTTCTGTTATATTTCTCATCCATTTCTATTAGGGCATTCTTTACATGCTGTTTAAGGGCGTCCATCACTTTCATGAAATCAGTCTTTTCTACTTCTTCTTGATAAAGGTGTTCATGTCCTCCCGTTGTGAGGTCGCTGGTTCTGGTGGCTTCATGTTGCTTTTCAAATTGTTGGGTGAATTCTTGCATTGGCGCCTGCTTATCTCTTCCTCTGAATGCTCCCCTATGGATCTTCTTTTACAGGATCAGGTCTCCTTGCCTACTGATGTACCTTCCCAGTGATGGCTCTCCCCAGTGATGGCTCTCCTGGTGCCGAGATCAGATCTCCATGCCCAATGATGGCTCTCCCCAATGTTGGCTCTCCTGGCGCCAAGATCAGGTCTCCGTGCTGGTTGGGTAGTTCGTAAACAAAGCGCCTACCTTGCTTGGTGCAGTCAGGCTATTGAAACAAAGGAACTCCCACCCACATGGTTGCCCTGAGGATTCGGACCCAGCGCCCAGACAGGCTGAGCTGGGTGATGTTATGTGCCCAAAGAGGGCAGGGGGGCCAAAGTGGCGAGGGTTCTGGATGCAAGCTGGTTGGGATAGGAAGAAAGAGGCAGTATGCAGGGAGTAGAGGCCCTGCAGAGAGCCCAAGAAAGGTAGGGGGTTGAGGAACTTCTGAGTTCCCTGTACTGGGCTGCCGCCTCGGGGTCAGAAACTCACCCCAATGTTGGCTCTCCTGGAGCCAAGATCAAGTCTCCGTGCTGGTTGGGTAGCTCGCAAACAAAGCACCTATCTTGCTTGGTGCAGGCAGGCTCTGTGATTTTTTTTTTTTTGTAGACAATGTATGGATTGTCTCATGGAGGGAACATTTTATTACCCCTGCATTGCATAAGGTGCATGCGTGTTTGTGTGTGTGTGTGTGTGTGTGTGTGTGTGAGAGAGAGAGAGAGAGAGAGAGAGAGAGAGAGAGAGAGAGAATGTGTGTGAGAGAACATATATGTGGTATTGTTAAGTAACCCTATAAAATAATGTTCCCCTATGGATTTTTCAAACATCCTTAGAGCTGTTTCCCCCTCCTTCCTCTCCCTCTGCATCACTCCCCCCCCCTTGTCCTCTTTCCCCGCTATGACACCTGTGTCCTGCTGTTCTCTTCTCTAGAGCACCTCCTCCCACCTCCCCAAACAGTCCCTTCCTACTTTCCTGGAGTCTGTGGGTTGTTTCAGGCCATATACTCCAATCTAACGTTTGAAACTAGAATCAACGAAAGAGAGCGTGTGGCATGGTTTGTCCTTCTGGCTCTGGGTAATATTTGCTCCTTGATGTAATATTTTCCAATTATTCCTACTTACCTGCAAATTTCATGCTTTTCATCTTTTTACTGCCAAGTAGAATTCCAGCGTGTGTAGGCAACACATTTTTATTATCCGTTCCTCAGCTGAAGAACATTTAGGGAGCTCCCTCTTTCAAGATCGTGCATCTACCCCAAAATGGCCCGAACCCAGTGACAGGTTGGAAATGGGGTATAAAAGCCTAGGCCCTGGCACAATGCCAGGCAGCTCTGAAGTGCCCTTCCAGTCCAGAACTCCCTGTGGGGCGCATGTGAACACCACCTGCTGCGCACTGGACTCACTGACTTGGTAGGTTCTGGTGATTTATGGTGCTTGGGGCAAGAGCTAGAAAGGACCTGCCAGTAGGTAGATCTTAAAATCTATTTTCCTATCAGCACATGGTCTTAAACTGAGAGAGAAGATGCTATCCATGAAATGATAGTCTCTACATCATTCTGTTCATTGTTAGATCAAACATTTCTGCTCTGGATCCCAGGAACGCGTATGAGGAGTTATCCGACACCACACGGGTGTTTACTGCAGTTGGAAGACATCACTGACCCAAAATTTACTCCCTCTGCCTTCATTCTGCCATTTTCCTGCCTGAATTCAGTACAGCTTCTCAGCCTTCTATCCTGGATAATGGCCTTTTGTGAATCGCTCAGAGCTACCTGGATGCCAGGGAAGTGGGGCTGAGCACAGGGTGAGAGAAAACCCAGAGACGCTGCTTTTAGGGACATTTGTCAGGAGGAACCTGCTCACTCTCTGGTGGTAATGACCCAGAGATGCTCTGGTCTCCCATCCCCTGCCTCATCTGGTCCAGTATCGAGTGCAGTGCAATGTCCTTGACCATTTTCCTTTTGGAGTCCTGGTGCTTTCCACCAAGGGCAGTGAAAACAAGCCAGCCAAACCTTGACCACATCTGATGCAAACATTTCCTCTCTTAGTTAGATATTTTTATTTCTGTTTATAGTTTATATATATTTTTTAGTTTTCAGTTTTTACCAAACTCAAATCAACTCCCCCAGGATATCTCTCCTAACCCCACCCAAACCCTCGATTCCTTTCTCTCTGATCCAAAGATCAGGTCCTTAGCAGGACCAGAGGCCGTCTTGTCAGAGCCTTGTAATCCTTCACCTTCTCTGAAGGCTCCCCGACTCCTCAAGGGATTACCAAAATCTTTTCCAGACAGTTTCCAGGGTCTTCAGAGAGGGAGCCTTCTGAGAAGTTAATTTCTACCAAAGCATTGTAAAGCCCATGCTCGTACTGGAATCGATACATATTCATCTCTTCACCTAGATTGTCTGTGCTGTTTGACTGTTCTGTTTGACTCTTCATGTCATATGGAATACATATAAATTTGGATGCTTTGAAGTATCATCTTGGATGATTCTCCAGTAAATGGTCTCCAATTCGTTTATTTACGGTTTTTAGCAATTGTCCTGCCTTCATGTTATGTCCCCAGCAGAGAAGTACATGTACTTGGATTGCTTGTTGCTGGCCAAGCTTTCTGTGCAGAGATGCATCAAAACATTCTGGGCCCAGGAGGGTTTGGGACCTTGGCCAGGAGCCACTCATGGTAGGGCAAACCAGTCCTGAGAAAAACCAGTGGGCTCAGCCAGCCTGATTTTGGTGAGATGACACACGTCATTCAGTAGCCATGACAGAACGTGTACGAGGAGTCAGTCCCAGCTCCTCTGAGGGTAGGCATGCAACAGGTATAGGAATAGGCGCCACAGGATAAAAGGCAGCCTTGTAGACAGGCAGGTGGGAGCTCCAAAGAGACCTCCTTCCTGTCGAGAAGAAGCCAAGGTATCCCCTTATACCTATTGTGGTGGTATTGGGGGAGCAGCACAACAAAAATGACAAGTGTCCAGGAGGATGTGGAGAAGCCCTAGCCCTTATGCTTTGCTGATGGCGAAGTAAAATGAAGTAGGAGACAGTATGGCAGTTCCACGAAAGTCAAGCACAGAGTCACCATACTGTACTATCCAGCAGTTCTGTTCGATTTGCCCTAGGTAAGAACGTGCAGTTTACACCACCTTTGGTACCCATAGTCATAGCAGCCCTGTTTACAATAGCCAAAAGGTGAGACCAACTCAACCGCACATAGCCCATGAAGGATTAAGCCAAAGGTGTCTCATAAATGCAGTGCCTCGGTGGTCTGTTCTTAAATATGAAAGGAATCCTGATATGTGCTTCAACATGCATTGATCTTGATTGAGGATGCCATGCTAACGGGAATAAGTTAGTCACAAAAGTCTATCAGGCCACTGCTATTCTGTAGAAGAGTAGACGCCAGGGACCAGGTCAGGAGCGAAACTGGTTATGTTGCCTGCACAATGCACGCATGGATTTAATATGCATGAGATGTACTCTTTTAAAGGATACCAACAAAAGAGGAAGCCAAGAGAGAGAAGGGGTCAAGGAAAACTATGTTCCCAAACAGACCCAAAAGACTCCTCCCCTGGAAGTGAAGGGACCATTGCAAAATCAATCCATCTGGGCTTAAGGCATGGTGCAGCACCGCGAAGCCAACTGGGTGTTAATATACACAGGAAGTTGCACTGGGCATCCTTAAAACTCTGGGGGGGGGGGGGTGTGTGCTCCCATGGAATGCCCTTCTGTGAGGGAAGCATCGAAGGACAGCAAGAAACAGCTGAAATCTCTCCCAGCAAACCGAAACTGCCTGAAGTCATCCCCAATAGTCCCAAAGAAGGAAAAGAAGTGGCGTCCACTAAAGGAGCTCACATCTCTAACCAACAGCCAGAAAGCAAAGACCTCAGCCTCTGCTGAAGGAAGTACATGAAACAGAGGGGTGCGGAGCGGGTCAGAAAGGAGAGAGCAGCTTATGAAGACTCCAGCACAGTGGGTCTTCCAATGATCCCTAAGGTGCCCACACCCAGATTTTAAGTAGAAGCATGTTTCCTCACACAATGCAATAATCTTTACAAGTGACTGTCCTGGACTGCGAGAGTGGGACTAGCAGTGTCCCCATGAGTGGAAAGAGAAGAAGGAGATCAGAAGGTAAGACACCTGTGTGGCTCCTGGAGGTGGAAGAAGGACGATGCGACAAGGATGTAGAAGGCGTCTGGAGCTGGAGAGAGTAAGGCCATGTCCCCTGAAACCTCATGAAAAAGCTACCCTCCCTTCTAACACCCTGACCTCAGTTCAGTGAGATCTGTTTGGTCCTCTGACCTATTAAACTGGGAGGTGATTATGCTAAGCCACCACGTCTGGCTTTGTTA
The DNA here is from genome assembly GCF_000317375.1 of Microtus ochrogaster. NCBI lineage: Eukaryota > Metazoa > Chordata > Mammalia > Rodentia > Cricetidae > Microtus > Microtus ochrogaster. The sequence continues at coordinate 31,517,314 of NW_004949099.1, forward strand.
AATTTGTTAAAACATAGAGGAAAAATACACGTATTCAATTCTTGGCTAGTTTATCCCTTCATCCGGCTAGAAAGGACACAGAACAAGCATCCCATCACGCCTGTCCCTACATATTCCCACATGTGGGTTTCCACCAGCCCCCAGCTTGGAGGAATCGGTAAGTGGTCCAACATGCATGATTAGCATCATCTGCTCAGAAACCTAGAGTGGGGGCCACGCTGAGGGGACAGGCAGCTGTTGCGGAGGCATGGTGATTGCTTTGTGGGGTCCACTTGGGTTTATGGCAGCTTCGCTAACTCTAGTAGTCCCCACTGGGCTGCGGGCACGACCTCTGGCTCGCCAGCCTCCTTTCTCCATCCAGACTCCTAAACAGGAGCAGCTTCCCCTAGCTGGAAACAGACAATTCTATTTCAGGCAAATTGGATACATTGTATTGTTAAAGAGAAGAGAGAGTAGACGCTACCCCACCAGGAGGCTGGATAATGGGTGGTTGCATTCTATTGTTGAAGAGAAAAAGAGACAGACTCCAACTCACCATGAGACTAGAAGGCCATTGTCCACTGTACACCGCAGGTGATTTCTGATATTCCTGCTAAGCGACTGTTCAGGAGAGACGCCTCTTCAGAATGCTCATAGATTTCAGACTGGAGGAACGCAGTGAGTTGAGTAGATACTGGTACAAACTGAGGTTAGAGAGGGGGAAGGCATGGAACCTCAGAGCCCCTTCATGAGCTGGCCATTCGGCCCAGTGTGGGAGGGCCACTGCAGAGAACCAAAGCCAGCAGCTCATAAACATGCTGTGTAGCCAGATGCCAGCTCCCCCATTCTTGGGATAAAGGCTTGTGCTCCCTGTAGAATATTATGGAAGCCCTTGGGGGCTAGGATCATGAGAAACAAAATGCCTAAGAGGGGCCATTTTTTTCAGTCCAAGGCAAGCCCATGATCTACTGAGATGGTGATGAGAACTTAACTTTTTCCTGCTACCTGAAAGCAGAATTGGTAAATTCATCAGCCCAGATGTGTTCATTTGGCAATGCCTTTAAATAGACTGAGCTAAATTTTCCCACAGTGTAGTATGATGACTGTACAGAGTGTTACTTAGCTCGTTCATGTTGCAGACAAACCTCCTGCACGTCTAGGAGTGACATCCAGGTAGAAAAACTTCTCACAGCCGTTCTGTTACCTCGCTTGTCCCTGAGAGCTGAAGTCTTACCACATCTGCTTGGCACAGTTCCTAAGAATGTGTATGAGAATGCTAAGGCAAATGCTGTCCATGAGGTCATCTTGGTGTCCGGGCCCTTCTCCCAGAACCTGACATCCAGAGAAAAGCTGCTGGTCCAGCAGCAGCATCCAAGGAGCTCAGGACATCTTAAGCAGACACCTCGATGATCATGGTTTTGAGTCGTCATCTGACCCTCTGCTTAGAAGGCTACATGGGGGTCAGTTGGCCAGTGGCCTACCAGGCAACCCAGGCCAAGAAGAGAAGATAACTTTGAGACTCAAGTGCACCCACCAACCAGAGTTTCTAGGAATCTCTTATGTACTCTTTTTCTGCTGTGGACCCATATGAACTATCTCCCCACTAACCACATCTGGACACGCAATCCTCACTGTAGGTAACTCTGGGTTCACCCAGTATTCGTGAGAAAGATGCTTCACTTCCCACAACCCTAAGGTCTCCACTGGGAGACACCATCACAGCCTCCAGTGATAAATCAGAAAGAGAAAGGCCTGAGTAATCGTAATTATCCTTAGTTTCAAATGCAAATCAGATATTCTAGATCCAACAATATGTCATCATTCCCCCGTTTCCACAGTCTTTATTATAAGGATTGTGGTAATGAGCTAACAGCCTGGAGTGGTCCTGCCATCACTAACCTAACCTAATAGGATGGATTTTGTATTCACGAGAATGAGTACTGGCGCAGTCACCAGAAATTTCAGAACTCACGTACATCCCAAACCTTCCTTTCTGAGTTCTGTTTTCTTATTTACAGAGTGAATCAGCATGACTTTGGGATCCTATCCATGATGGTTGAAGAATCATGAGACAACAAAAACAGACCCTTCCTTCAAAACAACAACAACAAAAACTATCATGGCTTTTATTGCAATAACTCTATTTTACCAGCATAACAGAAGTTACAATGGGAGGAATCACACTGGAAAAATAATAATTTCAATGCATTCACACTCGATGAAAGAACAAGAATGGAATCTTTTCCCACAGTGTCTTCCTGGCAGCCTAAAGCAGGTAAGGACACTAAGGAGGGGGATGTTTGTGTGCTAAAGTCAATTTATAGGAAGACTTACACTGTAATACGTTTATCTGGTGACTTAGGGAAAATGGCTTATATCGTTGATTTAGTTAGCCAGTTTCTGTGCAAGTAAGGTGTGTCACCTTTTCATCAGTCTTCTCTTTAAACAAAGAACGCTACTGGGCACATAGCTCAGTAGTAGAACATTTGCAAAGCATGTGTAAGGCCCTGGGTTCCATCCCCGGCACTGCAACTAATAAAAGTAGGAATTAAAATGCTGGCTATAACACAAAAGTCAAACAAAAATAAATACGGCATTACCATATGACCCAGAAATCCCACCTCTGGATACGGACCCAAAATAATTGAAAGCAGAGACTCGAGTAGACATTTGTAGGCTTGTGTTCATTGAAGCATTAGCCACAAAGCCAAAAGGTGGAAAGACCAACGAGTCTACTGACGGAAATAAGCAAGCGTGGTAGCGCAACCATGGAGTACTATGAAGAAAGAGTTCTGAAACATGTCCCAGTGTGCATGGACCATGAGGACAGACACCTCACACCTGCACCTCTGCCCGTTCCTAACAGACTCAAGTTCATAAACAGAAAGGGCTGGTGGTTCTTGGTACCAACGGGGCAGGGTCGGAACAATTGCTCAGAGACCAACACTGAGCCTTAGTGAGGAGACAAGCATTGGCCATGGCCGCTCAATGCTGGGATGCTGTTAGTGTATCATTCTTATTTTACGGAAATCAAGCTTGGGAAGGTTCTGGAAGGTACAAAGTCTGGCACAAGTTCTTCAGGACACTGAGAGGAAAAACAGCACAGTGGCACTCAGGACTTCCTTTGCCCCTGGTTTAGTCAGCCAATGACTTGGAGAAGGCTGCAGCCTGCATCCATCAACAGGAGAGACTGAATGTCCACAGCCCACTCTTTATGCCCCATGTGAGACAGCCAACGCACCAGGAAAGGCACGCTACTGGAACAAGACGTCTTTAAGATGGTAACTATTCTGACTGGGCCAGGCATCGGTGGGAAAACCCCCACTGCAGAGCCATAAGCCTGGCTGACAGCTGGGCACCTCCAGGCCTGTACATCAGAACCCTCCTTGCCTCCCAGATTCTGGTGGATTTCTGGTAGACTCTGGCATTTATTTTTTGCAGATGCATAATTCAACCACCCAACCCATGTTTTCATGGTGACAGTCTCCCCATAATTGTCTTATAAGGGCACTGATCATATTGGCTTAGGGCAGGACGAATGTCATCTGCAATGACCCTATTTCAAAAGGCCATTGGTAAAGTGCTGATAGGCTGGAACTTCAACAGATACAGGTAGAGGCAGGGGATACAAAATTTAACCCCTAATGTGTGCTGCTGTCAATCTCTTATTTTTGATATTGTACTACAGAGAATATGTATATATATTGAAAAGTCACTGTGGAGAGGGAGCCCAAAGAAGGGACATAGCATTCTGTGCTTTATTTTTGCAACTTTCCAGAATTCTGTAATTGAATCAAAATAAAAGATTTTGTTTTGTTTGATGGGCAGAGATCAAGTAAGAGTCCATTCACTTTGCATCTTCACAGACATTTTTTATTTAATATTTCCAATTTTTATAGAAAATATCTTCACCCATATTTTTCCTGTGGCTTGTTAAAAAAAAATCGCATACTTTTAAGCAAGCTAGTCAGCAGCTCTGAGACTTTGGTCAGACTTCTCTTATTGCAATCCTTCCAAGAACTTCAAATAAATCACCAAACCGCCTACGCAATGATAACAATTTCTCAACCCTACAGACAGCAGAAGTGCCTATAATTCTAAAAATGTTCACTCCTCTCTGGCCTCAGGTTACCATGGTTCGGGCTTGGAGATCTGGGGACATTTTTCTTAGTCCTCTCTAGGGAAGACTGAAGATCATTCTGGGGTTGTTGTCCTATATGCTCCAACAAATGACTTGAAGCAACAATACACAGAGGCATAGGAGCAGGATCCTCTGGAGCTAGATTCTAGAGGTGGATCAAGAAGGTCCAAACCTGCTGCTTCCTCCTGGCTCATTTAGGTGTGTCATCAGAGGGACAACCCTTAAAAGGTTAAGCAGTTGGCAAGGCCCAGGGTTCATTGGCATCCTGGAGGCATGGTGCTCAGAGGAAGGAAGATGAACCCAGGACCAGGCCAATCAGCAGGTGATGTGGGATTCCTCTCTGTATGTTGTGAATACCACTGGTTAATAAAGAAACTGTCTTGAGCCCGTGATAGAGTAGAATAAAGCTAGATGGGGAAAACTAAACTGAATGCTGGGAGAAAGGAGGTAGAGTCAATGAGAAGCCATGGAGCAGCCACCTGAGACAGACATGCTGAAACCTTGCCAAGCCTTGTGGTAAAATATAAAATAATGGAAATGGGTTAAATTAAGATGTAAAAGCTAGCAAATAAGAAGTTAGAGCTAATAGGCCAAGCAGTGATTCAATTAATACAGTTTGTGTGGTTATTTTGGGAGACTGGGTAGCTGGGAAATAAACAAGCAGCCTCCTAACTTCAAGCAGGTACCAAAATGTATGCAAACAGAAGTTAGTCCTGGTGTTCCTAGAGAACTTAGTGGGATAAATACAGGCAGAGCAACTCATATTTCAAAATACTAGTTGACTCCAAATTCCTCATCACATAAGAATAAATGTCTTGGAAGATGGGAATGCTAATTATCCTGATTTCAATGTTACACATTGTAAACACTTACTGAACTTTTGCACTGGACACATAAATATTTATACGTATTATCTAACCATTAAACATATTAATTAGGCTATTTATGATCAGCTCAAACAACTTTAGCAGAAGGATCAAGAGTTCAAAACCATCCTGAGTTAGAGTGAGACACTGTTTCAAACCGGCTCACATCTTTTAAAATAGAAAAGTCATGGTGAGGCCCAGAGCTAAAGGAAACCCTAAAGGCTGTGCTAAAAGCCTGGTGGGGGAGGTAGGGGGTGGAGGGGGCATGGGATAGGTGAAAGAATTATTCTAGCTTCCTATTGCTGCCTTGCAGATTACCATGAACTCCGCAGGGTAAAACATCTTCATTGTCCCAGCTTCTCATAGGTGAGAACTCTTGGCAAGGGGAGTCCTGAAGCCTCTCAGGAGGCTAAAGCCAAGGTGTAGGTCAGCATGCTTTCCCTTCTAGCACTCCATCGCCTTCAAATCTCAGAGGTCACTGGTGGAATTCAATGTCCTTGCAACTATAGGATGAAGTCCAAATTTCTTTTCTTTGCTGGGCATTTTTTTCAGAGTCATTCTCTGCGGCTCAGAGCCATTTCATTCCCTGCAAGTCATAAGCAGGAAAGCTCACTTCCTCAAGGTCAGCTGACATTTCCTTTCATGTTTGGAATCTCTGACTTCAAAAAGAAACACATGCTTTTAAGGATCAGATAATGTCCCTTTTCACTATCTCAGCATCCACCAGGGAGGTTCAATGCATCTGCCAAGTTTCTCACCTCCGAAGTGAAGGCCTGGAAGAAAACCATCATATTTAGAGCGCTGCCCCCTCTACAAGAGGGGACTCTTTGAACAGGTCCATCTGGGAGGAAGAAGAGTGCAGACATGGAGCCAGGGCTGGACACATTCCCCAATGGACCAGAACTGGCTATCTGGAGCACCTGGAGCCCTAGGATAGATGGTGCTGAGGCACACCGTGGACAAATCTAGAACCCCCAGCACTAAGGGGTGTCTGAGCACAAGAGGATGCTCAGGGTTCGTGAATATGTCCAGGCTGTGTCAGCCCTTCATATAAGTCACCAAACATACCCCAGAAAAACCATGACTTTGGCAGCTCAGGTAGAAGGGTCCGTTCTCAGTATTGGCTATCTCTTGCTCTTCAGTGAGCCCAGCCCACACTTGGGGAAGGCATTTGTAGCCTCTCTTCTTGGCTAGATGATGGCTGTTAATGTCCTAGGATCTTGTCAGAGCTGGTTGGGCTCAGGTGCCTGCCAGCCAAAGCCTGCGGATGACAGGGCAGAATGGTCTCCCGAAGAGCCAGACTCCAGAACTAATGGAGACAGGCATGGAAGTTCAGTAAGGCCAAAGCAGGCCTTGGAGAGGAGCGCTGCTGCTCTCATGGGCTCAGGGAGCCAGCTTCTCCCAAAGCTCACGTGTTCTAGGTTGAGCTTCCCACGAGTCTGCTAAAAGGAAGATGTCATGGCAGAGACACATGCGCCAACTGGGCAGAAGTCAACACAGGTGTGTGAACTGTGAGGGAGTGTGGTCTCCCCAGATCCTGACTTTTTTTTTCAATGAGTCAGACTTCTGTTTTTATGACATTTGAAAGCTTTTGTTCCTTTTACGAGCTTACTTCTTTGCTTCCATGTTTTATTTATTTATTAAAGATTTCTGTCTCCTCCCCGCCACCGCCTCCCATTTCCCTCCCCCTCCCCCAATCAACTCCCCCTCTCTCATCTCCCCGAAGAGCAGTCAGGGTTCCCTGCCCTGTGGGGAGTCCAAGGACCTCCCACCTCCTTCCAGATCTAGTAAGGTGCACCTTACTAGATCCTGACTTCTTATTTTTAAAACCAAGACAGTAAGCAAAATAATTTGTGATATCAGGAGACACCAAACCACCACATGGTGTCAGAGATGGCTGCTGCCAATGACAGCCCTGACCACATGGTTAGTAAGTGACAGCTTCCTTGACTAGAAATATGTAGAGATGCCTTACCTGAGACAGACTGCCATACTCTTCTTCCAGTTACACCGGTGACTAGGCAGAAAGTGGGGGCATTTGTTGGCTGTAAATATAACCCTACCGCTTCCAAGATCTGTCCAGGAAATCACCCTCCAGTTTCTGCTCTCCTCACTCAGTGTAGTAAGGAGGAGCAGTGGGACATAGCTTAACCCCAAAAATAACCACATGGAAATTGTATTAATTAGATTACTGCCTGGTCCATTATATCCTTTCCTCTTCATCTCTGCCCATGTGGTGCTGGGCTTCCATGATAACACACATCACTGAGTTGGTGTAGGAGGTCCTTCTATATTTGTGTTGCTTTCTAGCCTCTTCTTGGCTAATTCTTACATCTTGATTCAACCCATTTCTAATAACCTGTGTAGAACCAAGAGGTCATGGCTTACCAGGAAAGATTCAGCATGTCTGACTCTGGCAGCTTCATGGCGGCTCTCTCTGACTCTGCCTTCTTCCTCCCAGCATTCAGTTCTGTCTCCCCACCTTCTAAGTTTTGCCCTATCAAAAGGCCTAGGCAGCTTCTTTATTCAACCAAAGAAAGCAACACAAATATAGAAGGACCTCCTACACCAACTCAGTGATGTGGGTTATCATGGAAGCCCAGCACCACATGGGCAGAGATGAAGAGGAAAGGAGGCTAGAAAGCCAGGTCTAAGCAGCGGGGGGCAGAGAAAGAGCCCCATGGGTAGGTGCTGTAGGCCATTGCCCCTTGTGACCTCAGTGACAGTTAAGGTCAGATGATCGGATAGGGGAAGAGTGCCCGGAATAGGAAGTAAGGATGTAGTCACCACACGATAAAAGCAGTGCTAAGAGGAAAGTTCATAGCACTAAGTGCCCACTTAAAGAAAACGGAGAAAGCATACACTGGAGACTTAACAGCACACCTGAAAGCTCTAGAAAAAAAAGAAGTAGATGCACCCAGGAGGAGTAGAAGACTGGAAATAATCAAACTGAGGGCTGAAATCAACAAAATAGAAACAAGGAAAACAGTCCAAAGAATCAAAGAAACAAAAAGTTGGTACTTGGAGAAAATCAACAAGATCGACAAACCCCTATCCAAACTAATTAAACGGCAGAGAGAGAACACACAAATAAATAAGATCAGAAATGAAAAGGGGGACATAACCACAGACACAGAGGAAATTCAGAGAATCATTAGATCTTACTACAAAAGCCTGTATGCCACAGAACTGAAAAATGCAAAAGAAATGAACATTTTTTTAAATAAGTACCATATACCAAAGTTAAACCAGGACCAGGTGAACAATCTAAATAGACCAGTTAGTCTCAAATAATTAGAAGCTGTTATCAAAAACCTCCCTTCCAAAAAAAGCCCAGGTCCAGATGGTTTCAATGCAGAATTCTACCAGAACTTCCAAGAAGA
>NW_004949099.1:31528195-31545321 GCF_000317375.1 Microtus ochrogaster
GAGCAAGGAACTCAGGACCACGAGGGGTGCACCCACACACTGAGACAATGGGGATGTTCTTTTGGGAACTCACCAAGGCCAGCTAGACTGGGTTTAAAAAAGCATGGGATAACACCGGACTCGCTGAACATAGTGGACAATGAGGGCTGCTGAGAAGTCCAAAACAATGGCACTGGGTTTTGATCCTACTGCACATATTGGCTTTGTGGTAGCCTAGGCTGTTTAGATGTTCACCTTACTAGACCTGGAAGGAGGTGGGAGGTCCTTGGACTTCCCACAAGACTGGGAACCCTGACTGCTCCTCGGGCTGCTGAGGGAGGGGAAGTTGGTTGGGGGAGAGTGAGGGAAATGGGAGGCGGTGGCGGGGAGTAGGCAGAAATCTATCATAAATAAGTTAATTAATTAAAAAACAAAGGATGTAGTCACCAGGGCTGTGCAGTGCTCACGGATCAGAACTGCTTTGGACTCTAGTCAGAAAGAAAGGAGTGACAGTGTGCCCCTGCCCCCCAAGAAAGAAATCTGTTCCCTCCCTGTGGTCTTCTACCTGGTGGAAAGTGTGGCCCAGGTTTCCTTGGAAACCATTCAGAGATGACACTTCTAAGGAATACAACCCAGGTCAACCAAGATGACACAATATAAACCCAGCCAATAAGATTCTATGATGCGACCTAGTAGTTCCAGGAAGTCTGGGAATCAATACGAGAACCAGGTTGCCCTTTACAATAAAGACCAGGCCCACAGCAGTAGGTGGTGTGCAAGGTGATTTGAAGATGAGGTGGGGTCTGGGCATCTGAGCTCAGACAGGCAATTACAGGCAGAGGGGGCGTGGAGGCCTAGACAAGCACCAGGCCACAGGTAAGGAGCCTGGACAGACACAGTGAATGGGGCATTTACAGGGTGGCAAAGTCACAACATCCCCTGCAGAGTTCAGCAAATATTCAGGAAGCAGAGATGAGCCTCCTGCTTCCTCCCCTCAGGGCAAATAACCAACTGTAGTGTATATTTTGCAGGGCAGGAGGTTTTCGTACTCCCTTGTGTGGAATTAAAGTCCCTGGATCGGGTTCACAGTGTCCTTTTGTGAGCTCATGTTTCAGATGGTCCATTTTAGGTCTTGAACTCCCCCTGACATTTTACATTATTTTTCTCCAATTTTTTACTGCACTAAGTAAATAATAAAACATAGATGAGGTTCAGGTCTCCATCCATCGCTCATTAACCGCAGCTTCATAAAACTGGCGGGGTTCGTTGCTTCCTCCCAAGGAATTCAGACATCCACCTCATTATGTCTTCCACCTTCTACCTCCAACCCCCTTCCTCTAATCCTTTTTTAATGTTCTTCTTTGTTGCTTTCTATAATGAAATACGTATGTGTGTATGTGCACATATTATATATGTTATACATATTTACATAAAAGATTAAGAAAGAACACCAGCTATGCTGCTGCTAGATTGTCACACACACACACGCTCGCGTTCACACACACACACACACACACACACACACACACACACACACATACACTAAAGCCTGTCTTCCAAGACTGTCCCCTTTGTTCTGTCCACAAACACCCCTTGGTTTATCTGGAAGTCTTTATAATGTCCAGCACCGCGTGCCCCACACACCCGCTTGTAATATTGTGAGTCTTTTTTCCGCTCAGCCAGATCACCTCTGTTGTCATTGACAACAGGCCTATGATTTTTTAGAAAGAGGACAGTAGCCCACGGTGGAAGGCCTTGGGTGGTGTCTTGCTGTTGCGAGCTGGGAGCAATGGCTTTGGGCTGATGGCAGTCCTCCCTCCTAGAGTGGGAGCTGCCCTTCTGGTCCTTGTGGAAGTGGTGGGCAGATCCAAGGACAAGTCCCTTGGCTTTCATGTAACAACCATTCAATGCTCCTGAAGCCACTTGAGCAGAGGTCTCTGAATGGCTGCAGGTTAGAGAGAGCAATGACTGAGCAGCTCCTCAGCATTTCCCTGGTGACGTGTCTCCTCCTCTGCCAAGGGTGAACAATGCCCTGTGGCTTTCATTTCTGTTCTCCTTCTCAGAGAAGATCACCAGAGCCTGCAAGGTATAGAAGAGGTACTGAGTGGCTCATGGTGAAGAACCTGAAGGAGAGTAAAATGTTATATTATTACATCTTGTATCCCCAAGCACAAACCTAAAATTTATAATGTGTCCCTTTGTATACTAAGCCAGGAGCAAAATAGACACAAGATCCAGCTAAAACAAAATTTAAATGATTGACATAAACCCAACTCTATATGTAATAAAATTAAATATGAATGGATTAAACAATGTAGTCAGAAAGCAGAGAGTTCAGCTTTGCTTTCCCTACAGACAGCACACTTCGTCTTGTTTTCCTTGGGTCTTATAATACAGCTCAGGCTGAAGTGGATCTTACAATGTAGCCCAGGCAGGTCTTGAACTAATGATCCTCTGGTTTGTGCCTCCTGGGTGCTGGGCTTACAGCTATGTGCCACCACACCTGGTTTCATACTCTAGACTCAAAGACACACAGTGGCTAAAATTCAAAAGATGGAAAGTACATGTCATGTAAGCAGCCACTATAAGGAAGCTGAGATAGTTACACTGGTTCAGAGAAAACAAACCTTAAGAGAAAAAAAAAACATAACGTTTTCCAGCTGTTTTATAATGGGACTGACCCTAGAAAGATGCCGATGAAGAGGATATAAGAAGTGGGGAACCAGGGCTGGAGAGATGGCTCAGAGGTTAAGAGCACTGACTGCTCTTCCAGAGGTCCTGAGTTCAATTCCAAACAACCACATAAGGGCTCTCAACCATCTATAACGAGATCCAGTGCCCTCTTCTGGCCTGCAGGCATACATGCAGGCAGAAAAATGTATATATAACAAATAGATCTTAAAAGGGGGGGAGGGGCAAGTGCTTCCCCATGGCCATCTACCCCATAGCCAGCAGTGCCTCCAGCAGTTTTCCCTGGGTCCCAGGTTTTGCCCAACAAGCCAAGGCTCTTGCTTTCAAAGATTGATCATTGGGCCTCGGCCCTCATAGACACTCCTTCACCTTACAGAGGGCTACAGCTCTCTCTAAAGCCACTGAGATCTGATTCCCCCTCTTTTCAACACTTGGGTGTCCAGTATTCTCTATTCTGCATACTTACAATGGCCTTTCTTCCCACTTGGACTTTAGATGACTCAAAGCGCAGTGTTGTTAAACAAAGGGAAAAAAGAAAGACAATCTCACCTACTAAACCACAGGAAAGAAAAAATTCCATGGATAGATGAAAAGGGGAGAGCTAGAATAGAATTCACAGGCTCACCACAGCAAACAGCAAACCTCTAACATCAATATAGAGGAAGGAAAGAACAAATAACTCTACAAATCAGAAAATCAGCCAACACAATTACAAGAATTGGGAAATCAACCTCAATAAGAACCGTAAGTATAAATGTCCCTAAGTGCCTACTATAGAGAAGAGGATTAGGATGAAAAGATTTTAAAAACAAGATGCAAATATTGCTTGTCTCCAATACATCGCAATGATGAAAACAACCAGAGTCAGGACAGAATACAAATTATTAAACAAGTTCTGTATGGCATAGCCATCTGAAGTATGACAAAGTAGACTTCAAATCAGAACTGATCAGAGGAGATGAAGTGGGACCTTCCATCTTTAAAGGGGAATGATGTATCAAGATGGGACAATTGCAACTTGTACTAAGCATGGTGCTCCCAATTCACTAAAAGAAAATGTTAATGAACATAAAAGGTTAAACAGGCTCTGATAAAAATATAGCTGGTGATTTCAATAACCCACTCTCATGCTTAAATAAGTCGTTCAGGCTAGAAATGAGGATTCTTTAGAATAAGTTATTCCATAGCTCAAATGGACAGCCTCTGAATATCACATCCAACTGTTGCAGAGTAGACATTTTTTCTGTAACCTACTGAAATTTCTCTAAAATCATACTCTCTGTCACAGGAAAGACCTTACCATATCCCCCAAAAAAATCAAAATAAATTTTTGCATCTCACTAAATCATAGTAGGGGAAAAACTAGAATTAGCATGAGAAGATGCAAAACTATAAAAAGTACTAGAGACTGAGAAATACTCCTGAGCGACCAGTGGTCACTAGAGAAATCGGGAAGTAAACTGCAGGTATGTAGAATCAAGCAGGGCATTAGAGCACAGAGCTGTAATCCTAGCACCACATGGGAAGTAGAGTCATCAAGATTAGCAAGAATTCTGCTAGCCCGAACTGCGTAGTGACTTGGAGAGTAGCTTGGTTTGCACAAGACTGTATTTAAAAGCAAAATAAAACAAAATAGAGAATAAATTTCTAGGTTCAAATGAAATTAAAAACTTATCAGCATTTTGGGGTACAGCTAAGGCAGCTCTAAGAGGTCACAGCTATGAATGGCTACAATAAATTAGAAGGATCTCTCATAAATAATCATGTACCTCAAGGTATTAGAAAAAGAATAAGCAGATCCAAATGCACTATACATAAAAAATAGAGATAAGGTGGGCAGTAATGAAACTGAAAAAAGAAAGAATAAAAAGAATCAGGGAAATGGGATTGTTTTTTTAAAGAAAATAAACAAAATTGGGAGACTCTTAGCCAAACCAAATAACAGAAAAGAAGATCCCGACTAATAAAATTAGAGATGAAAACAAAAGCATTGAACTAGATTGCAGCAACATTCAAAGGCTCCTTAGGGAATAGTTTGTAAATTTGCATTACAAAAAATAGCAATCTCCAAAAGAAATGGGTAAATTCCTAGACAGGCATGACCAGAGCATATGAACAACCCAAGAAGTTCTGCACCACACAATGAGACTGAACAGTAACAAAATGTCTCCCAACAAAGGAAGTCAAGACTGGACACATTCACTAACTTCAGCAAAACATTCAAGTATGGCTTTACACCAATGCTCCTCAAATGGTCCCATCAAAAAGAAAGGGAACCAGCACTACCAAACTCATTCTGTGAAGCTGGTATTGCCCTGGTACCAAACCCAGATACAGACAGAAGAAATGTATAATTTCTCTGATAAATATAGATGCAAAACTTCTCAATAAAATATATACAAACTATATTCAGCAGCACAGTAAGAAGATCATACATAATAAAGAATGTCTTCTCTCCACTTTTATTCCAAATTTAGCTAAAGAGCTAACAAGAGAAAGACAAAAGGATGCAAATATAAGTCAAATCACCCATATTTGTAAATGCCATGACATTTTACCTAAGAGACCCTAAAGACTTTACCAAGAAACTGAAATGTGATCAACACTCTAGCAAAGCAGCAGGCTATAAGTGAGTGTAGCTTCCCTACAGATCTATGATAGACTTAGAAAGCAAGAAATCATTGATTCTTCATATTTTTTTCATTCATTTCATTTTAGAGAGTGTTGATTTTGTTTTACTAAGGGGAAAAACAGCAACCATTTAGATAGTTTTCAACAATATCTATGTGTAAACTCAACTAAGGTTCATCTCTACAAGAAAAACTTTAAAACACTGAGAAAAATAATTGAAGAAAATAATTCTAAGATGGAAATACATCCCATGTTCATATTGTCAGAATTAATAGGACGTATCTGTATTATTAAAGCAATCTACAGGATAAATGCTGTCCTCACCAAAATCTCAACATTCTTCACCAGAACACTGAAGAAAAAAAAAATCCTGAAATGCATAAAGAAGCACAAAAGGCTTCAAATAGCCAAGCAATGCTGATCAGACAGATCCCAAATTATACTGCAAAGACATAGTAACAAAATCATCATAGGACTTGCCCAAGTCCAGCCAGTCAGACCAATGAATAGCAAGAGTGTTCCCAAATAAATACACACAGTGAAAGCCACCAAACTTTCAACAAAAGGTCTCAAAGATACACATTGGAGAAAAGATAGCCTCTTGGGTAAATGGCAGTTAGAAAGCTTTTTTCACATTCAGAATGATAAACCAGTAATAAACTTTCAAGTAGCTACAGGGAAACACAAAGACATCACTTCAAGACATAGGCGCAATCAAAGACTCTCCAAAAAGAACTCCAGTAGATTAGGGGAAACAGTTTCCTTAACTGCTAAATGGGCTCACATGGAATTTAAAAGCACAGGAAATAATCACAAGAGTGACAAAGATACATTAATCTCTCAAATACATACATAGATGCAAATATTAATACCAAAATCCCAATCAATCAAAAATGGGGCAATAAAATGAATAGATAGTCCTCAAAGGAAGAAAGGCAAATGGCCCATAAATACTTGAAAGGGGTCTGACATCCTTAGCCACCATGGAAATGCAATTTAAAACTGCTTTTATTCCATCTTTCCAAAATCAGATTGGTCACAATCAGGACTAACAGAAGAACAAATGCTGGAGAGGATGTGGAGAACTGGGAGCCTTATTCACAGCGTGAGAATGTGAACTGATGAGCCACCATGGGGATGAGTATGGAGGGTCCTCACAAAAGGAAAAATGGTTCTACCTTATGTCTCAGCTCTCCCACCCATGGGTGTGTAACCAGACGGACAAAGGGGACACGTGCACTTCCAGTTTTGTTGCTGCACTCTTCACAGGAGCCAACATGTAGGAGCTGCTAGATGCCCACCGACTTATGGATGCATAAAGAAAGTGTGGCTTGTATACACAATGCATTTTTTTCAGCTATAAAAAGAGTTACACAACATACAGGAGCATAGAAAGAACTACAGATCATCATGGTAAGCCAAATCCAGACTCAGAAAGGTAACTATGGTATGTTTCCTCTCCTGTGCAGAATGTAAGCTTAAATATATCTACTTACATTCAGAGGGCATGAAGCTAGAAGGGGCTATGGTGGAGGAAGTTTTCAACGGAGGGGAGAGAGGATGAAGTGAATAGGGGAATGAAGTATTTTTACTTTCTCTCTTGCAGAGTCTAGATTTAAGTACACGTGTCAAGATACAGACACAGACATATGTAAACAAACACACATAGACACACACACACACACACACACACACACCGCCCAGACAAACAAACACACAGACGCAGGACCTGGAAGTAGAGGGAAGCTATTCAGGACCGTGGAGACATGGCGAGGAGTGACAGGAGAGGGAAGTGGGGGCTGTGAATAAACGCAAGACAATGATGTATGTATGGAAATGTCATGAAACCCAATATTTCATACACTAAGGACACATTTTAAAACAAGATCTTTAACTTAAAGGGAAAAATGTATGAAAACCAATCCAACTTATACTGGTTGAATTTCCTCTTAACTAGACTTTAAGCCAAGAGACAGAGATGAATCAGGCAGATAGGACCACACATTCCTGAACACACGGCCTTCTTGGCCTCCCCCTGCACGGAGCAGAATAAGGTTACTGAAATACATCTGCCATGTGTCATATGCTTGTGAGGCAAACACTTCCTGGTCTGCTGTACATATGTCTTCTATTCGATTTGCACCACCCACCAAGAGGAACTGTAGCGGCTCACTGTGTAGTCCATAGCAAGAAGACGGGAACCCAGGGTCCTCACTGGCCCCTCTACCAGCTCAAACCACACCAGGAGTGTGAGCCGGATAGCTGTCTTGCAGTCATTCTCTTGCAACAACCCACACAAGACTAAAATGGAGATGGGTAAGTTTCAGGGTCACCATTAGGTCATGTGCATGAAGCAGTATGCAGCCGTCACAGCCTGGTGTCACTGAGGATCTCAGAGGCAGTCCTCCACCCTACCTCTAAGCAAGGTGCACACCTAGACAACAGCCAAGCGACAACAGTCTCTAATCAGCTCCTCTGTTGCTATGCTACGACCTCGAGGCAGAAAGTCATGGAGACATCTTGGAGGACACCGAATGTGGCTGATGTGACTGATGTCTTGGGACACTCGAGAATGTTCCTGTATTGTTTATGCTAAAAGAACTTGTATTTTTATTTCATAGCACAGAGATGACCTTTGACATGTTGAGTCACTGGTGAGCTTCCTGAATTAGCCCCTCGAGGCCTGCTGCCCCAGCAATTTGCCATTTGTCTTCTTTCAGATGACAATGTGGCTTTCTTACCCTGTAAATCTTAAGCACATAAATACCTTTCTACCCACATTGCAACCTTACTCACACGTGATCCACCAGTAGATTCTGCTCAGAAAGACCCTGTGGTGACAATCAGAGCACAGCAGTTCAGCCCTGGTGACTTTGCTGCTGCTGAAAGTCCCTTGGGGGCCCATCCTCCCTGAATCAAGTCAACTGTATGGAATGATCCCAATGTGCCAGCTCATTGTGAGGGTGTCCCTTCCCATGTAAACCTCCAACATTTGTAAGACAAGTGACATTGTTGTTAGGCTACAGGGGCTGTCCCCCAGGTCACATGTTCAGAGATACAGCTTTCTCAACAATACTCAAAGAAACTAACATTTTCTAGGCCTGGCTAGAAAAGCTCAGGATGCTGTGGACAAAGAGAGCACTTGCTGAGTTCAGAGCAAAAAGCCAAGCTGATTTGTCTTCATTATCAGCATGGCTGGACTTTGAGTCTCCGTGGAAACACACCTCTGGGTATGTCTGAGGTCGTTTACAGTTCCAGCAGGGAGAAGTCCCACTCTCTGTGTGGGCATTTCCAGCCTGTGATCTGGGGCTCTGGGTTGAATGTGGAGGAGAAAATGAGTTGGACACCAGCGTTCAGTCTTCTCTGGTTTCTCCCTACAAAGTCAATGTGACCGGCGTCTTGTGTTTCTGTGCCATGACTTCCCCCATGATGTACTGTACTTCAGACTGAGCCAAAGTAAACCCTCCCTTCTTTAGGAAGGTATTTTGTCAAACGGTGAGAAAAGTAGCTAATACACAGCCAGCTTCGTTTCCAACCCCAACAAGAAGTTGTAATTTTTAAATGACTTTCAGGCTCAAGTCAGCAATAAATATGACAGAAACGTTAAAATCCCAAGTATACAAATGCCTTCCTGAGTTCAGGAATACCGTCTTTAAATGAAACAACCGTTTGGCACTTCTTAGGACTTTGGGTTTACTTGTTGTTGGGGGTACAAAATAGTCACATGTTTTTATTATTTCCTGCCAATAAATTTACAACCAGACAAACTGAGGACAAGAGCAGTTGAAATCAATTTAAATCTGCATGCAAGCATTTTAAGTATTTCCAAGTACTCACAGTAAGCCTAATCACTTTGGTGACAAGTCTCCTTCACTAGAACAAAGAAGTCTTTGGTGGTGGCTTGTGGATAGCCCTGGGGTTCTGAGCAGACAAGAGTGACTTGGATTCAGAGGTGGTGGTTGGTGGAAGGAAATGGGGAAGGCTTACTGCTAGAGCTGATGTTTTAATTAATCGGGGCCTTCAGGAAGGTCATTCCAATTGAAGAGAGTGACATTCAAAACCCAGGGACACATACATGTGGGTTTGAGAAGTGGGTGGGAGGTCTTCCTTGGCAAAAGGAAGAGGTAGGTAAGACCACAGTGGGAGCTGGGACCAAGCCATTTTCTGATGATTGCTTGATTTCCTTAGGATCACCTTCCAAAAAAGAGCCATGCGAGGAAACTTTAAATAAGGCCTTCTAGGCAGGGCTACTAGTTGACTTTTCTTCTCTGCCTGTAAGTAATTATGCACTCGGAATGTATAGCCCAGAGGACTGAGGCAGAGGGAGTGGAGTTGGGAACCCAGACTTCTCATGCCAAACTCTGTGAGTGGTTCTGGGGTAAGCTACCGGGTCACAGGTGTTAGGGCTTGCGTGTTTCAGACAATGGCTAGACGGTCAAGGAAGGGCCAGACTTAAAAGGTAGTCCCACAAGATTACAATGGAGCTGAAAAGTTCCTGCTGGATAGCGCCGTTGTAGCCTTTATACAGACTGAATGCCATGCATTCGTCACACGCTTGTGCTGCAGTGGGTGAGAAAAAATGAACAAGCCCTACAATCCTTGCTCTGCTATAAAACACAGCACACACAACTCTTGGCGGTGTGTAACACTCAACAGACACTGTGTTGATGGTTTCTGTGCCTGCTGTGTTTTTAGTATTTTAGAGTAGATTTCTACTTATTAAGTTAGTATAAGAAAGGTTTGTCTTAGGTAGCAGTAACCTGTACATTGTGCTTTGAATGTATTTCTTGACCTCATCAAAGGCCCAGTCCAGGGACTCACTTGTGCTGTCTAGATTTTTTGGTACCCTGGATCTATGTTTTCACCATAACACATTTTTCATAAGATCTTGTCATCGAGCGACACATGGATGCTCAGAAGAAAGCAACAGAGAAAGGATCTAGCCAAACAGGTGTGTGAATAACTTTCTAAAGGCATCGGTCCTGGGCAAGCCTGCCCAGCTAGATGCTCTGGGACCAGCTCTCAGGTATAGAGCAATGGCCTCTGAGGCAGTTGAGAGCCAACACTTCAGGGTGGCTGGAAGCAGATGCCCGGTATCCACAGAGGGGCTGCACAGAAGAAAGCTGGTAGTCTCGAAGTGATACACCAGGTTTAGCTTCCACCTTAGCAGGAGTCACCGGCACATGGTGCTGGTGTTAGGGTGCCCAGTACCAACACTGCTCTACACCAGCCACAGACTCAGTCAGGGAAAATGAAGCACCCAAATGTTTAGGATATCATCTGCCTTCCAGTATGGTTTCCCTACAGATGTAACTAACCCACAACCTCATTCAGCTTCTCTCCCTGCTCTGAGCTTCACCAATGATTCCCTTGTCAAACAAGCCCCCAAAGAACCCCCAAAAATGAAGGCCCAGAAACCCCTGAGTGGTTTCTATGCCTTCCAAAGAAACAAGTCTGCAGTTGGCTGGGGAAGTCAACCTCACTCCATCTTGCTTGAGTCTGCAACCATTCCCTGTGATTTCCATCCAGGTGTGTATGAACATGTATGAGTGTGGGGGCTGTTTCTCATTTTTTTTCAAGTATTGAACCACTGAACTTAAAGTGCGGGGCTAGGATTTTGAAAAGTAATGCTCACCTGAATGCTGTGAACCTCTGTGGTCCACTTCCTGTGGCTGACCTTGAATCCGGCTCACCCCAACAGCGTAGCCTTATCATGAATTACCTCCCCGACATAACAATGTTTCTATGCATTCATGGCTCTGTTTGTCTCCCATAAATCAACTTCAGTCCTATTTAATTGTCCCTGGGCAATTTTAAACAAGCAACATTTTTAATGAGGCAGAGAATGCACAGGGAGCAGCAAACAGGGTCCATTGTGGGTCACTTTGTATATTTTTTAAAGCCAGGCGTTCCTGAGATAAGTCACATATTACCCAGATCTGGAGGCTTGGCCAAAAGCCTTTCCCATTGCATGGCCAGTGAGACCCTCAGCCATCAGCTGAGCTGCTTTTTATCAGTGGCCTTGAAGTATGTCAGTTATTATAAACATACATGATGAATGAGTGTTGTGGTTATGTGTGGAATCCAGTCACCTTGGCTTGAGCTGTGAAAATGCCAGGGCTACGGATATGGGATGGAAAGCCATTCTTACCACAGGAGCCCAAGTCCTTGGTGTTTGAGCATCATTAATTTTTAGAGTTTTTCTTGTAATCCATGAAGCTCTCCATCTGGTTTTTAGGTTAATGCGATGGCTCAGTGAGACAATCCCCATGCCACTCTTATTGTAAGAATAAGTCCTGTGCTCTTGCTCAAAGGAAGGCCTTGTTTTGCTGTCCCCAAATCACCAGAGCCACAGGACACTTAGGAAGTCTTGACCCTCAAGGACCTGTGCTGGTGAGATAACATTCAGCTGGACTGTATTGAGGGCAAAGCAGTAGAGTCTGGATCCAAGTAGGGCTAAGTACAGACTCAAGGACCAGTCTTAGCAGTGGGCTGAGGGGCCAGTGCACAATTCTGCAGGTGTTCAAAGTGGGGCTGTGGGAGAACAAGGTAAGGAAGAAGTAGTGTTTAGACACCAGGTCTGGAGAGTCCTAAAAGGCAGGTGGACAGTAGGGTCATAAGGAAACAAATGGAGCCCTGAGGCTGTCTGGAAACCTTATTATTACAGTTTATTTTTAGGACCTTCTCATGGTCCCTGAAATGGGAGTAGGTAAAAGAGAAAGAAGAAGCCTATGCCTTCCCATAGCCAACCCCTGCCAGCACTGTTGCCTCTCTCCTTCTTCTTTCTTCTCCTCCTCCTCCTCTTATTCCTTTTTAAATTTTTCATTTACCCAGATACCAGACTGAGTCATGAACAAATGTATCTCATTTATTGTGTATTACACAGGCTTATGTAACTAAAACAAAACAAAATACTGAGAGTTGTAACATTTACCTAAATTGTGCTAGTATTAATAAAAACTCAGGAATCATAAATTGAAATTAAAAACTTGATAATTCCAAGGAATAACAGAGGGACAGAAGAAAATCAAAATTAAAGGACTATTCTATTGCTACAAACATCATAATTCTTTGCTTTTATTTTGACTCTTTAAAACTTTTCTTAAAGTATAAATATTATCCCAAAATTTATAAGATTAATATATTTATTTATTTAAACTTTCTGTTGTAATATTAATGATCATATAGAGTACTAATTCTAGAGATGAACTTCATCTATCTTACGGTACGTA
This sequence comes from Microtus ochrogaster, assembly GCF_000317375.1. Classification (NCBI taxonomy): domain Eukaryota; kingdom Metazoa; phylum Chordata; class Mammalia; order Rodentia; family Cricetidae; genus Microtus; species Microtus ochrogaster. The sequence goes on from NW_004949099.1 coordinate 31,540,729, forward strand.
ATTTCAGGCTTGAGTCTGTAACGGCGTAAATGAATGCACACAGATTGTAAAAAATATATACAGCTTTAATGGGGAAATAGACTTACAGTACCACGGTCCCGGGGGAGAACAAGAAACAGAAGGGGTGGTTGGGTACACGCCCTGCCCGGCAGATTTATAGGTAAACATTAGCCCGAGGCGAACACGCCCCCAATGGGCTGGACTTGGACTTATCCCTACGTGAGTCTAAAGGAGATAACTAGGAATTAAGCTTGTGTAACCCCTGATGTATTTAATAGATTATAGTTCTACAACCTCTGTGAGATCTGCTGCATAAAACATTTAAAATGTTTAAGTTTTTTGCAGTGAACCATGACCATTCCTAACAGCAACCTTTGAAGTCTCCAAAAGGATATTGAGGATCCACAATGATAAATCCATCTGGATTGTGGTAACACCACAAAGCTGACAAACACTACCCAAAGATCAACTTTGGACTACAGACTGCTCAAGACAACTTCAAAGCAGTTAGCTAACATGGTCCATTCTTGTAGGCTGCTCGAGTATGAACATGAGATAAGTATTGCACTTTCTCATCACACCAAGAATGGACAACACTTAGCTCTCCCAGGACTGGATCTTTATCTCAATTTTTTTCAGGGTGCCTAAAGATGCCATCACCACCAGACAACAGGAAGAAAGTTTAAGAACACAATACCCACATTTCCAATAGGTAAGGTGGATGATTTTTGTTGTTTGATGAATTTTTATCATTATTTAGGGGGTTTGTTACAAGTTGTCTTGGTCATGGTCAGGGAGGAAAAAAAATAGATTCAGGGATCTCATTCTGAAAAGATAAAGAGGGGGATATAGAAATGATAGGATAAAAGGGTAAATTGTTGAATCTACTTTCAAACTGAAAAAAGCAAATACTAGTCTCAAATATTTTATATTGGTATGGATTTTTGTATATTGATACAAATTTAAGGTTATTTTTGTTATACTGTATATAGGCTTCTACTCTTGTTTAAGATATTTTTGTACATTGATACAAACTTAATATTATTTTTGTTACAATATATTATGTTTTTATTTCTTGTTTAAGGTATTGTACCTATGTGGATCATTTTAAAATGTAATTAAAGTACTAGTTCTTAAAAGCTATTTAGGATAATAAAGAAAAACAGGTTAGCAGTTAGACATCTATAACAATCAAACTTATAGTCATGTTAGATATGTGTTCATGGTCAAACAGAGACATTTTAAGTAGGCAGATGGTCTTCAAATACTTCAAAGACCTACAAAATATGGCATTTAAAATGGTTTAGTAACATAAGGCTTTTCATGACAGTGAGACATGTCTGTTCCTGGCAGTACCAATTTACTTCAAAAGAGGATATTAGAGTTTGCTTAAATTTGTGGCAAAGTTAGACACTGGGCAAAGAAACTGTCCTTGCCTTGACTGCTGACAGAATGCTGTCCAAATTGGGCAAAAGAAGGCAACTGCCATACTTTACCAAGACAAGATAGAATAGCCCTTCAAAATTTCCTGCCTCACAGAAAAGCTTATCATATATTCTAAGTCTGTAGGTCAAAGATGGATGCCCCAAAGTTACAGAGGAACCTTAGATTGACTGTCCAGGCAGACAAATGTCTCTGTCATTTCTTAGTTTTGGAAGTTGCTTGCTCTGCACTTCCTGTTTATTCAGGTAACATTATATCCTTTTGGGATCTCTGATGGGCTTGAAGATTGGGTAGTTATAATTAGTTTTCCATAGTTTTAATAAAAAGTAAATCTGGCACAAAACTTTGGACTCACCAAGATAAGATAGATAAGGGAGCATTCTCTTTGATTTTGCTTAATACTGATAGACTGGATACTATGAGTGTATTTCTTACTTGATAATTGTTCTTATTGAATATTGTATTACTATGTTAGCCTTAAAACCCTTCCTTTTTATTTAGACCAAAAGGAAGAAATGTTGCAGGATATTTGTTAACATTGTCAATCTACTGTGTCAATAAAGACACCTTGAATCAAGGACAGAGTCAGCAGTTGGCTGACAGGGATTAGTCATAGAGAGGTTGGAGGACTGAGGAAGTCTGATAGAGATGGGAAGAGAGAAGGAGGGACTGAGAAGGGTTTCTGAGGCTTTGGCATCAGAAAAAACATGGAGAGTATGGTCAGCCAATTGCCCCTCTGCTATTCCTTGGAATTATCAGGATTTTATCTCAATTTCTGACTCATGAATTCTTATTGAGACTAGCACAAATTAGGTATATGTTACAGAAAGTAGTTAATTTATTTTTAAATGATTTAATTTGATCATCACAGTCCTGGGTTTCAGTCCATCATCAAGGAACCTCATGGCTTTGAACTCTGGTTTTGGTGCACATTACTAACATGTGGTAACTGAATGGCTGACCTCATGGCCAGAAAAGGGAGGCAGGGGAAGATTGGCATATCATAGTCCCTTAAAGGCATATCCCCACGACCCAAGGACTTCCCATAAAACTCTATTTACTTTGGGTCTACAACACCCATAGAGCCATCACAGGGACAAACCTCAGAATAATTATATGAAACCCCATGCAGTCAAGGGTCTTAACAACTTGTCTAAGAACCCTCTGCCCCTGATACCAGTCCAGGCCCATTTCAGAAAAACCTGTTTCAGAGCATTGATGGTCCCTATCACGGGTAAAGAACATCAGATCTGAGCCTCCTGAGATCGCCTCTTCCTGCCTCGGCAGCTCATTCAGCTTCAACAGGCTCTCCTTTCCAAATTCAGAGATAGTAACAACATGGTTTGAAATGAGTATTCCACAATCAAATGTGGTCAGTTAGGCTCCTGGCTATGACCTGGGCAAGGTACAGAACCTATTTTGCACAAGCGCAGTTAGTGAAAGGTCCTTACCTTGGTCAGGTAACAGCAAGTCTAAAGGATGCTCTAAGTGGTCCTTCCTTGTGGTCTTCTATCCCGTTTCTTACATTCTCCTCCTCCATGAGACCTGTGGGAAGCTCAGAGCAGGTTCCTGTCAACCTCTAGGTTCCTGATTATGTCACAGCTCTTCACAGAAGACCCAAGGACACAGGGACAAGTTAGAAGCATGCACAGGAATCCAGGAAACTGTTAGTTTGGTCTTTAAGACTTGTTTTTCTGCCAAGCTAAGTAATCTTTGCAGGTCCTGTAATATGTTAACATTCAAGGGGACGTTTATGAACTGCCTGGATCCATTTTTAGTAAGACCTCCTGATACAGATTCAAGGCTCCAGTAGAAGCCCCTCATTAGACAGTGAACGCTACTGCCAAACAAGAAGGAACAAGCAAAGGACAGTGCTTCACCACTTTGAAGTTTATCTGCCTAAAAATAAAGGGTACAGCTTTCAAACAAGACATCAACTCATTCAATGTGTGTGTGTGTGTGTGTGTGTGTGTGTGTGTGTGTGTGTGTGTGTTATTTTGAGATGGGATTTTGCTGTGTAGCTCTGGCTGTGCTATAACTCACTTTGTACATCAGGCTAGCCTTGAACTCAGAAATCTGCCTGCCTCTGTCTCCCTAGCACTGGGATTCAAGGTGTGTGCCACTATATTTGGCAACTCATTAAACATTTCAGAACTTCAGTCAAAATACAAAATGTTCTAAATTAGTATCTCCTCCATAAAGGATTCTATACACACACATGCACACACACACACACACACACACACACACACACACACACACACACACACAGTCACCAGAATAACCTAACATCTGGACTTAGGGTATATGCAAAATTTTCAGGAATGAATAAGATCCCAAATTCTTCTGTTTGGAAGCTCTCAGAAAGCAAGGCCCTTAGAAATTAATTCAATCAGGTCATTGAATTTGTGTATAGTTTTACTGTACTAAAAAAGTCAGACAAAGCCATGGTAGAGGACCAAGCAAAGGCAGGCTGAGAATCATGTGGGCTCTTGGCCATGCTAGGTACCAAAGCAGGACGGACTCATGGTTCAGTTAGACAGGGAGTGCATCTTGCTTCAACAGCTCTGCAAATCTCTGCCCCTGCACTTCCCATTCTCTGTACTGCACCGGAAGCCTTGGGTAGAGGGGCCAGTGAGAGGTGGGTGGCACTGGGGCTGAGCTGTCATAGAGCATGTAACACACACCTCAAGGGCTTTACTTGTGAAGTCTTATGGGTGATGTATCTTTGATAAAACGTTGGGGCATCTTCAACACTCAAGTGAATCCTACTCTTTGTTTGCGCAGGTAGAAATCTATAGCAAACACAGAGGGTTAAAAGGCAGGTGCCTGGCAGAGTCAAAGGAAACAAGTAGATCCCAGGAACTGCCCAGAACACAGAAGGAAGCACCAGAGAGAATGCAAAAGAACTAGAACGATGCTAACAATGAGATCTACTTGCCTGATCCCACACCCCATCACTGCATGCCTCCACTTATGCTCAGAAGCAAAGAGAAGCAAAGATGATAATGAGACTCCTGCTATCCTAGAAAGCCTGCTGGAGGCTGAAGAACAAAGGGTATTTCCATTTTATTTTTTTTTTCTTTTTTTTTTATTATTCTTTTTTTTTTATTGAGAAAAGGAAAAAAAACAAGTTTCCACCTCCTCCCA
>NW_004949099.1:31546594-31550280 GCF_000317375.1 Microtus ochrogaster
TCCAAAGTGGTTGCACAAGTTTGCATTCCCACCAGCAATGGATGAGGGAACCCCTTCCTCCACAACCTCTCCAGCAAAGGCTATCATTGGAAAATAAAAATGCAGGGGTTTGGTCCATTTCAATGACCCTGGGCTTTCAGAACTGCAGAAAGATCCTCAGCCAGTCAATCTTTCCAAACAGACAAGTGGCCGAGTGACCCCAGGGACATTGTTGTGCTGTCCTGCCACAGGGTCCCTGGGCCAGATACAAGCTTACTCCACCACACCAGTTCCTTGAGGGTGGGCCCTGGGAGCCGCAGTGAGCTGGAGAGGAAGATCTGTCAGCACGGCAACTGCTCTCCGCTGGTCACTGTGCTCCCTGACCCAGCGTTCTGTCAGGACTTACCACACATAGATAAATACGTGACCATTTCGAGAATCAGAGAGCCCTCTCTCCAGTGAAAATTATATATCCTAAATGATTAATTTATGTCTTTAATAAACATTTGTTGTACACATGGAATCCCTCCTGTTAAGATCAAAATCTACTGCACAGGTCAAGTTGGACAGGGAAAAAAGCCCGTGAGGCCTCAACCCTACAAAAAGACTATAGGCAACTGAGTAAAGCCGGAAGCAGGATTGGTGGTCTTTCCAGGGAAGAACGCATGCATTGGTTGTCCAGTGCCACAGGGTCAGCCCTGAAAACATACAAGTAACATTATATAGTCTCAGCAGTCTATAATTGTGTGTGTGTGTGTGTGTGTGTGTGTGTGTGTGTGTGTATGAAAACAATTTTTTTCCACAAATTGGAAGGAGAGTGGGGATTGGCATACGGGAAGGAGGGTTTGGAGGTAGAAAAGGGAAAGGAGAAATGTTGCAACTAAATTACAATCTCAAAAAAATCAAAAATAAACTAATGAAAATACACATAAATAATTGCAAGGAAATCAGTTTATGGAGTACTGGGCAACAGAAATTGCTGCAGAGAGGTCCGAGGAGTCCCTTTGAGTGTCAGGCATGCGCAAAGAGAGGCTAGATGAGAGTCCTAGGGAGGTGATACACAGTCAGGCTTAAATATCTGACAAGTTCTCTGGGCAAAAGATGCCACTGCAGAGATCCCATGGGTGTAAACATATATTCTGTTGTCTATAACTCAAGAATGAGAGGGGCTGCTGCTGATAATTGACTCAAACAATGACCATAATCTTTCTTATCAGCATGGGCCACGTGCTCACACTTCATCTACATACGCTCAGGCATTGGAGAACTGTCCCGCACCTGCCATACTGGCAGTGCCGGAAAACCTGTGCTGATGGAGTCCAGGTTACCCCCAGGTGAGGTACTCTTAGCATCTCCATGCTTCAAGCCTGGTTTCTTCTTCTGTGTGCTTTGCCATCCTTCCCACCAGCTTCACTCCAGAGCTGTCCTCGGTGGTCTTGATAGGATGACCAGTGGATTCCTCCGTGAGCTACAGCATTCCCTACTTGTTCTATGTAGGGAAAGAAGCCACCTTCCCTTCATCCAGCCTGTCTACTCCAGGCTAAGTACAGAGCAGAGGATGCCGCATACAGAAACCTTTGAAGGCAAGTAGACCTCCCCCTCCCCCCGGGCCCTGAGTGGTGACCTGATGTGATGTGGTCCTGTCAGGAGAGGACAAGCAGGGGTCCGGTGTGGGCAAACAGTCACCATGGCCCATAGCTAGGTCTCCCTGATTGCTGAAGCTGAACATGGGCAGAGAATGAGGAAAGTTGAATAACATCAGAGTAGAGGTATACAGGGAGAAAGTATCTGAAGGGCCTTCTTTATTTTTGATTCCCTTATGATGGATTTGAGCTTTGGTTTCCAGGCCGCTAACTGTAGGGTGACATGGATGGTTTCTAACAAGGGGAAACCACAGCAACAACTCAGCCACAGAGTTATGGCAATAATAATGTGGCCACAACGTGTGAGGGGAAGAGAGAAAGAATGTAAGTGCCTCTATTAAATCAGGAACTTCCTGCATCCGAAGCAACACATGGGGCTTTCACGGGAAATGCCCACATGCTTGGGTCTAAGACAGGGGGTGAGTACCCTCTCCACTGTGACATGTCAGAACTCAGGGAGATAAGCATGTCCCCTGGCTATGAACAGCTTTGACACTGAGTTTCAAGTATCCTGGAAACACGTGGTGGGGAGATAAAGGTAGAGTCTATGGAGTCGGGGTTAACAATGCCCTCTTGAGGGTCATCAGTTTGGGTCAAGTAGCATTTAGAACACCAAGGCCAAAGGTCGAGAATTCCCCAGCTCCTGGGGGAGTTGAGATAACATGGCTTCTCCTCTAACCCTGCTAGGCACAGTAGGTTTCTGATCACAGGCTTAGCAGGGACGCCAGGATCTCATTCATGACTCCAATAAAATGTGACCTCAGCTGTGAGAGGTGAAAGGGCACAGCCTAAGTGCAGCTGTACGGTGGGAGTCCAAGGTGGCCCTGAGCCATGCCAGGACCCTGGAATGCAAGCACTGTGACTTAGAATCATATCTCCCAGACTGAGGCCTTGAACATCTACAGTGCTGTCTTACTTGCTCCCTGGATGACCCCAACTCTCTGGGGGTTTTGATGAAGGCAGATTCTTTCTTATGCCTCTGAGGGTCCTTATAGCTTCAGCTCTGATTACCATCATTATGACTCCTGTTCACTGATGCTCAACCCACAGAGACCTTCCCCTGCCTATTCAAGGCCTTTCTCTGTGATGCTCTAACTCCTAGTGTCCTCCCGCCCTTGGTTCAGTGGTCATGGCCTCAAAGAAAGGCCTTTCATCTGATCTGAAGCAGTGACCATCCCCAGCATCTTTCCCGTTGTGCTCACAGTGATGCATGTAATGGCCATGAGACCAAAACTCCATGGAAACAGATTCCTTGCCACTCTCAGTGTGTACTTTGAACACTCAGCATTCATGAGTAACACACCACCCAGCTGAGCAAACAGCTCTCTGAAGGAAGGGCCTCCTCTTTGATTTTACTGCCCATGCTATAGAGAGCTCTTCCCAACCTCTGTGTGAGCCCCACCAGCCTTGGGGTCTAAACACAGACAAGAGGTCCACCAACGGCAACCACCTCTCAATAAAAGGAGCTTGCCGTGGTGCTTGGCAAAGGAATGTCCAAGGGCACGTAGCACACATCTCTCGGGCTCCCTGTGCGGCCACTGATGCCATCACCGCAGCCCCTCCCCTAAAGCACCGTCCACTCCCAGTTACCTTCTAAACTCCCTACCTCCAAATACCATCAGCACGTAAATTCTGGGGTACACAGTCTCCCCCACACAGTGTTCCCCAGAGATCCACTCTAGCCTGTTTAATATGTATGGCATACACGGTGGGGCCTGGGCCTGCTGTCTGCCAAATTCTTTACTTTTCAGCACTAGTAGCTAAACACCGTTTATTGAGAACCTGTTAGGTGACAGTCACTGTTCCAGGTCCCTAAGATTTGGTCAAAACTGAGAAATAACTGAGCTGAAAAAGGAAGACAGAAGGAAGATCTGGTCAAGAACAGAAAACAGAGTAAAATAATCTCCACTTGTGAGAAGTATGGAGTAAGCATCCCTAATTCCAAAGTCTAAATGCTGAAACAGCCTTAAAAAAAAATCCAATTTTTTTTTTTTTCGAGACAAGGTTTCTCTGTGGTTTTGGAGCCTGTCCTGGAATTACCTCTGTAGACCAGGCTGGTCTCGA
>NW_004949099.1:31550380-31551599 GCF_000317375.1 Microtus ochrogaster
CACCACCGCCCGGCTAAAAAATCCAATTTTTTTTAGTGCTAACATGATACATAAGTAGAAAACAAAGTACATAACACTTCATTTCATTTGCAAAACTACTTTAAATACTGCAAAAATCAAGCTATGCATATAGGGTATATATAAAAAGAATACATTTCATGTTTAAATTTGGGTTACCTTGTCATGATATCTCATTATGTATGTATGTATGTATGTATGTATGTATTATGCAACTATTCCAAAATCTGAAAAAAAATCTGAAAAAAAAAATCTGAAATCCAAACTTTCTGTTCCCTAGCATTTTGGATAAGTGTGCCATTCTTTCTGGGGAACACCAGCCTTTCCTGTGAATGACAAAGGCATTCTGGGAGGTCTCTGCTGGCAAAGTGTTATCAACAGCTTCCAGGGAAGAACCTGCATGGTCTGGCCAAGGAAAGGAAGAGCTACAGCCCGTAAACTACAGCTGGTGAGTTACAGCCACTGAGTTACAACCAGTGAGCTACAGCCAGTGAGTTACAGCCGGTGAGCTACAGCCAAGAGCTAAGGGAAGCACTTGAGGGCTTGGGTTTGGAGAAGGTATCTGTGTTTTCTGTTGCAGTTGTAATGTATTCTAACTAAAAAACAATAGCAAAATAAATTTAGAACTTCAAGAAAAATGTAACTAATTAACAATAATTAACTTCTTATTGGCATAGGAGACCACTTCCTAAATAGAACCCTAGTAGCACAGACACTGAAAGAAACAATTAATAAATGGGACCCCCTAAATTGAAAAGCTTCTGTGAAGCAAAGGACAAAATGGCAGCCTACAGAATGGGAAAAGATCTTCACCAACACCACATCAGATAGAGGACTGATCTCTAAAATATACAAAGAACTCAAGAAATTGGACAGTAAAAGAACACATAATCAATCCAATTTTAAAAAAGGAGTACAGACTTAAACAGAGAATCTAAAATGGCTGAAAGACACAGAAATGCTCAACATACTTAGTCATCAAAGAAATGCAAATCAAAACAACTGAGATTCCATCTTACACCTGTAAGAATGGCCAAGATCAAAAATACTGATGACTCAGGCCAGCTGGCCTTGGTGAATTCCTGAAAGAACATCCCCATTGTCCCAGAGTGTGGGTGTACCCCTCGCGGTCCTGAGTTCCTTGCTCGTGCTCCCCCTCCTTCTGCTCCTGATTTGGACCTTGAGATTTCTGTCCAGTACT
>NW_004949099.1:31552116-31557048 GCF_000317375.1 Microtus ochrogaster
AGGTTAGGGAACCCTGATGGCTCTTCAAGCTGATGAGGGAGAGGGACTTGATCGGGGGAGGGGGAGGAAAATGGGAGGCGGTGGCGGGGAGGAGGCAGAAATCCTCAATAAATAAATAAATTTAAAAAAAAAACAAAAATACTGATGACAATTTATGCTGGAGAGGTTGTGGGGAAAAGGGAACACTCCTGCATTGCTGGTGGGAGTGCAAGTTGGTATAACCCCTTTGGATGTCAGTGTGGCGATTTGTCAGAAAATTAGGAAACAACCTTCCTTAAGACCTAGCAATACCACTTTTGGGTATATATCCAAAGGATGCTCAATTGTGCCACAAGGACATGTGCTCAGCTATGTTCATAGCAGCTTTGTTTGTCATAGTCAGAACCTGGAAACAACCTAAATGATCCTCAACCAAAGAATGGATAAGAAAAATGTGGTACATTTACACAATGGAGTACTACACAGCAGAAAAAAACTAATAACATCTTGAAATTTGCAGACAAATAGACGGATCTAGAAAACATCATATTGAGTGAGGTAACCTAGACCCAAAAATACAAATATCATATGTACTCATATGATATGTACTCTTTGCTTTTAAAATAAAGCAAAGAAAACCAGCCTACAAATCACAATCCCAGAGAACCTAAACACCAGAGGACCCTAAGAGAAACATACATGGATCTAATCTACATGGGAAGTAGAAAAAGACAAGATCTCCTGAGTAAATTGGGAGCATGGGGACAGTGGTAGAGGGTTGAAGGGGAGGGGAGAGGAAGGGAGTAGAGCAGAGAAGAATGTAGAGCTCAATATAAAATCAATAAAAAAAATAATAATCAACTTCTGTGATCTCCCCAGGTGTGATGGGTGAGGTCATTTGAGTGAAATTCTGTTCTGTAGTGATATTTCATTTGTATTTTAATAAATAAAGCTTGCCTGAGAATCAGAAAAGTAAAACAGCCCCACTGGCCAGCCATTGGCAGCAATGACACATCTTTAATCCCAGTAGCCACACTAGCTTGTCATAGAAACCAGGCTGTAGGGGTGCACACCCTTATTCCCAGCCCTACAGAGGACGAAGACAGCTCTCAGACACAGTCTCATTCTGAGATTCCTGGAGGTAGGGTTGTAGGGGAAATGTGTTACAGTAGTGTTGCAGGGATATCCTGATTTATCGAGAAGCCAAAATACACTTAGAGCTGCAACAGGACAGCTGGGGGGTGGGGGGGTGGTGTAGAGCACCTTAATAGGACAGCTCTAGATGCTGAAGCTGCAATAGAACAGCTCAGCACTGAAGGACAAGTGTCCTATAGGGAAGCCAGGCTACCTGAAGCTGGGGGGCCGTGGGGGATGGTCTCCCCTCACAATATAGGGATCCTGCTCTTCTCCTGGAGAGCCACTACAGCTGAGTTCTGCTCTGTTCCTGTTCCTAGCAGAGCTATCTGTTTCTTCTCTGGTCCAAGATGGTTCTTCTTCTGCTAAAGGGACGTCCCCTGCAGAAATGTAGCAATCTCCTGTGGCTCTGGCGAAAAGTTGTTACTCCCCCACCCCCACCCCTGGCCTTACTTAGCCCCCTTAAGGAGAATCCTAGCAAGGTTCTTCTGTTCTGCTCCCCCTTGCTGAGGCCCCTGAGGGAGCATCTCTGCAAGGCTTTTCATCTCAGTCCCCATGGGACATCCCAGCCAGGTTCTTCTGTTCTGCACAGGTGAATAAAGGTTGTCACCCAAGACTCTTTTGAGAAAGAAATTTATTTGTAAAGGAGGAATCCAGGAGACTGGCTGCCTCTGCCAGGGAGGGTTTAAGGACAGTTCTTAACTGAAGGGGTAGAGATGCTTATATAGGGCTTCTTTTTTTAAAAAAAATTATTTATTTATTAAGGATTTCTGCCTCCTCCCCGCCACTGCCTCCCATATCCCTCCCCCTCCCTCTTCAGCCTGAAGAGCAATCAGGGTTCCCTGACCTGTGGGAAGTCCAAGGACCACCCACCTCAATTCAGGTTTAGTAAGGTGAGCATCCAAATTGCCTAGGCTCCCCCAAAGCCAGTACGTGCAGTAGGATCAAAAACCCATTGCCATTGTTCTTGAGTTCTCAGTAGTCCTCATTGTCCGCTATGTTCAGCAAGTCCGGTTTTATCCCATGCTTTTTCAGACCCAGGCCAGCTGGCCTTGGTGAGTTCCCAATAGAACATCCCCATTGTCTCAGTGTGTGGGTGTACCCCTCGCAGTCCTGAGTTCTTTGCTCGTGCTCCCTCTCCTTCTGCTCCTGCTTTGGACCTTGAGATTTCTGTCCGGTGCTCCAATGTGGGTCTCTGTCTCTGTCTCCCCCTGGACCCAGCAATACCACTCTTGGGAATATACCCAAGAGAGGCCCTATCATACAACAAAAGTATATGTTCAACTATGTTCATAGCAGCATTGTTTGTAATAGCCAGAACCTGGAAACAACCTAGATGCCCTTCAATGGAAGAATGGATGAAGAAAGTATGGAATATATACATATTACAGTACTACTCAGCAGTAAAAAACAAGGACTTCTTGAATTTTGCATACAAATGGATGGAAATAGAAAACACTATCCTGAGTGAGGTAAGCCAGACCCAAAAAGAGGAACATGGGATGTACTCACTCATATTTGGTTTCTAGCCATAAATAAAGGACATTGAGCTTATAATTCGCCATCCTAGAGAAGCTAAATAAGAAGGTGAATCCAAAGACAAACATATAGGCATCCTCCGGAATATATAGAGCTTCTTAGGGGCAGAATTTTCCAAGGGAGACAGGGATTGGTTAGTTTTTCCCTGCTCAGGGAATGGTTAGTTTAGCTGGTCAGGGGCAGAGATGGCTCTGCCTTCATGGTCAAACTGTGTTTCTCTCACTGGTCCTTTTTAGCTTTTTTACTCTAATATTAAAACCAGGACATATTTCTTTCACTGGCTCTGATTCTAGGGACAAAGTGTGTTTCTTTGACACTCATATCAGAGCCAGGGAACATGTCTTTAGTCCTGGGTTCAGGGATAAAGAGGTTTCTCTCCCTGGCCCAGGTCTCAAATACAGAGTGTGTTTCTTTCTCTGACTCTGGGTTCAGAGTCAGGGTGCTCAGGGATTGGTTGGTTTCCTGCTCTAGTTGTCCCTTTTACCTTACAAGGATCGTCATTTCAGACTGAGGTAGAGGTAAGAGACAGTGGCTGGCTGTTTTGCTTTTCTGAACTTCAGGTTGAACCCCAATTTCTGTCTCTGAGTTTTTATTAATCATACTTCACTGTTCTAAATCAGGGGTTCTGAATATATGGGTCCAGGACTGCTGGCAGAAAAAAAAAAAACCTTAGTGGGGTCTTAGAAATTGAGTTTCCTGGCACTGGTCCAGCCTTCTAAATCAGAAAGTCTAAAATCAGTGCCCTATAGGCCCTGCCCCAGGAAGGTTCTGGTGCGGCTGAAGTTTGAGAGGCTCTACTGATTCCCACCTACAGCTAGGCGGCATTGGAGGGATATGCTGGCAGAGGGGAAATCTCAACTGAGGTTGATTGTGCACAGGGCAATAGATCAACAACAGGGGTGGACGTTTCCACCACCCAAGAAAGCAGAGTCAGTGAGGCAATAGAGCAGACCGGTGGGATGAGTGGTACAGCAGAAACTGCACCAGGCCCAAGAAGGAGCCAGGGTCTCATTCAGCTTGACAGCTAGCAGTGAGCATCAAGGCACATAATCTGCTCAGGAGACACTACTTTTGCAAGTTCTAACAAGACTGCACAACAAGGTAAAATAGAGACATAGGTGTGATCTGAGAAGTACCATCTTCCACATGAGTGTTCGGATGCAGAGAACGTCAGAGTGCATCGCAGGAACCAGGGAATTCTTCGCCCTGCAGTGGACAAACCACAAAGCTGGTACTGGTCCCCTTAGTGATGGGCAGAAGTTCTCTGCTTTCTCTTTCCTTACATCAGAACTGACCGTCATCCTTGTGCCTCTGGCGATGGCGTTCTTTCTCTATCCTAAGGTAGTAACCCATGTAATGTCACTGTACATGCTGAAGCCAGAGCAGAGGACGAGGTCCACCAGGGATCACTTCCTGCTGCCCAGTGGCTCCCTTGCCTGGAATGTCATCAAAACCAGAAAGTAAGCAGGACAGGATAGAGATTTTCTGTGGTCTCTGGGGGATGACATGATCTGGGTTCATTAGATATTTCTCCCAGTTTTCAGTCAGAAATAGCTCATAGCACAGAAATTGTCTCATAGCTTCGATAAGCTCCCAGCTTCTAATAATTTTAGCATCTTAAAATAAAAAAGCCACAAAAGAGGGTGACTCAGGTAGCAGTGGCTGTCAAAAAGAAGTGACTTACCAAAAACAAACCATGAGATGAGAAGGCATAAAATTCAAGCTAAGAATCCCTGGGGTCACACTGTGCAGGGGAAACTCATCCATTCATTCACTGTAGAACTGTATGGTGGTGACCTTTGAAAGATTAAGACATGGGTATCCGCTCCATCTCCTCCATGCTAAGGTAGAGCCACGGGAGACATGAAAAACGGTGCAGAGGAAGCCAGCTTCACCAAAATAGCCATAACATGAAAGAGTTATATAAACAACTAGTTCAAGGATCGGGAAAATGTCGTAAAGGCAAATAAAAGAAACATTTGTTCAAGAAAATCTACTAAATCTCAGTTTAAAAAATAAACAATGTGCTTCCGTGCTCCCCTATCCAACCTTCCTTTATCCCAATCATCTTTTTTCCCCAAGTTCCCCCTATCCTCCCCTTCTCCCTTTTCTCTCCCCATCTCCTCTTACCCCCATCCCACCCCACCCCCAAGATCCCAATTTTCTCCCCGGCAATTTTGTCTATTTCCCATAGCCAAGAGGATAACTATATGTTTTTCCTTGAGTTCACCTTCTTATTTAGCTTCTTTAGGTTCACCAATTGTAGACTCCGTGACCCTT
>NW_004949099.1:31557555-31560149 GCF_000317375.1 Microtus ochrogaster
CTAAGGAGGTTGAGCATGACCTTAAGTGTCTTTTGGCCATTTGTACTTCTTCTGTTGATAATTCTCTGTTCAGTTCAGTGCCCCATTTTTTAATTGTGTTAATTAGCATTTTAAAAATCTCTGACATTTGAGCCACAAACCCACAACCAGCTCACTGCAATGGAATTGCAGGTCCTTATAGCCAAAAAAAAAAAAAAAAGCTTTCTTGTCACTGAAGATCATAGTGCAAGATCCTAATTTCATCCCACAATGAGGAAGGTACCATCAATCTTCACTCCACTCCAGCTCCAGCAGAAAGTGCTGTAAGGCTCTCTTCCTAGAGTCCCCACACCTTAAACAGTGAGTACTAAGCTTTGGCTACCTTGTTCCAGACCACTGGAGATGGGAGGCTTAACACCAGGAAAGGTAATAGGAGAAGATCCTATATTTTTGGGGCAGATGTCTCTCCAGGAGTAAAGGGCCATTGTCCCCATCCCCAACTCACTTAGAGTACTGATTCTGCCCCCAGAAAAGTAGGTTTTAATAACCAGGGGATTCTAAGTTCTCCCTAAAAGGAAGAACTTTACATAAGGTTTGAGAAGGTTGGGCCCAAGGTCGGACCCAATGACACTGTTAACAGTGGAGATCTTGGGGGCGGGGGTTAGGAGACAATAAGGATTCCCCATCACTGTAAGACCAGAGAATGAGACAAGCCAACAGGGCCTAAGAGGTATCTATGAAGTAACCCTCAAGGACAGCAGAATGTGCATTTTTCTCCAGTACACATGGAAAGTGTCTTAGAATTTGCCAGCTCCCAATCAAGACACAGCACATGTAAAGAGTTTAAGTCTATATAAAATATTTCCTTGGCTACAGCAAAATGAAAAGAGAAGGCAACAACATCAGGAAAATTGAGAGGTTTACATATATGTGTATAACGGGTGCTGGTGACTGTCAAGGGGACGATGCAATACTAAGTGTCTTCCCTGGGACAAAGAAATTATTGTTGAGGACAGACAGAAGGTGGAACCTCAGAGACAGCAAAAGCAATAGTTTTATCACTTTGGGACAGGGTGGGGGCTTAGGGCTATGAGTCAGGTAAACAGACTCTGGGTTGGATGCTTTATAGGACCCTTAGGTCATCCCCTGTTGGTCCTGTTTAGATAAACACTCCAAGTGCCTTCCCACTGGTTCGCCTTGCATGGTCCTCTGGGAAGCCTAGCTGTCATTAGAAGCAAGCTTTAGCTTCCCACCTATGTATGTATGTTCCTCTAACTCTGCCTCATGGAGAAATACATTATTAAATACCAATGGGTCAGAAGTCACAAAAAAAATTATAAAGATACTTGAAATAAGTGAAAACATAAAGGCAGACAAATGCTTGTGGGACGCAGCTGAGGTGATGTTTTTAAGGGGGGGTTATGGTGATTATAAACTAAAAAATTTTCTCAAATCAGTAAGCTAATATTCCACTCCAAGAAACAAGAGAGAGAGAGAGAGAGAGAGAGAGAGAGAGAGAGAGAGAGAGAGAAGAAAGGAAACCAGAAGGAAGAAATTAAAACATTGACTTTGAACTTCTGGTCTCTATTTTGCTTTTTCTCCATCTTTCCACTTATTTCTTTAGTGAAACTGGATGTTGGTCCTCTGAAAAGGTCAGTGGTGGACACGCCGGCACACAACACCGAGAGCAGATAGCCCCACTACAATTAAATCGAAGAGGTAGGCCTTTTGTTGGCGAGGTCCCTGGCGAATAGGGAACCTGGTCCTGTTCCTGAAGACCCTTCTGAGTGGTAAGAGGGATCTTGGCCTGCGGCAGGAGTCAGGAAATGGAGCAAGGGCATCTTGTAAGTGGAGCCCCTAGCCAGCAGGGAAACCTGATCCAGTTTTAAAAGTCCCATTAGATGGCATCGATAGGAGGAGATGGGCAGGCACCAAGGCAAGAATTCACCCAACAATCTGAAAAACAACATGAAAACACCAGAACCCAATGATCTTACAACAGAAGGACTTGAACACAATAACACAGAAGAAGTGGAAAAAAATTGACTTTATGAAAGCAATAGAATCCCTTAAACAACATGTAAAAAATGCCCTTATAGAAATGCATGGGAAGTATAACAAAAAGTTTCAAGAAATGAGTAAATACGTACATGATACCCTGGGAAACCAAGAAAAAACGATCAAACAGTTAAGGGAAACAGTTCAAGAATTGAAAACTGAAATGGAAGCAAGGAAGAAAACACAAACTGAGGACCAGCTGGATATGGAAAGTCTAGGTCAACGAGCAAAGTCTAAACAAAGGAAACCTCCACAGATACAAAAAAAAAAAAATCAGTGTCCACCTGTGTCTTATCAGATCACCAAGGATTAAAGTTAGAAGGCAACAACAATGCTACCCCCAGAAAGCCGACAAACTCATGAAAACTGAACAGTCAACTACTGAAACACGCCTGGATCAAGGAAGAAATTAAGAAAGAAATTTAAGTCTTCCTTGAATTTAATGAAAATAAAGGGACAACATACTCAAACCTATGGGACACAATGAAAGCAGTGCTAAGAGGAAAGTTCATAGCACTAAGTGCCCACTTAAAGAAAACAGAGAAAGCATACATTGG
>NW_004949099.1:31563043-31580726 GCF_000317375.1 Microtus ochrogaster
CGCTAAACATAGTGGACAATGAAGACTGCTGAGAAGTCAAGAGCAATGGCACTGGGTTTTGATCCTACTGCACATATTGGCTTTGTGGGAGCCTAGGCTGTTTGGATGTTCACCTTACTAGACCTGGAAGGAGGTGGGAGGTCCTTGGACTTCCCACAGGTCAGGGAACCCGGTCTGCTCTTCAGGCTGAGGAGGGAGGGGGAGTTCATTAGGGGAGGGGGAGGGATATGGGAGGCGGTGGCGGGGAAGAGACAGAAATCTTTAAGAAAGAAAGAGAGAAAGAAAGAAAGAAAGAAAGAAAGAAAGAAAGAAAGAAAGAAAGAAAGAAAGAAAGAAAGAAAGAAAGAAAGGAGAACTTCCCCGTATTTTATGAATCCATCAATAGCCAAACCCAGGCATCAAAACATGGCAAACATCACACACAATAAGAAAGATGGATAGCACAAGTTACATATATATGCAAAACTAAAAATATAGTAATCCTAATTCAGCAAGTATATTTTTCACAATATATAGTTATTGTGAATATATATGTATATATATTATATATATAAAGTTAACATGCTTTAATTCTCTTTTCTCATCACTAACCTGGACAAGTACATGGCCATCATTTTGATATATGGTTTCGAATAATTATTTGAGATTATAATACAAATGCCTCATCTTCTTTTTCCCTTTCTTCCCACCATCCCCTCCCATGTACCCCACCTTGTTCTCATTCAAATTCATAACTTCTTTTTCTTTGTCATTACATTTATATCTACTTATTCCCAAATATAAGAATGTAACCTGTTCAGTCTGTATAACATTACTTGTATGCAAATGTTTTCAGACCTGACCACTTGGTGTTGGATAACCCATTGGTGTCCTCTTCTCCAGAGAAGACTCTTCCAGCCAGCATTCCTAGTTGCCTGCTGTTCTTTGTCTACAGTTGAGGCCTCATGAGCTTTCCTCCTTCAGCAGAGCATGTCTGTTGATGTCATCCTTGTTTAGGTCATGTTTGGGCAGCCATGTTGGTGAGATGTCATGGGTTAGCGTCTGACATTTCTAGAGAACACAATGTCACCAGCAATCTTCCTGTTCATCTGGCTCTTACAATCTTTCAGCCTTCTCCTCCACAATGATCCTTGAGCCTTAGGTACAGGAGTTCTGTTGTAGACACATCTGTTGGAGCCAGGCTCCACACCTCTGTATTTTGACTGGTCGTGGTTCTCTGGATTGGCCTCTGTTGCAAAGAGAAGTTTCCTTAAGGAGGAGTGAGAATTACACTTACCTGTGGGCGTAAGGACAAATATTTAGAGCATAGTTAGAGATGGTGCTGGTTTAGCACAGTGACAGTTGTAGGCTCTCCTGCAAGATTTATGACTTCATTCACCCAAGATTGCTGGCTAGGTTTCCAGAACTAAGCACGATTTCCCTCTTGTTGAGCAGGCCAAAATCCAATTGGAGAGCTGTTGGTTATTGCTAAGGTATATGAGCCATTATTGTACCCTTATGGTTATCATGCCATGCTGATCAATGTTGTGGGTCATAGGCAATGTAGTTGGTTAGGTGTATGATTGGGCTTCCATGCTTTGGAAGTTTGAATGGCACCATGAAAGCTAGTCCGGGGGAAGGAGGCTTTCAGGTCAGATCCAGCCCAGGTCCTCTGTGTTCTATGTCCTGAGTACACAGTTGTCTTCAGCCAGCACTAGCAGTGTGTATTCCAATTCTGTGGAGCAACCAAGTACAAAAGCAAAATAGCCTGTGATATTTTGGGAGTTTCTTGATCAGCCCTGACCAAAAACTCAAAAAAGGGCTTCTCCTGCCTGGTGTTAGGTTTTTGTTACGTAGTTAGTCTATGGCTTTTGTGGAGAGCACTGTCAGACCAAATAGAAAATTTTCATTTAAACTATATATGTGTGTATGTCTGTGTGTGTGTGTGTACACACATATATATATACACAGACTTATGTTTATTATAGGTTTTTTAAAAGTATACTTAATATTATAATTTTATGGCTTTTAAAGACTTTTAAAGACCTTACTATTATTTTATCCTCCTCCTTCTATATTTATTTACCTACCACCTCCATAATTAAAGCCCATTTTCCCATTTCTCCTTTAGATGGTTTATACCCTGCTCTTCCCTTTTCTAGTACCACACACACACACACACACACACACACACACACACATTCACATACATACGCGCATGCACACACACACGCACACATATACACACAATGATCCCTTTTTATTTTCCTGATTTCTGTAGTTACTCTAGGTTGTATATTCATATTTTAGGATTCGGATATACTGAATCTGGATTACCTCCTCACTCAGTATAATCTTTTGTAGTTCTGTCCATTTACCTGCAAAGTTCATGATTTCGTTTTTCGTTACAGCTGAATGCATGCGTACTGTATTTTCATTAACAATTCACCGGTTGAAGGACATTTAGATTGTTTCCATTTCCTAGCTTTTCTGAATACAGAAGCAATGAATGTGGCTGAGCAACTGTCTATGGAGTAGGATATCAAGTCGGCTGGGCATATGCCAAGGGGTGGTGTAGTTGGGTCATATGTATATTCATTTTTAGCTTTTTGAGGATTCTCCGTTGATTTCCAGAGTAACTGGACCAGCTTGTAATCTCATCAACAGTGAATGAGGGATCCCATCTCCCCACATCCTCTCCAGCATTTCTGTCTGTTGTTTTGTGGATCTTCAGCATTCTAGTTGGGGTAAAAGGAACTCTCAAGGTTGTTTTGATTTTTATCTCCTTAATCTTATATGCATAATGGCATGTTGTCTGCAAATGGAGGTAGTTTGACTTCTTTACCTGTTTGTATGTCTTTTAGTTTCTTCTTTTGCCTTACTGCTCCAGCTAGTATTTCTAGCACAATGTTGGCAGAATGGAGATAGAGGATGCCCTCTCTCGTTCCTGTTTTCAGTGAATTGGCCTCATTTTTCCCCTCCATTTAGGATGATATTGCCTGTGGGCTTTTCATATACAGCTTTTATTTTGTTGAGATGTGTTCCCTCTAGTCCTACATTCTCTAGAACATTTATCATTAAGGCATGCTGTGTTTTGTCAAAGGCTTTTTTCATATCTATTGAGATGCTCTGGTGATTTTTATAAGTCCATTTATGTTGTCTATTACATTTATTGACCTGTTGAAACATCCCTGCATCTCCAGGATAAAGCCAACTTGCTCGTGTTAGATAATCTTTTAGAAATATGTCTGTATTCTGTAAATATTTTATTAAGCATTTCTTATTCTATGTTCATTAAGGATATTGACCTATCATTTTCCATTCTCTTGTCTCTTTACCTGGGTTGATAGTCAAAAGATATTGGATCATAGAAGGAGTTTGGGAATGTTCCTTATGTATCTATTCTTTTAGTAGCTGAAAGAACTGACTATACATTTTTTCCAAAAGTCTGGTAGAATTGTGCTGTGAGTCCATCTGGCCCGGAACATTTTTTAGCTAGAAGGCTTTTTATTTCAGTCACCTAATTTTTCATGGCTCAGTTTAGATTGTTGACTTCTTCTTGGTTTAAGTCTAGTGGTTTGGCTAAATCTAGAAACTTATTCATTTCTTTTAGGTTCACTAACTTAATGGAATACAGGATGTTTTTAAAGTATTTCCCTGTGATTTTTTTTCCCTTTGGTGCATGTTGTAATGTTTCCCTGTTTGTTTCTGAGTCTATTTATTTAAGTCCGCTCTTTCTTTTGGTTAGCTGGGCCAAGGGCCTGTTGCTTATGTTTATCCTCTCAGAGAATCAACTCTTACCTACGTTGATTCTTTTTGTTGTTTTCTTTGTTTCAATTTCACTAATTTTTGCTCTTATTTTTATTTCCTCTTGCCATCAACAGAATTTGGTTTGTTATTGTTTTTCCAAATTTTTATTTGCATCATTAAGTCATTTATTTGGACTCTTTCTGATTATTTTTTAATGCAATCACTTAGATCTATAAATTTCCTTTGTAAGACATTTATTATATGCCCCAGAGATTAGGTTGTATTGTATTTCCATTTTACTTAGTTCCAGGATTTTTTTTTATTTCTACTTTGACCAATTCATCATTTGACAATGAATCATTTCATCTCCATGTAACTGGGCATTTACTAGAAATTCATTTGCTGCCAATTTTATGTTTTATTGCATTGTAGTCAGATAAGTTAAACAAAGCTGTTTCAATCTTTCTGAATTTGTAAGATTTATTTTATGTCCCGTGTTGTGCTATTTTAGAGACACTACCAAGTATAATGAATATTCTTTGTGTTTGGATGGATACAGTGCAGATCTGTTAAGTCCATTTGATGAATTATATCATTTAATTCTGATATTTCTCTCCGTTAGTTTTTCCTGATGACCTGTTTATTGGACAAAGTAGGGTATTAAAATTACTTACTGCCAGTAGTAGGTATCAATTCATGTCTTTAATTCCACTAGTATATTATTTCTGAAATTGCATGTACCAGAGTTTGGTACATACATGTTTAAAACAGTAATGCCCTCTTGGTTAACTCTTTCTTTAATTAGAATTAAGTGTCTGCCTTTATCTCTTCTGACTACTTTTAATTTGAAGTCTCTTTTGCCAGATATTAAGATAGTGATACCGACATGCTTCCTGGCTTCCCGGTGTCCACTGATTGCAGTGCTTCTGTCTATCCGCTTGATCTAACTCAGTGCCTATCTTTAAAACTAAGCTGTCTTTCTTTCAGATAACAAATAGATGGACTTCCCCCCAGCTTGATCCATTCAGTCAGCCTGTGTCTTTTCATTGGAGAATTATAGTTGCTAAGATTTAAAGTTATTATTGAAAGGTGTGTGTTGATTGTAGCCACTGTATTGTTGATTTTTGTTGTTGTAGTTCTTAGTATGACTTTGTGGTTTAATCATTAAAGTTTTGTATTTTTTCTTCAGACTCTTGGTTATGCTCATTCCTCTTTTTAGTCCTAAATACTGCCTTCTGTGTTTTCTTTATATGTAATACAAAGATATAAGTCAGGTATAAATGAAGGGTTGAGGGACTATTTATATTATAGAAAGTTTTTCATCCTCCTTCAACTACAACAGATAGATTTTCGGGGCATATTAGTATAAGTTATCCATCATGGTCTCTTAGGACTTGGATTGCACTGCTCCATGCTCTTCTGGCTTTCAAAGTTCCTATTGAGACATCAGCAGTTACTCTGAGGGATTTCCCTATTTATGTGACTTGTGTTTTTTCTCTTGCTGCTTTCAATACTCTTTCTTTATTCTGTATACTTTTATGTTTTAACTATAACATGCCGTAGGAAATTTCTTTTCTGGTGTTGTCAATTTGGCATCTTGTTTTTCTTGTTTTGATATGGATATGTCTATATTTTAGTTTAGGAAAGCTTTCTTCCATAATGTTGGTGGAGATCTGCTCTACGCCATTGACCTGGGATTCTTCTCCTGCTACTATTCCTATAATTCAAAGGTTTCGTCTTTTTATAGTGCCTCACATCTCCTGTATGTTTTTTTCACGTGTGCCTGTGTGTGTGTGTGTGTGTGTGTGTGTGTGTGTGTGTGTGTGTGTGTGTGTGTGTGTGTTTCTTATTTCACCAACTCCTCTACTTCATCTCCAGGTCTTGATATTCTAGCTACTGTTTGACTCATTTCACTTGTGAGAATTTCCTTGGAGTTTTCTGGTTCCATTATTGGTATTTTCAGTTCTTTCTTCATTTCTTCTTAAACCCTCATCAATGCTTCTTTTCATTTATTAAATTCAGTTTTCAAATCCTGAATTGTCCTCATTATTTCCATCAATCTTGTTTGTGTTTTCTTGGGCATTACTCAGGTATTTATTCTCTTCTGTCTTCTGTAAATTCCTTGAGTTCTTTGATGAAGCTTATCACTGTTCTTTTTTAATTCTGTGTCTTGAGATTCATCTAGGTAAATCTTATTACAGACATTTCAATAGGACTGGTGTATCTTCGGGGAAGGAGACATTTCCTTAATCTTTCATGCTGTTTGTATTTTTTGTGATGAGTTCTGAGTATTTGGACCTCTCTTGTTAGTTTTTTTTTCTGATATGGACAGATAGTTTGGGGCAAAAGAGAAAGGGTGCGATCCAGTTGGCCCTTAAAGTTAGATATAGCTTAGGTAGAATGAAGTCAGACGAACGCAGGGGACTATTCTGGTGTACAGAATGGGTATTCTGGTCCAGACTTCAAGTTTGGGAGTATATCTGCAGGTTAGGTGGGCTCAAGGAGAAGGTGACCAGGCAGAATTAGTTGGATAGACCCCAGAGAATGATGTACAAGATCTGGCTGGGTGCAGAGCTTGGGTGTGGTGTGGGAGGGGCCTGAAGGTTGAGAACAGACAGATCCAGTCCTGGTGGAAGCCTAGATGTTATTAGAGGCACAACCAGGGACAACTAGACTAGTCCAGACACTGGATATAAGACCTGGGTTAGATCTGGGGAGAGAGGGTAGGTGATCAGGCAGACTCATATGGTTAGACCTTGGAGCTGGATGTCAACTTTTTTTAATTAACTAAATATGATTAAGTATGATTTATTCTCAAATACAAGGTTCATTTCATCTAAATATCAACACATGTTATACTTTATATTAATAGAATAAAGATACAAACTGTAATTTTGTTAATATATAAAGATAAAGGTTTGAAAAATCTAAGAACTTTCATGATTAAAGGGGGAAGGAGAGAGATTAATGCACTAGGAAGAGAAGGGAACTTTCTCAAGCTGATGAAGTTCATCTGTAAAAAGCCTTGATCCAGCATCAAGGCTTAATGACCCTGAGAAACGAAGCGTGTTTTTCTTAAATTCAGGCGACAAGGCAGAGAGATATTTCTATTATATGTCAATTCAGCATTACACTGAGCTGTTTAAAATGAAGGAAAGAAGGAGGAAGGGAGGAAGGAGAGAGGGAGGAGGGAGAGAGGTGGGAGGAGCCAAGAGCATCTGTCTCATGGCCGGGCTTCCTGGATAACACTGAGTGTAGGCAGGACAGACAGGGTGCTTCGGGAGCTCTCAGGTCTGAGTTCCGAGGCTTCAAAGTGTTTATCTTAAGTGGCTTAACTTCTCCGAGTCTCTGGAGAAGTTAATGTCTATTCCATGGAGTTGTCACCATAGGTCCCATGTCTCTAAAGTGTTTAGTGCAGCACATGGAGAATGATGAGCCTTGGAAGTGGATAACCATTTAACTGAATGCCTGCCATTAGCGTTATTAGTTCCATAGACAAGAACAGAATATAAAGTCTTTGGACACCAAATCTATGTGTAGGCTGCAGTCGCTCATTCCTTAGGATATATATGACCACACATACTTTTTCTTATTTTTGTTTTGTTTGAGCTTTATTTTTCAAGTTTTGATAACAGCTATTTTCATATTTGTCCATCTTTTATTATTCCTTTTATTTTTGAGATTATAATATACATTATTGCTTTCTTTCCTTCCTCCAATCCTCCCATAGGCTCTCCTTGCTCTCTTTCAAATCTGTGGTCTCTTTCTCATTAATTGTTGTTACGTGTGTGTGTGCACGCACATGTGCGTACGTGTGTGTATATATATACACATATACACACATATATATACATATATAATCCTAAATATATCCTGCTTAGATTCACTGATTGGATTTCAATGTCATTCTAAAGCTTCTCCAGTGTCTCTCTACTCTTTCTACAAAGCATGTCTAAGCCTAGTCCTCAGTGTTGTTAGAACTCTATAACAGCACACTAGAGATTGACTTCTGGTGCAGTATGCAAAGGATCTTGGTAGCCAAAGGTCATCTGTGCCTCCTGTTGACATGAGTATCCAGGTCTGGGAAGCTGTCATCAGGGTACAACACTGGTGTGCTCTTGAGTATCCAAGTGAGTTACTTCCTGCCTCCCTGTGGGGACCACTGGCCTAGAGAGGCTTGGAGATTGAAGTGGGACCCCTGTGGGAGTCTCTGACCCCATCTCAGTTTGGAGATGCCATCTATGTATAACTATGGGTAGTCTAGGGTTTGTAACTGAAAAATTTCATAAGTTGTGGCTCTGGGCCGGGCAGTGGTGGCGCACGCCTTTAATCCCAGTACTCAGAAGGCAGAGGCAGGTGGATCTGTGAGTTCGAGGCCAGCCTGGTCTACAAGAGCTAGATCCGGGACAGGCTCCAAAGCTACAGAGAAACCCTGTCTTGAAAAAACAAAAACAACAACAAAAATAAATAAATAAAGCTGTGTTTCTGACTCCGACGGAAGTTGCTGCTTGAGAAACTTCACTAGGGCTGTCTTCGGAGCCGACAGCAGTGAGTCTATTGTGTGTCCCTCTTAGAGGAAGCAATCCCACAAGTACAAACAGGCTGCTCGGTGAAACACAGATGGCAGCTTCAAGTGATGGTGATGAAGCCGTCATCAACTGGAGGTCAAGCACTGTGCACTTGGTTGGACTGGCCACACCTCTTCCTGCCTGCTGAGAACTGGGCGAACCCGTTGCCGGACAGCAGGGTCTTACCCAGAAACCAGATGCTGATACCAGGTGAACGTGTGCAGTGTGAAGAGGCCAG
Source organism: Microtus ochrogaster (assembly GCF_000317375.1). Classification (NCBI taxonomy): domain Eukaryota; kingdom Metazoa; phylum Chordata; class Mammalia; order Rodentia; family Cricetidae; genus Microtus; species Microtus ochrogaster. The sequence goes on from NW_004949099.1 coordinate 31,571,579, forward strand.
TCATAGGCAGCTGATATCCCAGAGGCTGGGCCTCAGGCAGCCCCTCAGCAAGGGGAGGGGCAGAATCCCACCTCTAACTGCTGCGAAAGTTTCCAGAAGAATACATCAGACCTGACTGGGACAGTAATTCCTTCCCATCTGTTTTGTCTGGGCAGTTGAGGCCAGGAATGAGGGGATCTCAGAGGGGGAAGACAGCCATGCATCTCCCCCGCATGGACGCAAAGGCACTTAAGGGAGGTGATGAATGATGGGCACTTTCCTGCTAGCAGATGGCCCCGGGTGCGGCCACTTTGTGTGCTTTTACCTAATGGCATTTCCAGTGTGGGTCAGGGACGGATGCCGAGGAAGCATGCGTACGCATACACACAGAGAAGACATGATCCTTCGAGTCCTCCAACTTATCTTGCTTTCAGATTTGAATGAGCTAAGGTTAAACCACCTGACACCTTTACAGCTGGCAAGTGGAGGCCAAGGCTTCAAAGTCCTGGGGCCCTTTGTTCATAAGAGAACCTTCTGCAAACAGCATCTTCATCCCCAAACCACGCAGCATAAAATCCACTGAACTCCCTTCCATCCACTTTCCAGTTGACACAACTTGGTACAGGAGTAGAGAAGCATCTTCTCTACAGTTCCCATGTAGTGGGTGCCAAGAGCCAAGCTTCCGATGAGGCCCCTCCCTGGGGACCCTGCTCCTTCCTCATATACCCACTGTCCCATGCACTTGAGCTCCGCCGTGTCCCAAGAGTGAAGCATTTGGAGCATCGAGATCAGCTATAAATACACTCTTAATAAACCTCCCCTGGAGTGGGACCTTTCTCTTAGGAGGAATTCTTGTCACAACATAAATTTCCTGGAAGAGATACATGGGGTCACACAGTGTAGCCTATTATGAGAACCAGAGTAATAAAAGCGCCAGATAATTTATGCGTCTCTCTAGGTTCCTTACGCTTATCTCAAAGTAAAGAAGCCAAGATGTGGAGACAAATAGAGAAGTAAACGTGCGCCTGGAAATGTGGGCCATTTGCCTGCTGCCTTCTTTGCCAGGCATTTTTAAGATTAATGTTGGCATCGCCAATGATAAGCTCAGTTTCTCTAGGAAGAGGCCGGCCACCCTCTATCCTTACTAAAGGTAAAGGAAATCGGAATAGACTACAACGGAAATTGTATTTACATCCTAGTGAGACAGAATAACATTGCAAAGGATGTGGGGCCCTGTGGCATCTTAGTGCTGATGACAGATTTGGATACTGACCTTTGTGTTTGATACATCTATGCCCACAGCAGCTCCCGTGGCTGGGCATACAGCGTGGCCCCAGAAGCCCAAGCCTGGGTGGCTAAATAACCTTATCAAACCAAAAGACATTACTCTGGAAGATATGGTCGTTTATATTCCCCTTCTCAAACCAGGTCCTGAGCAGACACTGCATGCAGTGACAGATTTAAGGAAAATGAAGGCAGCCCCACCTCAGCCCTTCCTGCTGTCCCTGCCTGGCAGTCCCCTGACACGAAGCATCTTTTCAGGATAGCCTTTTGCCTCCTCTTTGCTGTTTTTGCAACTCTCCCAAAGCCTGATATCTCTTTCAGGACCAGGGCTCTTGGGACCCTTTTATGACAAAGAGGAAGGCTTGAAATAGGGGAGCCTGGGCTCCTTGCTGGGTGGGTCTGAGAATAAGAATCTGAGCCCATGCTGGGCACCTCAGTTTCCCCTCTGTCATACAATGTTGACTTTATACATATTCTTATATTCTTAGAACAACTGTGTTCTCAGGAAAAATGGGTGAAACTCTGGATTCCCATGTTGTATTATTGTATTAGTCAGGGTTTTCTATAGTAACAGACCTTACAGAATGAATATTTATAGTATACGTATGCATACATATAAAGGGAATTTATTATAATGACTTACAGGCTATGGTTCAGGTAGTCTAACAAGGACTGTCTCCTGTTGGAGAGTCCAAAAATCCAGTAGTTGTTCAATTCACAAGACTAACTCTTTCTACAGACCCAATCTAGCACGAGGCTCCCAGAGGACTCCTAGACAGCTGCTGGCCTTCAGTGTGTGATGATATGTTAGTCAGGGTTCTCTGGAGGAACAGAACTGATAGGATGGGTAGATGATAGATAGATAGATAGATAGATAGATAGATAGATAGATAGATAGATAGATAGATAGATAGATAGATAGATATACATAAAGGGGATTTATCAGAGTGGCTTACAGGCTGTGGTCTGACTAGGTTAACAATGACTATCTATAGATAGAAATTATTTGGTAGTTGTTCAGTTCACAAGACTGGCTATCTCAGCTGGTCTTTGGTCTACATTGGAATCCCAAAGAAATAGATTCTGATTCCAGCAAAGAAACGCCTCCACAGCAGGATGGGTGAACTTGCCAGTGAGAGTTGGGGGCAAGCAGACAAAAAGCAAGGCTTCCTTCTTCTGTGTCCTTATATGTAAGCTACCACCCGAAAGTGTGGCCAGGTTTCAGGTGGGTCTTCTGACCTCCAATGACCCAATCAAGAAAATCCTTCACAGCGTGCCCAGCTGATTGGGATTTAGTTGATATCAGATGTGGTCAAGTTGACAGCCAAGATCTACCATCTCAAGTCTGCCCCTTGCCACTTTGACACACAATCTCCTTTTGCCATGCTTAATTTCTGAATAAAAATAATAGCCAGATCCTAACGATGCCCAGTGTGGTCTAACGATCTCATGCACAATGTCAAATGTGACTCTCCCATGTACACGCAACCACAACACAATGCCTTGTATATTTTAGAGTAAGTGGCAATGTCCCTTGATGGGTATTCTTTTAGATTCTCATAACTTTAATATAAGAACCACTGATTATCTCAATTGATGTTACACTATAGGTTAAAGAAATAAAGAAAAAAATGAAATATCTGCCTACTGTATGTGTATATTTGCACCAATATGTTCTTAACAAAATAGTTCAGAAACACTCCGATCAGCTATAATTCTTATTTCTGTAACTGATCAGGTGGCCTTAGCTGCATTCCTCATGACCCCAGCTTCAGTTCTTACCTCCGGGCTCCTGACCTGAATCCCCTTGGTGACAGAATGTGGCCTGAGAGTTAGAAGCTGAAATAAACCCTTTCCTCCCCAAGTTGCCTTTGGTTGTGACGCTTTGTCACAGCACTAGAAACGCCAATGCAGACACATACTAACCAAAATAAGCCAGATCAGAAGAGAAGAATCACGTTTTCTCTTACATGTAGAACCTAGACTTTATGTGCATATCTATATACGTGACATGAAGGTAGAAAGAAGAGTGTTTGGGAAGGAGAAAATGACTAACAGGTGGGGGAGCAGGAGGAGGAAATGGAAGAGTAGATATGGTCAAAGCACATTTATACTTGATGAAAAATGTTATTATGAAGCCTGTCACTGTAAACTGAATATGTGCCAACCAAAAAAAAAAACATGAAAAGAAAATAGAAGTAATTCTTCTCCTAAAGAAAGTGCCCCCAAAGCACATTCCCACCAGAACATCCTGAACTAATTGTGACTTAGTTTACCTCACTTCTACACAAAGAGGACTCTGACCATCCAGAGATCCCACAGGGCTCAGGAGAAGCAGGGACTCCTGTGACCTGTTCTCATGCCCTACCTAGACCCATCCCTAACAGGATGTGGCTACAGAAGGAATGGCAGCTTCTTCCTATGGAAGTTGTGCCCGCTTCCTGAAGCTTTACTTCTCCAGTATGTGATGTCCACAGAGTCCCTCAGTCACTCTCCTGCTCAGCATTTTGCTGCAGTTTTTATGGGCAGAAAACATCACTGAGGGTCTTTTCAAGCCTAGTACCCAATGCTCCCTTTGGTGTTGACTCCTGTCGGTCACTGTTGCTGCCCCTCCTCTTCTCTGGACATTTTGTGCCTATGCCTTCCTTCACTAACCCTGGAATACCTCCATCCCTTTCCCTTTCTCCAGTGAGCTCCCAACTGCCCCCTAGGTCCAGTCTGACTCTCCTGCCTCCCTGTCATTCAACTGTTGCACACAGTCAGTTTTGCGGTCTGTGTTTCTTCCAGCCTGTTCCCAAGGCATGTGCTCATGCCACTAAGCCATGTATCACACCATCTCATGACTGTCCCCTCCATTGTACTGGGCCAGTCAAGAGGAGCAGCCACATCTCCATCGTTGGCCCTAAGCTCTTAGGAAAGCCCCTGTAGCCTTCTAAGACCAGCTAACAGCCTGAGCTCTATGCTCCAATTGGCATTACCAGATATCTTGAGTTCTACCAGAGGAAGACAAACATGCAGGGTTTAGCTAAATGCTCACGATTGAAGCCAGTATCAGTGGAGAGGGGGGAAAGGGCAGTAGAAAGAGATGGGTAAGGGAAAGTCCAGTTCCTAAGACCCAGTAGGGAGACCACCAGACAGTTAGCTCCCAGCCTTGTTCACTTTTGGTCTTTTCTGGAAGCAAGATATTCGGGAGCTTCTTGGATGGCATTTGACTGAGTAGCTGAAGAGTTCTGCTATCCAGGCACCAGGAAACTCAGCACAACACAGTCAGCCCCGCCCCATCCCACCCCACCCCACCCCTGCCAAAACAGCGGAGAACCAGATCTTCACATCTGCTCTGCTCAGGGGCTCACGTGTTCTAAGAACATTCACACGAAGGACGGGACTGAATCTGCCTCTTACTGAGATTCTTTGGACAGCAATGCAAAGTGCCAGCCATGGCCAAACCAGGCCCTCCATTGCCTCCTGAAGTCTCAATGACCTGCGCTTCCCTCTAAGCTTTCATCTGAGGTTTGTAACTTGTGAATGGTATTTGAAAATCTGGTGAGGTCACATTTTAGAATAAGTCAAAGAAAGGAAGATGTTACCAAGGTGAAAAATAAGATGTTACCAAGTGGAAAATAAGGATGAAGAAAAAAAAGACCGGAAAGGGAGGCAAGGGGGGATGAAATGCCACGCAAAGCCACTAACTGGAAAGGGCTCAGTGGGACTTAAATTTATTTTATGTGTGGATGCGGACAAGTGGGTCATGCTGAAATCCATGGTCCACTGTGACCTCACCACAGATGGATATAAAAGAGTAACAGGCTTCGCTAACGAGGTCTTCTCATTGCAGAACTAAAGGCCCTACTAATGTTCAGGCTCACACTTCTGAACGCACTCCTGTCCACACACAGCTTTTGCACATGACTTCAGTTTGAAACCTTAGTGCCGGAAAGTAGCGCCTCACAGACACACACACTCACGCTCAGGCACTTGCACACAGATACTGCACTTCCATGTGACCTTGCTTCAAGACCCCAACATCTTGTAGCATTTTTACTAAATCCCTCCGTCCCTTGGCCACTCCTGGAAGACATCTGAAGGACATTTACAGCTTTCCCAGACTGTGAATGAGCACTCTAGGTGGCCCCTGCTAATACAGAGAGTGGGGGCAGTCTAGCTGTTAGTGATGGCTCCTGACATCCTGGTGCCTCACTCCTCAGCTACACAAACAGGCAGAAAAGTCACGGCCCCACCCCACACATCTCCCAGCCACGCCCATCTCTTTTCCTCTGCTCAGGCAAAGGCTGTATAGGTCATCACCGGCCATTTTCTCACCTCCTTCCATCATCACGATTTCTGCCTCCTCCTTCCTTGGAAACTCTCGAGTTCCAAGTCATCAAGGACCAGAGGGTGACTAAAGCCAAAGTCCCTTTGCAGCCTTTCTCTGTGGGAGTGCTATGGACCATTACAGCCTCCAGAACGCTGCCCATCTGAAGAGAGACACCCTGCACACCCTTCTCTGTTTACCACCACTTCGCTACACTCGCTCAGCCTCCCCCTTTACTGAACCCCTAAACATTAGAGTTCCTCTGGCTTTCTCCTCCCTCCATACTTTCTTTCTGTGATGCCACCTGCCTCATGGCTGCCATCACATATATGCCCAAACCCAGCTCTCCATCTCTAGCCTCACCCTCCCTTTGGGTACCACATCCCCGAGGAACTACCAGCGGGCCAGTTACGTCACTGGATCACGGCTTCATCTTAGCGTTGTGAAGTGCAGCACCCTCACAGTGCTGCTTGTTTTGCTCTGAATCTCTTCCCATATGGCTTACCACCTCTGTGACCAGCCCCGAGTAGCTCAGTCCACTCCGATCCCTGGAAGCTGGAATGGCCTCCACATCCGTGAATCCATCTGCACCAGCTGTCAGCGGATGCCTCTCAATTCTAATCTTCTTTTACTTCCCCAGAGAGATGGGGCTCTGGGGCTCTAAGTAGTTCTTGCCTGTGGCAGGCACCCTGTTAAACTGTCATCAGGAGACACTGTGGGGACACTACTAGGGGGAAAGGCTTTCTTCTTGGTGCCAGCATGCTTTTGTCAGCCTATTACTTATGCTACTGAACGGGCTAGCATCAGAGATACAGAGAAGAGTGTTGACGGTCATCCAGTTGCCCTGTGTCTAGCCGCACATCCAAGGCCACCATCTTTTCGTGACCTTGAGGCTTGGCCCAGAGTACTTTCAAAGATACCTGCTTCATTTTATCTGCCATCCAATGGCCTGTGAGCCTTGGGGAGAGCACCCAAATTTTCTCTTCATTAAGAGCTTTTCCTCGTCCCTAGGTAGCTTAGTTAAGATTGTTATTGCCGCAATGGAGCACTATGACGAAAGCAACTTGGGGAGGAAAGGGTTTATTTTGCATCCCTGTGGAAGTCAGGGCAGGAACTCAGAGATTATTGATTTCTGTGAAAAAAATTAAAAGCAAACATTATCAGATTATATTCCACCTAACTATACTGCATTTTGGTGTTGAGAAAATTCTCCATTGTTTTGCCTTCCAACACAAAGGTTTCTTTGCCCTGTTGAATAAATGTTTGCGCCTGTTACAGCTTCCAAACCTAAGTGTGTGCTCTGACTAACATAATATTTGTCTTCTTTTTAGTACTTTCAACATAAACATATGTCTCTTCTTCAATTTTTCTCTAAGCTTCGAACTTTTCCTAAATGTCTAAGTTAGCACCTAATGTAATGGTGTCACGATAGCATTTTCATCACACATGCGCCTGCGTGTCGCCTTACATCTGCTTGTATGTCACATGGACTCCACTCCTTTTACCCTCTGCTTTTACTTAAGATCTCCTCCCTCTCTCTCGTGGTCTCCTTTCTATTTTAATGACCTATGTCACACACACACATGTGCACTCACACACACACATGTAAATCTGGATTCCACATGATATAATGATCTTCAGTTCTGTTTTCCTGCTAACACCATGATTACATTTTTCTTTGCAGCTGAATGAAATGCCTTGTGTAGGCACCACGTTTTCTCTTCTATTCACCTGTTGATAAACGAGGCTAGTTCCACTTCTTATCTGCTGTGATGAGCACAGTGTTGAACATGGTTGTACATGCGCCTCTGTGGACTTACAGTCCTTAGAGCAATACCAAGCCATGTATAATTTGTTATGTGCTAGTTCAGTCTTTATTTTTTCAGAGAACCCTCACACTGACTTCCACAGTGCGTGTGTGTGTTCATGGCCTCACCAGCAACACGTGAGTTTCCTCTTTTTCCACATCTCCCTCTGCACTTGTTAGATGGTGTTCCTAGATGTTCGCTCTGTCTGAAGTGAATGGGATCATGAAACTGAGTTGATCTGCATCGTGTTGGTAGGTGCAGATGTTGAACACTTTTCAGTTGTTTGCTGGCCACTTGTATCTCCTCTTTTGAGCACTGTCTGTCCATTCAGTAGCCCACCTGTTTGTTGGATTCTTTAGTGCTTGCCTTTTTTCAATTCTTTATGCAATCCAGCTACTCACCCCCCGTCTAATGTACAGTAGGTAAAGATACTACTCCTATCTTGCTTGTTATGCCCATTAGTGTTTGCTTTAAGAGCTTCAACGTTTAATACAAACATACTTATAACTGTCACATCTTCTTATTAATTCCTCCCTTTACTTAGATGTGGTGCCTGTCTCTATCTCCCCCAGCTAATGGTAGTTTGGAGTCTACTTTGTTAGTTGTCAGAATATCTCCACCAGCTTGTTTCAGCTACCAGCCACCAAAATCGGAGGGACTGGCTAATGTGCTCCAGTAACCAATTGTGGATCCAGCCCCTCGGGGTCTCCAAAAACACCACACTTCACCGCCAAAGACACCCACAGACTGAAAGTCAAAAGATAAGATACAAAATAAGGAGAGCAAACATATAAAAGACTTTTATACACTGAAAACATTAGTAAAAATTGTATTTCAAAGAAAACAGCGGGGAGCAGTAGAGGGGCAAAGGAGAAGAAAAGACGAATCCCTGGAACGCCATCCTTCTGGTACCCAGAAACTGGAGGCTGCCCGTTGTGTGCATGCCCTTCAGAGCTGGTGTGGACCATGTCCTCACATGGAACAACTTTACCATCTTCAATCCCAATGATAGACCAACTTAAGGGCTCCACTCCAGCCTAGCCCAGCGGTAGATCAACAAGCTTATAGGGATTGCTTATAGGAACAGTGTATTGTGATTTTCTTTACTCTTTTTTGACTCTTTTGGGGATTTGCCACCCAGCTCCCAAACAAATCATGTGGAAGCTTATTCTTAGTTATAAACATCCAGCCTTTGCTTGGCTTGTTTCTTGCCAGCTTTCCTTAACTAATCATCCCATCTACCTTTTTCCTCTGGGCTTTTCCCATTCCCTTACTTCCGAAAATCTTACTTTTACTCCATGGATTGCTGTGTAGCTGGATGGCTGACCCCTGATGTCCTCCTTTTTCTCTGGCTACTTCTCCTCTTAGATTTCTCCTTCTAGTTATTCTCTCTGCCTGCCAGCCGCACCTATCCTTTCTCCTGCTTCACTATTGGCCTTTCAGATCTTTATTAGACTATACGGTGTTCTAGACAGACAAGGTATCACAGTTTCACAGAGTTAAACAAATGCAATATAAACAAACAAAAGTAACACACCTTAGCATGATATTCCCAAAAGAACAGGGCTGAAAGGATTCTTACAGGAGAGTGGTAACCCCGAAACAGCCACATTATCAAAAATTCTCACCCCATCATGAATAATGACATAGCTAATCATCAGAGTCTTCCCCTCAGTGACCTTTCACCTTACATATATTCTAATATCTCCCAACCCCTACATTACATATATATAATATAGTAATATATTAATAATATAATAATAAT